>NC_137788.1:70205527-70725527 GCF_963383645.1 Muscardinus avellanarius
CTGAAATAAAGCTGGGCATGGTGGCTCATGCTTGTAATTCCCACGCTTGGGAGGCAGAGACAGGAGGATCACACAGGTTTGAAGCCAGCCTCGCTGGCTTAAGAGACCTTGTTTCCAAATAAAATATAAAATACGTCTGGGAGTGTAGCCTGGAGGTAGAAGGGTTCCATCCCCAGTACCATAAAAAAAAAAAAAAAAAAAAAAACTGAAATAAGGAAGGGAGGACATATTAGGATATATCTGTCCCACCACCTTCTTTATTGGGCTCTGACCATTAATGCCTATATCTCCTCCATTACCTCTGACCTCGAAGGCCTCTCCTGGGAGGACCTGGAATTAGGTAACACTCCTGTAAACCTTGGCATTCCAGCTTAAGGATGGCAACTTTAGGTTCTTGGTTTTTCATTATGTAAAGATTCAGTGAATTTCATTCCTTCTGTTCCAAGTATTTAGTCAAGTTTCTTTTCCTTTTTTTCCTGCTTATGCTTATAGATAAGTTGCATAACTGGTTTCACTTGGATGGCTTGAAGGCAGAGGCTGGCTACAGCAGACAGCAGTTTCACCTTTACTCAGAACAGATAATAGTATTCATGCAGTACTGTTTTAAGAAACATATGTTTAGAAGAACAGCTTTGCTACAATTTCAAAATAACTGTGTTATTGACTATACTGGAATCAGGAATTACAAATGTGGTTTAGCTTTCTCACTGATTGGTAAGATGATTCTTATTTTATAGCTACAAATTGTGTTGGTGGTAATAGGTCTAACGAACAAAGCTTTAGCACTAGTGTTTTACACTGACTGGATATTTTCCCTGGAATGCTTAACAAAACTTTCTTATCTTTGTCTGATTTCCCATGCTAAAAAAAAAAAAAAAAAAAAAAAAAAAAAAAAAAAAAAACTTCTGCAATGCTTCCATTTCCCATTTAATTCATTTGATTTATGTTTTGATCTGTTTGTTTTCCTCATAGTTCTCTCCAAACATACAAAACCTAACTACCTTGAAAACTTTTCTTTTCCAGTGACTTTTCTTTTAACCTGAATCATATTTATCACAGTACTACAGCAGCCAATGTTTGCTCCATATTTATGGCTAATCCTACGTTATCCTTCTGTTATAATTAGTAGTAAAATAATGAAGTGGATGTTTCCATTTCTTCACCTTAGGCATTCACTCCCAGTTTGAGCAGCTTTGCTGAAAAAAATTAAACGGGATATATTATTCTATGACTTGTGAATTGTAAGAATTGTATGCTGTTTTTAACTGCAGCTCTTGAGCAAACATTCTAGTATTTATTGAATACAAATTGCATGGTGAATAATCTCCTCCAGAGGCAAAACTCAAACCTCTTATTAAAAATTTCAGAAAAATAAATTTCAGCCTAACAAGAGAAAGAATAAACACTCTATAGAGTTTTGCAACCTGAAAGATGGGTGCAATCAGTAGAATGACTGTTTGGCATATGTATTGTAGAGAAGAATTAGCTATCGGGAAGGGAGCAGTAGAACATTATGATTAAGACCATAGGTGGAAGGGAGAGGTCACGTTAAGACACTGAGCAGCCATTGGATCTTGAGCTAAATAATGAATATCTCTAAGCCTCAAATTTCATTTAAATTTCACCGTAAAATAAGAATGACTTTGGGGAATGTTGTGAAAATTTAAAAAAATCAATGAGAAACAATATATTAAGTAATTATCATGTGAGATGATTTTCTATTGTCCAATAATTATTAGTTGGTCAAACTGTTTAATTTTATAGATCCTCTAACTTATAAAAATCTTGGAATACATAATTTTTAGGACAGCAACTTCCTCAAGACTTAGTCATATAAGACATGGCAAAAGTGAATGCAGAAGTCATCTGTTACAAATAGACTTATGAAAAATGTTGTTACCTTCTGAGATATGTTTAAAATTCAACTCTATTATCCATATTTCATATACATATCTATCTAGACTTAGGTTTACTTAGAGGACAAATATACCTTACATAAGTTTTATAAATTAGTATACAAAATCAAGAGTGAGAAAGTCTTATTTTTATGATTTGAATCCTACAAAGTTTCTCAAATAAGTTTTAGAAATTTAAGAATATAAGGCAAATTTATGTTTTTGGAGAATAATATCAAAAGGCAGAAAAGACAAATAGACAAATTATAATACAGTTTGCACTATTTAGTGTACATAAGTTTAAGACTATACATTAAAAATTTAATGAACACAACAGTGTGGTTCCCATAACCACAATATGAAATATATATCATTCTTACCTATAGATGAAAATAATCACTATTTCAGACAGGTGAGCCAGTTACCCAATGTCACAAAATTTAATAAATGAATGAGGATCTACTGAGCCTTTAAAGGATGGCCTTAAATTTAATCCCTTCAAAGTTCTGTTCAAAGAAGTTGTTCTAATTTTGTAGTGTCCATATTTTGTAGATAAAATGTTAATTCAAGGAGCGGAATAATTATGATCTTTTTACTACTAATTTGCAATTTAGAAGTTGGTGCTGTTTCTGACTTTCAGATTGAGTCTTCAAGCAAACCACGTAGAAATCTGTAGCAAACAGTGAAACAAGTGACTAGGGTTGACATTGGTCTCAAGCCACACTCCCCTTTACCAACCAAGCCCAGTTCACTTTCTTTTGAACATGCTTTGAAGCAGGTAGTAAGTGAAGAGACTTGAAAGGCATAGGAATTCCAACCCCAATACAAGCACCATTGTAACTAATCTATTTTTTGTTTGTTTGTTTGGTTGGTTTTTTTGGTGGTACTGGAGTTCCTCGAAGCCCTTCTACCTCCGGGCTACACTCCAAGACCTATTTTATACTTTTTTATATTTGGAAACAGGGTCTCTTAAGCCAGAGTGCTGGCATCGAAACTGCACGATCCTCCTGTCTCTGCCTCCCAAGTGCGGGGATTACAAACGTGCACCACCACACCCAGCGTAACTAATCTATTTTTTAAAAAAATAAGCATTAAATTTCAAAACGGTTTTAGAGCTACATAAAAGTTGCAAGTATAATGCAGAAAAATCCCATATATCTCAGACTTGGTTTTATTCTGTTTCAGAAAACCATCCAGGATACTATCTTACATTTTAGTTCTAATGCCTCTAAATTGTAATGCTTTCTCATACTTTCTTCGTATTTCATGATCAGAGGGTTTGTTTTGAGAAACACTGGGCAAGAATTTTATAAAATTTTCCTGCACTGGGGTTTTTCTCATGCCTTTTTCTCAGTAGTCTAGGTAATGCGTCATTCATATGGAGGACAATGGGGAAGTGCCATTCTTATCACATGATTTTAAGGACTCATACTGTCAATACCACTGTTTTTGTGGATGTTGAACATGATCATTTGGCTAAGATAGTGTTTGCAAAGTTTCTTCATGATGAAATTACTATTTTCCCCTTTCTGTAATGCGCTCATTGAAAAGAAGACACTCTATGTAGCTCAAACTTAAACGACTCTTCTGCATGAGAAATCTATATATCTTTCCCATTCATTACATTTTGATACTTAATACCCAAACTTCATAAAAGATACATATTTTCAAAACAATTATTTAGCTCACAAGTAAATAAAAAAATTGATATCCCCAAACTCCTAACATTTTAAACAGAAGGATGCATAGGACGTTTCACGTTACATTGTCAATGAAATTGACAGAATGTCATCGTCGCTTGGACATGCCATGAAAAGCGCTAAGGCCCCACAGTGTCACACTCAGTATGAACCAGTCTTTGTCAGTATGCTAATTGTCGGAACACATTTTCATAATGTCTTTAATGTTTAGCTTTTATTTGGATTTTTTTGTACAAGGAGTTCCAAATTTCAGAAAATAATTGGACAAAATAAAGGAAAATAAAGTAAAATGAATGAGAAAAGCCATTATAATGAAAGAAAAGAATTGAGCATAAAGCCAATAGTTTATTAATAACCACATTATTCACTTGACAACTAGTAAGTGACCGTTTAAGGTTTTTTTTTTTTTTGTTTTTGTTTTTTTTTTGGTGGTACTGGGAGTGGAACCTAGAGGCTTTCTACCTCCGGGCTATACTCCCAGACCATTTTTATATTTTATTTGGAAACAGAATCTCATTAAGTTGCTGAAAGCCTCACTAAGTAGCTGAGGCTGGCTTCGAACCTGTGCGATCCTCCTGTCTCAGCCTTCCAAGCGCGGGGATTATAAGCGTGTGCCACCATGCCCAGCTGACTGTTTAAGTATTTTGTAAGGTAATGTGACAAACTATCGGCATATATAGGTATTTTATATAATAGTTTTTATTTAAGATTGTTTTGGGGAATTGTAATTGAAATAAATATTTGAGTAATAGGAAATGACAAAAACAGATTGGGAATTTACTTCTTGCTAGTATATAGTTACAGAAATTTTGATTTTCAGGAAAAGATTATAAAAGTAAGAAGTTCATGTATTGAGTACAATGTCAGCCTCTACAAGTCTTCCAACAGAAATATATAGCCTTACAAAAAAAATACTCTGGTAAATACTGAAGAAGGGATTCACAGTTATCTGATGAAGGGAAACACTTGCAACCCCTGTTATAAATACTGATCTCCTATACTGGAGAATCTGAGTCTTACACTTATCTGTGGGGTTCTCAAATTAAGTTTTTTTGGGGGTGCATGTTTAGAACATTTCAGTAATTAGCTCCAAACTGCTTTCAAGGCTGATGCTAGCTGTTACACTGATACATATACATGTGTGTGAGTGTGTGTGTGTGTGTGTGTGTGTGTGTGTGTTGAGTAAAGGGATAATAGAAAGATAAAATTTCAAATATGAACATAATATTATTTAATTTTCATTTTTAAACGATTTCACATGAATCCAGTTTTGTTCAATCACATTTGATAGAAAAATAAGCAGAACATTCCAGTTATTGAAGGGGAAATACTAGCTAAGTTTGGATGGTAAGATAGGAGAGGAGGAAGGTCAGTCTTGATTAACAAGGGTCTACACCTGAACATGTGTAAAATTATGAATAAGTCATGGTTAACCTGGACAGCCATTGGTGGGAGGGGGGAAAGGAAAACGGGGGCGGAGGGGAGGGCATCAAATATAGTGTAAATGTATACTATTTACATTCAATAAAAAAATTGTTTAAATAAAATAAAATAAAATAAAATCTTGTGTTGTCTAGGCCGGGCGTGGTGGCGCACGCTTGTAATCCCCGCGCTTGGGAGGCAGAGACAGGAGGATCGCGCAGGTTCGAAGCCAGCCGCGCTGGAGTAAGAGACCCTGTTTCAAAAATATAAAATAGGTCTGGGAGTGTAGCCCGGAGGTAGAAGGGCTTCCAGGAACCTCAGTACCACCAAAAAAAAAAAAAAAAAAATCTTGTGTTGTATGATCCAGTGTACTAATGTGTACAGTTCCCCTAAATCCATGATACCTGATTTCTGTGCTTTGATCTGGATGCTTTCTTTGACCTGGATAATCTTTTCTGTCTCTTAACAAAAACAACAACAACAAAAACAAACACAAACTAAAAAACAAACTTCTACAGTTAATCTTCTCTCTCAAACATTCTTTTTTTCTTTGCAGTCTTCCAATCCCCCATTCCAAAGTAAGCTTGATGAGTCTATAAACTATATTCCAATTGTATAAATATTTTATCACTGTACCAATAAATAAGTATACATTTAATTGTCCTGCTTATGTTCTACTTTAGTGCATTCTTATAGAAGAGACTAGGGTCTTATTTATTTTATATCCTTAATATCCTTAGTATTCTGTAATAAAAAATTGTGCAATACATATTTATTTAATGAATGAACAATAACTATAATTCTAATGGATTTTTAACATTTAGGCTTATTTAGGTATTTTTAATTATAAATTTTACCCAGATCTCTGTAGCTAGTGATTCAGAAATGTTTTAGCAATTTTATCGCTCTTTATATATAATATATATTATATATAACATATATAATATATATTATATATGTAACTATGTAGTTATATATATATATATATATATACATATACACATAGTTACTTTTTTACATCTCACTCACTTAGAATACATAGAAGCAGCTCAAATAAATAATCATTGCATGTTTGTTTCTAGTCATTGACATATTATCAAACAAGTGAAAAAAAGTTCACTAGACCCTACAAGATCTAGGTCTCTAAACCCTGGAGCAAAATGATTGATGTATGCTGTGGCATCTGAACCTTGTAGAACTGGGATTGCCTTAAGTGTTATTCATAGTTATGTAAATATCTAATCCTTGTGCATCCTGCTAAGCTATTTGCCTCAGTGATTTACTTCACTAGTGAAGTACAAATTGATTTTGAGTCATATTAAAGATATTTCTGTTAAAAATGTAGATTTCAGCTCCCCCAATGTCATCTGATCCTCATATTTTAGTACTTATTGAAAAGAAATGTCCAAAGACAATTCTGCTGAGCCGCCCATTATGTTTCATGCCTATTAAACCTGTGTCTTGCTGCTATCGTATTCCTAAACAAATACACAATCTATTTGCTCACTTTTAACATAACAGTTGAACACACTGTCAATTATTCCTTAGTGTTTTCATAAAATATCTAAAACAAACATAACCTGGTATGAGAATACCATTGATTTATGTAATTTCTTAGTAATGGTTTTCATATTATTCTACATGCTCAAATTAATACCTTACAAGTGTTCTATTGGCTACTTAAATTCTCTTGCACATTGAGCAGCTTTCTCATTGAACTATCTATAATGACTTCTAAATGCTTTCCCTAAGAGGTTCAAGCTAATTCAGAATCCATCAGTGTGCATGGAAAGTTTAAATTATGTTTCCCAATATGCATTACCTTGCACTTATCTGCATTAAATTTAATCTATCATCATATTGCCCAATCACCCAGTTTAATTAGATCCTTCTGGATTTCCTCATAATCTTGCATGTTTTTCACTAACCTAAATAATTTTGGAGAGCAGCAGAAATTTAACACCTCACTACCTACTACATCCTCCCGATCACTAATATAGTTTAACAGCCTTAGCCTGCCATCAGCATCCTGAGCGCCCTGCTACGGTTCCTTTCCCTGGAGAAATATGCGCACTTGATTTCAAACAGCCCAATCCATATTTATCTACAAGAAAGCCTACCCTTAAAATTCTACCAGTTTTATGTGAGATTTCAACACATTTGCAAGTAATTTTAAATTTATATTTAAAAATATTTCCACACATATATTTTGAAGGTTTAAACATTTTGGGATAGTGTGTGAGTGCTATGTTCGGAGAAGTTACAGAATTAAATGAAGAGTGAATATGTTGTGAGGTTCTTTTTTACAAATATAAAAATTTTATGTGCTTATGGCACTGAGGAAAAAGAAGGAAGAGATGAAAATTTCATGTGTACCTTGTAGGAGTTGCTACCATATACTCAGCATTTCATGTTGTACAAACTCAAGCCCTGAGAACAACTTTCTTTGCATGTGATTAGGATACTGAAGTCCAGATATGCTGATTCATGTGCTACGAAGATAGAATTAAATGTTTGCCCTTAGCCCATGCAAGGCCCACAGTCATTTATAATATAGTCATCAAATATTTCTAATATGTCCTCTTATTTTCCTTAACTCTCTTATATCCCATTTGTTCTTTTCCACAAATAAGAGTCATCGAAGTCTTTGATCATAAATCTGTATTAACATCACCTTAGAAAAATTATGTTTGTGGAAATTGCTGGGTTAAAGAGTGTGAACATTTTAAAGGTTTTGAAATATAATGCCAAATTGCTTCCCAGAATGGTTGTAGCAACTTATGTTCTTGCCAGCAGTCTATGAGTATTGCTGTTTTCATTTCCCTGGAATGGATTAGTTTTAGTAATTAATAGTATTACATTTTTACAGCACTTTGGGGAAAATTTTACTGCCTTATTTATATTTGGGTCACTGTCATGATTATACATTTAAATTATTATTACAAGGGAGAATTGAATCTGATACTTCTAATTCAAAACAGTAGAGAGTTTCTTTGATTCGTCCATAGATTGGCCAAAGAAGAAAAAGTATAATAAAAGCCAAAATATCAGATAAGTTAGTGAGGTTTACCTAAAAATGATATCATACTGAGGGATGTTATTGCAGTCTCTCCAATTTGCCCATAATCTTTCTGTATCAGTAAACAAAATCCACGTGAGCAATTTTATCAAAGTAGATTGTGGTTTTTTTTTAATAGGACCGGGGTAGGCCAAGAAGACTCATCACACCTGTTAGCATTTTCCATTAATTCAGGAGGAGTCAGAAAAGTAGTCTTGGCTAAAAATACTGTGCAGGCCGCAGTATGTTATCTTAAAAACCTATATCTAGAATTCTCTTCACATTTATTTAATGACTTTCACAACAAGATCCTGGTTCTCTTTCTCTCTTTCAATTTTTTTTTTTCCTATTTCAAAATAAGGTCTAAGTTGCTAGCTTGCTGAGACTGGCCTTTTTGATGCTCCTGTCTCAACTTCTCAAGTATTGAGATTATAGGCACATACTACCACACAGGGCTAGTAAGCTCCTGTTTCCAAAAGTGTTGTCTCAGGACAACCAGCATCCTATTAAACTAAGATGATTGAGAATTCTGAGTACATGAAGCTCAATGATTTAATTTTAATAAGCTGTAGTTCTTAGATTCAATGTACACACAACTCTCCTGGCGATCTTGTTAAATTAAGATTAAATATTAGATTAAGACTCAAAATTTCTGGGATGAGGCCAGAGATTAAACAGTTCCATTAGATTCCCAAATGAAGCTGATGTACCTGGGTGGAGTTACACTTTCAATAGCAAAGCCCAGGAGTTTGAAAACCACAGCTTCAAGTTATTTTCCATTTGAATTATATTATATGTGATTAGCCAGACAGGAGAAGTTGATCTAGGAACAGGGGGATCCTGTAAGTTAAAGCTGATTGAATATGCCAACAACAAAACACCCATAGGTCACAGAACTTAATGAGGTCATCCACACATAGGAAAAATTTGCATAATTAGGAGACAAGTAAAGTTTAAAAAATGTGTCCAATTTAATTCATAAAACTCAAGGTAATTTCTGTATACTCTCTTCACACTCTATTTCAAACATTACCTCATATATTTTTCTCCTTGCCTCCCTAGTATTTTTCTTCTTAAGGTAGATATTTTTCAATGTATTTTTGTCAGCGTGTGTGTGTGTGTGTGTGTGTGTGTGTGTGTGTTAAGGGGTTGTTTTACTGTGATTGTTGGAGTTATATCTAAATTATATTATGAAACAAATTCTAGCACCATTTATAGATATGCTTTGATTCTCCCTTTACCAGAGTTAAGAGAGCCTTTTAGATTCCTCCGTTTTTCACAGGAGAATGGCAATCTTACCTAAGAGTTTATTGATTAACAAAGCAAATAATTGTATAGTTAAACATTAGATGGGCTATGTTCTTATAGAGTTAAACATTAGATGGGCTATGTTCCTTCAATAAAATGTGATTTTGATTTTATTCCAATTTGATTTCTGGAAGTTGGCTGAGAAAGAAAAAAATGCATTTCTGAAGAAAAAAAAAAAAACCTTTTAGAGGATAAGGTATCTATCCTTTCTCCAAAGTGAGAATAACCTCAGCGTTTCTAAGGAACTCTGTTCTCTGAAACTCTATGAATAAAATGAACTTTTGAATAGGCACATGTAGGAAATCTGGAAGTACAGCACAGCTTCTCTGGAAGATCTGTAAGAACATATGCACACGAAAGGCAATGAGAATTTAGCAATCAGCAAAATGAAGAAACTCTTTTTTAAAAGCCACAAATATATTTCAGACATTTAGAAACCTATTATGCTATTAATTCAGGTCACCAGAAATCTGGCCACTTGTTTTAAGTCATATCAGGTACCTGCTAACATTTACTGAATACCCACTATTATTAATTAGGCCCTATTCTAAGCACTTTACGGTGCTTTCTCGTTTTCTTTTTATTAACTTGTGTCAGTAAAGTTAAAAGAATGACATAATTCTAGTCTCAATATTATAGGAAAGGAAACTAATATAAATGTTAATCAATTTGTGCAAAGATGCACAGTTGGGAATCCAGGTTGTCAAAATTCAGGTCTTGTGAAATCAAATGCACTAGTATTGTTCATACTTACTGGCTTCTTTTTGTTGTTTTGTTGAATGCCATCAAAATATTTCATGTTGATGCACTTTTAAATGGCCTGGAAATACTCTCGGTACGTTCATTAAATTTCCTCATGTCTCTCTACTCATCTCCCAGGAGGGTGCATTGAACAAAATTAACTTTGATTTCAGTAACAGGAATAATTATGTGTTTTTTTTCTGAATAATCATTTTTATTTTTGTCTCATGAAAACGATGATGCAGGACATTGATTGAGTTTCCATTTTCCATGTCGGCACAGAAGGATCAGAGCTAACAAGCAAGCAGTAGTGCATATGCTGTTCTAAGAATACTCCTGGAATCCCCAGTCTTTTCCCATTGCCAGTGCAATGGTGAATAGAAATGGACTGAAAAGTATAGTCACCAAACTACAACTAACAGAAGAGAAGCTAGCTGAGTCTTTTAGACTTTTAAATTTTAAAGTTTGGGCTATTATGTACAATTTTTGCCTGAATGCTTTATTTCATAGCAAGAAAATTGTTTTTTTTTATTTTATTTTAGAAAAATGAAGGACAGCAATGTCAAGAAATTCAAGTGTGTTTGGATGTCTTTTTAGTAAACAAGTATTGTTTGTTCTATCAGGCAAGCAATGTGGTATGTTTTGTTAAGACTCAAATACAGTAGTTTATCTCCTGACAAAGGATTTTGAAGCTTCTTGTGATACATAATCAATTAAATCAACAGTTATGCATAACAGGGAACAGGGTAAAATACAGTATCTTCGTTGGCACCATGATTAATTTCAAGTGTTATCATTTTTGTTCAGAAACAAACAAACAAGTAAAAATGCCTGAGTAAGCTTCTTGGGGTCAGAAATGAGGCATAATTTATCAAAAGAGAGAATCAACGTCTTGACCATAGAAATAAAATATGAACTAGGAAGAAGAAAGAACTGAAGAGACAAGAGAAGTGAGAAATATAGCTAGACTTTATCAATCTTAGAAAACTACAAGATCTATGAGAACACCAGCAGAAAGCAATGATGCATCTTGTTTCTTTGCTTCTCTATATCTGACTTATTTAGGAAAGCAAAGGAAGTGATCACTTCAAGTTTATTATTTTATATGCTTTTAGTGGTGCATTATAGTCTTATATAATAATGTAACTCATGTAGACAATGACACATGCACAGAGCACTTGGTGCCCCTTCGCCTCCTCATTTCCCCCTTTCCAAATACACAATATTGAGATTGATGCTGATATATTTATATATGTACACATAGTCGATGGTAGTATTTCCATTAATGAACCTCAGTCTTCATTTTCCTCTTCCTTTAGATCTCCTCTTTGGCTCCACTGAAGTTTCACCTTCATTTTCTGGAGTCCCTCTGTATCCCAAGTACTCCCTAGTGTGCTCATATCAGAGAAAACATAACCCTTTACTTTCTGTGATTGACTAATCTCACTCAACATAATTTTCTCCAGGTCCTTCCATTTTTTTTTGAAAACAGCATAACCTTGTCCTTCTTTATTGCTGAGTAGAATTGCGTTTTGTATATTTCCCATACTTTTGTAATCCATTCATCTCTTGATAGACACTTAGGCTGGTTCCATAATTCAGCTGTTGTAAATTGTTCTGCTATGAAAATGGGTATGCATATATTACTGTAGCCCTTTAGTTTTATTTTAAATGAAGAATATTACTTGAAAATATATAATGACTGCATCCTGGAGACTTCTGGTTTAGTCTAGATCTTTTTTATTTTTTGATAGTGGTAATAGGGATATTAGCATTGAGTACACTCTATCCCTTTTTTAATTATTTCATTTTGAAACAAGTTTCTGCTAGCTTACTGAGTCTCACTAAGTTGCTGAGGCTGTCCTCTGGACTTAGCCTACCAAGAACTGGGGTTATAAGACCTTTTTAGATAGACAGAAACTAAGGAATTTTATGACTACTAAACCAGCCTGACAATGCTTAAGAGACTCCTACATGCAAAAGTGGAAGAAAAATATTCCAAGTAAGTAGAATCCTAAAGTAAGCAGGAGTAGATATACATCTAAACTGATAAAATAAACTCTTAAGCAACAGTAAGAAAAGACAAAGATTGGCCTGTGATATAGTTCAATGGGAAGATACTTGTCTTACATGGGCAATGCCTTGGGTTCAATAATCATCACCAAAATTTTAAATGGTTGATAAAACAATTATATTTTTATATGTCTGTGCTCCTGTGGAACATTAAATTCGGGAATGCTCTGCCACTGACCTACAGCCCAAGCCCTTTCTATATTAACTTTTTGTTGTTGAAAGAGTCTCGCCAAGTTGCTGAAGGTCTTATTAAATTGATGAACTGGCCTGGAACCTGCGATCCTCGTGTCTCAGCCTCCCAAGTACTAGTATCACAGGCATGTGACACCACATCTGGCTTAAAGAAGAAAAAATAAAATATATTTTTATAACATTGCATAATAAAATACAATTTAAAATTTAGGCCATTTAAAATTTAGGAAAACTAAAAATTTCATTGTGCATGCATTGTTGGGAATCCAGCCCGACAGCTGGCAGGATTTGTGGGGATGATGAGTACCGAAGACTCGAACACAAACCCACGAGCCGGGAGTCAAGTCAAGAAAGATCTCATCTCTTTCTCTCCAAGCAATCATATATATAGCACCAAACCATTCCCATGGGAAATAGCCTAGCCTATCGGGGATAAAGATCACTAGCACTTAGTTTACAGCCAGTCCCAGGCCAGTACATGAGCCATTCAATGGTGCAGAAAGCTCCTTTAAAGGTAAAAAGGGAAAAACCGCTCAGTCTCCCCACCCATAATGAATGGGGAAACCACGCCTTCCTAGCTTCCTCCAGGCGCCATCTTTGCCCCTTTTCTGCTGAATCACTTTACTTAAAGTTTTGCCTTAGGCTGTAGGCCGCTCAGGCCAAGGAAGGTATGGACACACCCCATCACATGCATAATATTTAACTTTGTGTAAGAGATAATTATGTTAAAATTGTATTCTCCATCAGGGCGTGGTGGCGCACGCTTGTAATCCCAGCATTTGGGAGACTAACAACCTCAGCTACTTAGTGAGGCCCTCTGCCATTCAGTGAGACCCGGTTTCAAAAAATAAAGAATAAAAAATAGGGTAAAGGGTGTAGCTCGGAGGTCAAATGCCCCTGGGTTCCATCCCCAGAAAAAAAAATGTATTCTCAAAATCACCGTGGTTTTAAAAAAATATGTTTTATTTTTTCTGTCATTAAGTAAACTAAAGTAAAACTATTGAATTATGCCAGGCGTGGTGGCGCACGCTTGTAATCTCTGTGCTTGGGAAGCGGAGACAGGAGGATCGTGCAGGTTCGAAGCCAGCCATGCTGGCTTAAGAGACCCTGTTTCCAAACAAAAATATAAAATTGGTTTGGGAGTGTATCCCTGAGGTAGAAGGGCTTCCAGGAATCCCAGTAACACATACAAAAAACCCCACTATTAAATTAAAAAATAATAATAGCTACCAAAAATAACAACAAAAAAAACAACAAAAAAAAATAACAAGAGCAACAACAACAAAAACAACCCACAGAAATAAAAGATTAAGGTCACTTTCTAATGATTACGTGATTATTTCATCAAAATGGCATAACTATAAATCTGTATATACCAAATAGCAGAGCATACGGAAGAGATATTTCCATGTCCATGTTTATTACAATACCACTAACATTAACTAAAATAATTCAGTGAGCCAAAGCACTCATTCACAGATGCCCAAATGAGTAAAAATTTAAAAAAATGAAATGCATCAGTTTAAAAATCTGGATAGAACCAGAGGACATCATATTAAAAAAAAAAATCAGATACAGAATGAGTATTAATTGTTCCCTCTCTTATGTGAAAATTGAAGGAAAAAAGTCATCCTGAAAGTAGAATAGTGATTATAAGAGATAAAAAAGGGTGTTGTTGGAAAAAAGCAACAGGACAAAAGTGTGGATGAAGTGCAGATTAAAATTGTCAATGCCCTTGGTAGCAAATATGTAAATTTCACAGTGAATCCTACTAATATGTGCAATTAATATGTGATAATGAAAAAATAGTTATATAATGAAATTTAAGTATGATGAAATTTAGAGTATGATGATAAAATTTTATTACAAGTCCAATTTGTGATAAAATCAGCCTAAATTGTGTATCTTTCAAAAAGTATGTATTTGTAATACATATTATTTGTGTTGTCTATGACTTGTACAGGTTCTTTTTGAGTTATGGAGGCAGAATGACTTAATAGTGAAGCTCCCAGCTCTGAAGAAGACTATATGGTATTGGATCTTGTCTCTTTCTTGTGACTGAAAACTAATATTTAATATGTCTAAGTCTTAGTTTTGCCATTCTTTATGTAGGAAATAAAATGGTATTATTGAAGTGATATGGTAAAGATCAAAATATTTAATATTTGCAAAATGCTTAAAACAGAGTCTGCAACATAGTAAGAGCTGAATAAATATGTATTTATATTAATAATCTATTTATAAATTGCATTACTCAATGTTAATTTTATACTGAATTCAAGAATAATACAATCCTTGATGTTATGAGAAAGAAACAAAAAAACAGATAACATTTTCCATATTTCTATACTAATTGCATTTTCAACAGCAGTGTACAAGGGTTCCCTTTATTTTACATCTTCAACAAAACTTTTTATGTATTTTATAACTGATATTTTAACCAATATGAGGTAATATGTGATTGTGGATTTAATTTGCTTTCTCTAGTGATTACTGATACTGGGTATTCTTTCATAAACCTGTTGGACATTTATATATCCTCTTTTCAGAAATGTCTCTTTACGTCCTTTCCTCATTTAAGTTTAGTTATTTCTTGTTTTGAACAAATAAAAGAGAGAGCGGGCATATTTGTTGTTTTTCTGATCATAGAAAACTAGCTTTCAGCTTTTTATTATGGAGTATGATAACTATGGGCTTATCATATATTATATTGTGTAACGATACATTCTTTTATACTTAATTTGTTGAAAACTTTTATCATAAAAGGATATGAAGTTTGTTAAATGTATCCTGCATAGACTGAGATTGCCATATGATTTTTAGCTATAATTCTGTTAATGCAGTATATATCATATTTATTTTCATATGTGAAACTATCCCTGGATTCCAGTGATAAATGCCACTTGATCATATTGTATGATACCCTTAATATACTTTATCATTTAGTTTACAAGTATTTTGTTGAAAATGTTTATAGCTACATACTTAAGCATATTGGCCTATATTGTATTTTATTAGTACTATTTTTGTTTGGCTTTAGTATCAAGGTGTCATTGGCCTCAAAGGTTAATTTAAAAATATTCCCTACTCTTCAAATTTTGGAATAATTTAAGAAGGATTGATGATTGTTCTTTAAATATTTGCTGGGATTTACAGGGAAAACTATTAGATCCTGACCTTTTCTTGCAAAGTTTTTTTTTTTTTCCAGATTCAGATTGCTTAGTCATTATTGGAGTCTTCAGATTTTTCAATTTCTTCATAAATCAATTTTTAAGTTGTCTACTTCTTTGGATTTATTCTTTTATTCTACGTTCACAAATTTCTTGGTGTGTACTCATCCACAGTTGTATTTTAGGCTCCTTTTCATTTCTGTACTATCAATAATAATGTCTTCTCTCTTTTATAATTTTATTTATTGTAATCTCTTATTTCATAGTTGTTCTAAACTTTTATCCATTTTATTTATCTTTTTAAAAATAAATCTGTAGAAACTGGTCTGGAACATAGAGCCTGAAGTTCCTGAGTGAGCCTGAAGCCTGTATCCATGAATTCTGGCCTATAGTCTGGGTCTGTGTAGATAAACTAAAGATGGGGTGTGGCCTGGCATTAGCCTGGTGTGAGTAGATTTGAAGGTTGGGTCTGTGCAGCCCTCCACTATGTTCTACTTGTTGGGACTAGTCCTTGTGCTTCTGGAATATGGGCAACAGGAGCTAGTCTAAAGAAAAGAACTGTATGGTCTGGCCTGAAACCTGGGGCAATGAATATCAACAATTACAAAGTTTCCCTGTGGCAGACTCAGGGTGAGAACCCAACAAAAGTAGGTTCACTTCACTTGCCCCCAAGATAGACTGCCTGGACCTGGGGAAAGGTTACATGGGTAATATGAGATTATGCTTCCTATTCTCATCAATGTGTCATATTAATGTGACATCCACAAATTCTGTAATCTGCCACCTTATTCTTCAGACTTGTGAAGATCTTTTTTCATGAATAGTTGCTTCCATTTATATTCTCAGTTGGATTGTATAGTGATCGTATCCATAAAAATAACCATCACCTCACCAAAAAATGCTGCTTTAAGAAGGCCAAATTACTCCTTGGTAATTCATATTTATTGCATTAAATTGAGAACTCATATTTGTGGCTTCATTTATTTATTTTTTTTTGCTTCTATAATTTCAAAATTTACACCATGAGCATGCGTTACTTTACCAAAGAAAACATACACTAAAAAGATGCTTCTACAGTTGACCCATATGAAACATTTTAGTGTCAATGTTCTTTCATCAAGTTTTTATTCTTATTCTCGTTATACTCACTATAAAATAAGGAGAGTTTGATTAAGAAAAGTATGTCACATCTGGACCCTGGCAGCTTTTAGAAATACTTGAGATAAAACAAATTAAATAGATGCAAAATAAATCTTACATTGATCTGAAGTCAACATTTTCTACTTTTATAGGCAGTTTGGTATAAGAACTAAAGTTCTTCTAGATTTGATTTTCTTATGCATAAAAATTTTGGTTTAATATTCATTCATCTGCACACTAAAATGTAATCAAATAAACATCATTCATTTTTACCATAAACTTTAAATAATACAAGGATATTCATAAGTTATATTTTATGCTGTACTGAAAATGTCTGACAGTTTTGCAAGTGAAATATAATGTTGAATATAAATTATATTACTGCTTATGTTTTATTTGAAATATTCATAATATTCATTTTGTAAATATAATATGCAGCACAAGAAAATGACAATATTGTAATTGAACTTCTATGAAAAATCTTGCCTCTGAAAATTTTAGATGAAATCAATCTTGCTTGGATTTTACTATGGGGTTAAAAGACTAATTTGCTCATCTTCTTTTTTATTCTGGGAAGTGTATTATGTAAGAGATTACTGTCATTTTTTGATTCCACTTTAATCAATAACCTGGGTTAAAAGTATAGCACAATTATAAACAAATATCTTTTACAGGCCTCAACATGGTATGAGTAATCTTATGCAAACAAGTATACTGTAATGTTTTCTATTACATTGTTTTATGTTATAATTGAATATTAAGTAAGGTGATTGTTACATAATGTATTAAATATTATGATATATATATCCAAAACTGATATAAGGTATGATACTGAAAATTTTCATTGCTATATAAATATCCCTCATTATTAATTATGTTGCAAACAATAAATGTATAATCATTAAGTTGGTTTTATGTGAATAATATACAAAAATGAACCTGGGACAAAAAAATGACTAAGGAAAAGTATGATTAGAATGTGTTGGGCCACTGAAATGGAGCCAAATTCAATAAGATTCTCGATCTCTCATTCTCTTGCCACTAACAATCTTTTTGTTTAAGAAGTATGACTTCTAGGTGAAAAGTTTGTAAAATTATCCATATGTGATTGGGAGATGTTAATTTTCCCTGCTTCAGTAACTCAGGCCACATGGACAATGCAAATGCTTTGAATTTATTTGCAGTTGTACAAATGATAGTATCTTGAAAAAACACAAAACAAGGTTGATTTGTTAAAATTAACGCTAGCCTATAATTTTAGAATTTCTCAGTAACTTTTCAGAATTATCGAAATTATGGGTATTCTATTATTTCATATTTTAATGCTTTACAACTAAAATGATCAAAACTGTCCAACTCCAAACACTTAAATTATCCTCCCCAAATAAATAAAAATGTTGAAAGCACCTGTATTGGACGAATATAGTATGTGGTACATGAAAAACAGAGAGGTAGTATATCTCGCCCAGATTGTTAAAGGAGACTATTCATGATTTTATTATATCTATGACAAAGAATTATTACAGTGGCCCATTACAATTCTAAGCCAAAAATATTTATAACAAGAAGTTATGAAGTAATAAAACTAATTTACACAGGACCTTATATTACCTATACTCTTTGAGATCAATAATTTAATGTTTTCACTGAGTTTATTACCTTAATCAAACCATATGTATGAAAATAAAACCTAATGCAATTAAGGTTATGTGATGGCAGTTGATCACAAACCAAATTTTTTTGGGGGGGGCATTGGTAATGGATCCCAGGGAAATTCTACACCCCCAACCCTTTATTTTGAAACAGGGTCTTACTAAGTTGTGGAGAGCCTCACAAAGTAGCTGAGGCTGGCCACAAGCTTGCAATCGTCCTTTCTCAGCCTCCCAAGTACTGGAATTATAAGCATGTGCTACCACACCCAGCTAGACAATATAAATTTTTTAAAACTAGTCTTTATTAACAGTTGGAGAAGAGAGAGAGAGAGAGAGAGAGAGAGAGAGAGAGAGAGAGAGAGAGAGAGAGAGAGAGAGAGAAGAAGAGAGAAGAGAGAAGAGAGAGAGAAGTGCTCATGAACTGGATGCAGCCATTTCTAAAGTACAAATAGATAGTAAAAAGAAAATATAGGCTTTCTTATACATTGTTAAAAATTCATATCTCCCTCCAAAAATTTTCTAGTCCATAGGTAGAGGCAACTGAGCCTCTAAAGTAAGGGAGAGCAAACATGACGCTCAGTGTTAGGATGTGTAGATCTTGAAACATATTTTAGCAAACTCCTAAAACCTATTCAAACCAAACCCATATTAGAAGGAAGTCAGGTCTCCAGCAAGAATTCACATTTAATTGAGAATTTAGGACTTCTTTTTCTAATTAGTAACACATGAAATGTATGAGATGATCTTTTTTCATCATTTATCTTCATTCTTTTCTTCTAAGAACTGTAAATAGTCAAAGAATACCATGATTTAGGACATTTATCTGATACAATCCTCTTGCGTGTGGATGAAACCAAAATTAGCTAACTGAAATTTGTAATACTGTAGAATGGTAAAACAAGCAAGAAACAAGCTCATTAATTGAAACACCTTTCTTTACAGATGAGAAAATATAGTCTCTGTAATTGAAATGAATAGTGCTAACAGTACTTAGGAGAATAAACTGGCTTACCTTTAATGAATTTGTTTTTATTTATCTATCAAATAGAATATAAATTACTTGCTAGTATAATGAAGTTTTCAACATAAAACTAAAAGGAGATTCACATTGTTCTGTCTGGTATTGTATTATTAATATGTTAAATATTTAATTGAATATGTCTCATTCAAGGTAGAAATCAGTGTGATTGGCAGAAGCTTCTTTTTCTTTGCATATATTATATACAGTTAGTTAATTAAATCAATTTATTATATATTTGCGATACCACGAAAATGAAATATATATAAACATTAATTTCTTTTAAACAAATAACACTAAGATATTTGGTCATATTTGTAAATCTAATAAGTTAACCAAGTGAAGACAAAGTTTAGAAATAACCTGTTTATTCACCCATTGGTGAAACTTTAAGGTATTTTAGTGTTCAGAGTGTTCTGAGAATTATTTTATTAGAAGAGGTTAAGTAAGAGCCGGGCGTGGTAGCACATGCTTGTAATCCCAGCATTTGGGAGGCTGAGACCAGAGGATTTCGGTTCATGGCCAGCCTCAGCTACTTAGTGAGGCCCTCCCTCTGCAAATCAGTGAGACCCTGTTTCAAAATAAAGAAGAAAAAATTGGGCAGGGGGTGTAGCTTGGAGGTCAAATGCCTCTAGGTTCCATCCCCAGACCCACCAAAAAAAAACAACCCTCTACTTTTGGAAAACAATCAGTAAATGAAAATATAGCTATTGTTGGATGGAAAATGAGCTAGCTTATAAATTTCACACTCATTAGCAAAACCAGTTATTTAGAAGCTTAGAATGCCCTCTCAGTATCATAAAATCTATATTCCAACTGTTTTCCTAAGCTTTGGCACCAAATATTATACAAAGATATAGAAAAACTAAACTAAAAGTATTTATATATAAGGAAAAAGAAGAACATTGATCAATATTTTAATAATAAATTACTGTAACCAGTTGTAAATATATGTATTTATTTGTAAGTTATATTAAGAAACAATCACTGCAGCTATGCAATGGTTTGGATAATAACTGGTAGGGATTAGGCTTCATTCTTGAGGGAAAAAAAAGGGATCTAAATGTGATTTTCATCAGCAAAGAAATGGGGAGGGCTGGAAGCTTTTAAACAGAGAATTACAGGTGCAAAGTCAAGATGTCTTGAGAAAGTCATGTCTATTGAATGTATAAAAATATGCTGTGAAATACTGAACTACTTAACAGAGTTATAATTTTAGGAAAATGAAATTTGCATTTCTAAATAAACAGGGCATTATTTGCCAAATAAGTTGGTGTTGATATTATTATCTTTATTTGGCATATCTCCCCCTTGCCCTTTGATTTTGTTACCTTCCTCTGTTATGTGTCAGATTATAGAAATACCAGTGTGGGTGACAGAAAAGAACCCTGATTTCTCTAAAAAAACATTTACACATGTTCTAATTAATCAAATCATTTCTTTATAAGATTCTAATAAGTGCCCCCCCCACCCACACACCACACCTGGGAATTAGAACACAGAAAAACTCAAAAGGTTTGCAAAGAATAAGTATATGTTCTATATTTTTCTTCTTCTATACACAAAACATTACTTTTGGCAGATAAGGTATTGATAAGAAAAATGAGACTCAGATTTACATTGTACACATTGGATCATAAAAGCTTATTTTTCTTTGCTCACTCTGCAATCCACGAATATCCAGAGTAAAAAAAGTACGTTCAATAATTTCTGTATTGTCCAAAATTTAGTATAGTAAACTTCAACATTACATATTGAGTACATATTGAGAAAGATGTAGAATACTTTACAGTATGTTCCAAAAGTGTGCTCATGAGCCTTAGTAGCTGGCAGCCGGTCTATTGCTATGCTTAGAAGGATGGGTATGGAAATCAGCACCCTCTCCAAACCCTGGTTGGGGTGCTCTTTGGAACATCCCTTTATTTCTTTTTAATGGTGCATTATAATTGTACATCTTAATGGAGTACAAGATGGTAGAAGCATACGTGCACACATCACCCAGTTAGCCCTTCCCAATTCCCACCCCATTCCCTCCCTCCCTTCTTCTCATATTTGTCTTAGTGATTGAATTTGATATGTTTATTAATGTTTATCATGTACATTAGGGAATTTCCCTCTTTCCCCCTCAGGTCACCTTATTTGCTCATCTGTAGTTTCTCCTTCTTTGTTGAGAAGAGGACAATTCTGTGTCCATTTTTCATCTCCAGGAAAAGGATTTTCATATCTCAGAAGGCAACTTCTCCTATTTTTGGACAAATAAGTGCTAAAATTGATCAAACCCTGGGCTCTTTTGCCTTTTGCCCACAGGGACACTTAGCTTCTCTATAGTGCAGCGCTGATAGAATTTGAAAACCACTCTTGAGTTTTGCCACTAGATTGCCCTGGGCTCTTTTGTGTACTGTTTTCTTATAAGAAGCCCTATTGATATCTATCTGTATTCTTTCACCATTTCGATATATATATTCTGTATTTGTTAAATGTCCTCAATAATGGTATATGTGGTTAACGAGAAATAAAAATTTCATTATGGATGGAGAATTATATTAGGAAAAAGGATCTGAGTTGAAAAGAAAAGAAAGGAAGAAAGACAACATGGTATTAACACAGCTAGGCTAGTTTATAGTATAAACATTTCTGTGAAGCGTTTTTATGTCAGGCTGGGAATTCAATGAATAAGATATATTTTTTTTCCTTAAGACCTTAGAGTTTCAATGAGAGAAACAAAGAAAAAGAAATGCAAGTAAACAATTCACGTTCAATGTGATATTTTCTTTTAGAAAAAAGAGTACCGCCTTCTGATATTGTCATTTTATTTTTAATTAATTAATATGCCAAAACCAAGTACTCTCAGAGTTCCAAACTATGTAAAAAGAGCATTCTCTTGATGTCTTCTCTTTCTCTTAATAATGTCCATTCTAAAACTTTGCTGCCTATCTAAAAAGTTAACACAATTTTATTGCTACCTAATATAAATCTCTACACCAATAAAATAAATTAGAAATTGGAATAGTGAGTTCTACAACAAGGTAATGGCAACAAAAGTCTCTGTCTCTGGTCTATTTCCTTTGACTTCCTTCTGCTATTTCAACAGAGCTAAAATTGCAGTTTCTTATAGACACAGCTTCCTTTTTCTTCTAGGTTAGGTTCTCCAAATTTATTCTAAATGGGCCTTCAGTGGTTATATAAGGTTTTGTCATGTGTGTGTGTGTGTGTGTGTGTGTGTGTGTGTGTGTGTGTGTGTGTGTAATCTCTAAGAAAGACAGATATTTCTTTCATCCCTTTGAGCATATTGATTTTTTAATTAGATTACTAGAATTTGGAGGAGAAATATATTTAGTGAATTTAATTTCATTAAGTTCAAGGAAAAGCACGTCAAAGGAATAAAAAAAACACTAAAAATAGATTTTTTGGATTTAAGTAGGAATAGGTAAATGAAAAAAAAAAGCAATGCATCAAAACAAGCTATGTTGCTTGGGGTTTTGTCTCTCTAATTATATTCCCATTTGTCTTTCTCTTCAACTCTTTCATGCAAAAAACTTCTTTCTGAGTTTATTTTTTTAATTATTAGGAACTCGAATCAAAGAAACAAGTCTTTCTAGTGCCATATAATTTTTAAATGGAAGAAACAGTTTATATATATATAAAAGTATATATATATATATACTTTTTTTGTGGTGGTACTGGGGTTCCTGGAAGCCCTTCTTCCTCTGGGCTCCACTCCCAGACTTTTTTTTTTTTTAATATTTTTAAATTGGAAACAGGGTCTCTTAAGCCAGCAAGGCTGGCTCCAAACCAGCGCAATCCTCCTGTCTCCGCCTCCCAAGTGTGGGGATTACAAGTGTGCGCCACCATGCCCAGCTAAAATAGTATATATTCTAATAAATCAGTTTTCCAACCTATAAAAAATTAGGGAGTAGTGAGAAAATATACAAAATGAGGTGTTAGATATAAAGTGGATTTTGATCCTCATCATTTAAAATTAATCTGTTATTTTTATTACCTATCCTTTTTCTACCCCAGAAATTTTTTCTCTGTATCCAAATATATATTTTGATATTTTTAAAATTTTTGAATGGATATATAGCCAGACAAACTCATTACCTCCTTCTCTTTCTGCTAAGGATAAAACATAAATTATGAGGTTTAGGCTATAGGTGACTTACATAGCAGTTCAAGGGAGAAAAATAACTTTTAATAAAGTTTTGAGCTTGTGCTTGTTTTCTCAAGGCACAATATAGCTGTTATTTATAGTTTCACTGAAAAAGCTATTGGTAAATTTTCAGCACTTCATGTAACTAGCTTTCTGCTTGGAAAGCCAGCATTATATTCCAAAACTAGCTAAGAATTTGTCTCTGAGAGCAAGATTTTAAAGAAGAAAAACATTTTTGAGAAATTCATAATTAAACAGTAAGATAGCTGGTATAAAGCCAGTTGCAGTTTTGTAAAATAAACCTTTTTACTATGACTACTAAGATAGCTTCTTTCTCCAGAGTTGTGCAATATCTAGGCAACCCAAGTCAGACCAAATCGTCAATAAAGTATTTTGTTAATGAATAGTGAGTCTCCTTTAAACATTAAATGCAGCAATGTTGGCCCAGAAGAGCCTACTGTATTCTGAAGCAGGCTCCATTATTTTATTTTGTTTAGAGAACAACTTGACCAAATCAGTATTACTGTATTTAAAATATAATCCATTTACCTCATGGATTATCTCACTTTCTTTTCCCCTCATATAGAGTACCTGACTTGTCTTGCTACCCACCTGAGAGGATGCTGACCACCTGATAGAACCTTCCTGTCAGTCACCATCCTCCACTCACTGTGCTTTGGTCTGCACACAAGTTCTTTCAAAGTTATCAACAAGATGCATATATCAACTCTACTTCTACACAAAATAGCTAGTCATATCTCATAACTCTGTCCACGAATTTTTAAAAAATATATAAAAATGCCTTTCCTCATCTCTTGTCATGGAAGTGCTCTTTACAAATGTTTTTGTTTATAGTTTTTCTTCCATAGGCAAATGGCTTCCTTGATTGAATGTGATATCTCATTTTTATACCCACTACCTCATTAATATCTGTATGATTTTACTTTTATTATTCTACCATAAATGTACGTTTTGTGGTACTAGGGATTGAACTCAGGGTCATTCTACCTCCAAGCCATACTCCAAGCCCTATGTTTTATTCTTTATTTTGAAATAGGGTCTCACTAAGTTGCAGGGGGCCTCACTAATTGGCTAAGTCTGGCCTTATACCTTTGATTTTCTTGTCTCAATCACTCAAGTACTGGGATTACAAGAATGTACCTCCACATCAGGACTTTAAGGTTTTATAATTATAAATACTGGCATATACTAATTGCACGTTAGTGTGGTTCACTGTTACTTTTCTATACATGCAGATATAAATGTACATTTAATGATCTCAAAAGTGTCTTAAGAATCCAATGGTTTATTCTGAGTAAACCTTCAAGATGTTCCTTGATAAACCCAGGGGCATTCTACCTCTGGGCTATACCCCCAGCCCATTTTATTTTTATTTTTGAAAAAGGATCACACTAAGTTGCCAAGATCCTTGCTAAATTGCTGAGACTAGCCTTGAACCTGTAATCTCCTGTCTCAGTCTCCTAAAGACTGAGATTACAGGGATGTGCCACCACACTAGACCCAAGGCTTATTCATAGATTTTTATTAAACTTAAAATTTAACAATTTCTGAGCAGGTAGTTGATGTGATTGGAACTTTGTTTCAAGAAGTATTATCTGGTGATGGAGATCAGTTGGAATTTCCTCAGAAAAGATCATATGTTTTATCTCATTTGTAGAAGATGGGAACAATAGGCATACTATGGAGACCTTAATAAATGGAAGAGAAACTCCAATGGAACCAAGGAGATGGTCTAGGGAAAGGAGAAGGAGAAGGAGAACTATTTAATCACTTCCATTGGCATTATTTACATATGTGAGAAAAGCAATGTCTCAATATCCTATGTGAGAAAGGAAGGAGTGGAGAGGGAGCCGGGGGAAAGCACACCAAGTGCTACATGACTGTCACTCTCTCTATGAACTGCATGATGATGTGAAATTATAATGCACCAGTAAAAGTATTTAAACAACAAAAACAGAGCTAAAAAATGAGAAGAGATTGAGGCCAGAAGTAAAAAAAGAAACCTCTGATAATTCTTTATGTTCATAGTCATTTTTTTTTTTTACTGTAGTTAACTGCAATGTACTTTAAAGTAGACATCACATCTTTATAAATATCTCGGTTCCCATAATATATGAAAAGATATAGCAATATTTCAACAAGTTATTTTTTAATTGAAAGAATTTCAGAGCTGAAATTCTAAAAAGGAGACAAGATATTTGAGTAGACAAATGGTGGGACGACAAATGAATAAAAGTTGTTTAACCACTTATTTGTAAGTGTTATATGATCCATTATGTTTTTTTATTATTTCTAAAAACTATATACTAGTATTCATAGTAAAGAACATTTTCTTATATGTGTGCTAACTTAAGCATAGAGTTCATGCATCTGGGATATGCAACCTAAAAAATAGAAAAGTTCTCATACTTGGGAATTTATCATAGCTTAAGGGTAAGCAATACAAAGGACATATTCACTGAATTGAAAATGGGAATAATTTACAGTGCAATTGCATAGTTCAGTTAAGTAAATGAAGAAATGTGAGAACCATGTTGTAATATAAAAACTGAGATATCTTAAATTATGAACAGTTGAGTCATTTACTTATTATTTTGTGTATCAGTCTCATTACCCTTTCTTTGGGCATGCATTTAGTATCTTCATTTTCCAGCCATTTTGAATCATTCAATCTGTGCTCTTAAAAATTTCGTGTGATAGAAATTCAATAAATTTTCTGACTCAAAACTGTTTTCCTTCTATCCTCACCCAAATGCTTTTCAGATTTTGCTGAAAAACCATTATAAGAGAATGTAAAATAAAGATATGACTATATTTTACAGTTTACTAAGAAGCCTATGGTTCTTAATTTTATATTTCAACTGACTTGGTGATGAATGCTTATACATTTGTTCTAGCAGTATTCTCCATATGTCTGTGAAGATATCTTTGGATATGAATATTTGAATTAGTAGAAAAAATTAGTTAAAGCAGATTGCCCTTTCTAAAATGAGCAGTCTTCAATTAATCAGTTGAAGTCTTAATCAAACAACAAAGGTGACCTTCTCTCAAGTAAATGTACCTGTCCTGTCTGACTACTTGAACTGAGACTTTTTTTTGAGTGTCTGTAACTTCTTTCTGAAACTAAAATATTGGCTGCTCATGAGTCTCAAATTGGACTCACCACCTTTTGATCTGGACTTACATCATTAGCTCTCCTGGGTTTCCATCTTGCCACCTGACTTCAGCTTTCATATTAGCATGAACCAACTCTATCATACATACATGTTTACCATTTGTTCTTTCGGTGGAAACTCAAATTAGCAAACCCTTATAAAATTTGCTTAAAAAGATTAAATCTTGCCCAGAAAATAAATTGCTATTTATGGAAGAGTTACAGTATTTATTCTCCAAAATAATTTTAAGATATGCTTAAAGACCTTTTTTAAATGTGCAAAACTGGATTATATTTAACTTCAGTAATGTTTTCCAAAATAAAAAGTCTAAATGCTATTTAACAACGTTTTAGAAGTAAAAATATCTGAAAGTTATTTTACTGTAAAAATATACAGTTAACTATCTATAGAGGTAATATACTTACTTTTTTAATCTAGTTACTCTTCTTTATTTTTTAGTTATATGAGTTCTTTATATATTTTTAGAATCATTCCCTTATTGGATATTTGGCTTGCAAATGAATTCTCAGTTCATATATTGTTTTTTTTCATTTTGTTGTTCCCTTTAATGTTTTCTACCTCATCCTTTATTTTTATTGCCTCTATTTTTGTTTTTATATAAAAATAAATTATCATCAGAGCAACATCAAGGGCTGTATATGTAGCTCAGTAGTAGATCACTTGCCTAATACGCACAGGTCCTTGAGTTTAATATCACATTCTGAAAAAATTATCAAAAAAGATATTTCCCCTATAATTTCTTCTAAATATTCATAGTTTTATATATTATGTATATAAGTCTTTGGTCCATGTAAATATATATTTTTGTATGGTGTAAGGTAAGATTCAATTTTATGATTTTGCCTCGAGACATCCTGTTCTCTTAACATAATTCATTAAAGAACTATAATTTCTTCATCGTTTATTTTTGGTATCTTTGTCAAAGATAAGTTGATCATATATTTATAGATTTATTTCTGGGCTCAATATTCTGTTACATTTGATTGTGGTAATCATTTCAAAGTATACACACACATATACTTTAAAACATCATGCAATACACCTTAAGTATATATGATTTTCATCAATCATACCTCTAAATAGGGGAAATAATACCAAAATATGGTTAGATGCACCACAATTGTCAATGAAAATTTGTCACAGAACATAAACATCTTCTTAATGTAGAAATTGCACACATATTTGTAGGATATTGGAATTTTATCAGAAGACTATATATACCACCATTATGTTATAATGGGATCTTCTCATATTTTCTCAAAACTAATCCAAGAGCCCCTTATTCTTTTATAACCTCTCACTATGGTTCAGGCTTATGTACCAGCTCTTCACTCTTTCCTTAAATGTGTAAAAATTGTAAAGTATTTTTCTTTTATAGTTGTTCAAGACAATTGGCTAGTAAGGAATAAAAAAAAGTTAAAATTTTATCTTCAAATGAAAATATATCTGTATAATGCTTGAAAAGTAACAAAAATTATATTTATCTTTTGTAACTTTTATCATAAATTGATAATTTTCCATAAGACTGTACATGAATCAATATTCTCAGAAAGTTAGGTGTTCAGTTTTTACCAAAGGATTTTTTTTTCTTATTTCCCATTTCTAAAAATGCAAAAGGCCCTTCTTGGTGGTGCATACTTGTAATCCCAATATTTGGAGTGCTGAGAGAGGAGGTTCACAGGTTCAAAGCCAGCTTTCACAAAATAGCAAGGGTCTCAGAGATTTAGTGATACCCTGTTTCCAAATAAAATAAAATTGGACTGGGGGCATATCTTGAAGGTAGAATGCTTCTGGGTTAAATTTTATAAAAATATGCAAAGGAAATTTTATGGATGTAAAAAGCAAATTAAAAGTAATACATAAATATGCTCTGCTTCTTCCTCTCCTCTTAATCTAATCTGTGGGTATACATTTTATTTTGTATTATATATAGAACCTAAAAGATTACCGATTTACTATGATTCCTAAATTCATGAGACGTTAATGTACTCTGTAAAATTATTATCTTTGAATCAATCAGTATTATATCTAATGTATATACTAACCTATTTAAAAATATGGAATAAGTCAGGTACAAATAGTACATATGTATAAGATTCTAGAAAAAAGTATTATTGTGTGAGAACATTATCACAATAGTGAAAATTATTAAAGCAAGAATTCTCTCAGAATCACTCTCTTGAAAGATAGCCAATATTGCAAACAAACTGACACACATACAACAGTTTACAAAGAATGTTGGCATTATTTGCAGTTTTATCTTCCTTGTTTTGGGCTCAGATTAAATCATGAATTCATATTTACTAGAGGTTTCAGAATACGGAAAAAGAGGACAATTCTGCATTGTTTTAAGACTTGCCCTTTGTATATGTCAGGAAATTGATGATAGTTTATTCTCTAGGCAGATGTTAAAGATCTCATGGTACTTAAAGAAATATTTTGAGTAATACCATTGTCATGGCACACACTTAATAAACTAGCTCCTAATATCATTATTAATGATTTGAGCATTCTTAGAGTGTTTCATCTTCTAAAACACATTTTTTATAATGTCTACTTCTGTTTCTGTCCTGTGACTAAGCAGATAATCATGGCCATTTTTATGCAGTTAGTCACTTCTTGAATTGTTCTGTGTTGCCATGGGTATAAAAAAAAAATCATGTAAAACACAATTCTCTTCAATAAACATTTGCTCTTTTTTCCCCTGAGAAAAACAGGTTTGCACAAAGAAGATAATTTAACTAAAGAGATTTTCAATGGAATGATGGTTCCTAAATTATTGTCTAGCCCTTTTATATACATCTTATATTCTGGTATAAAGTGGATATAGTTCAATTAGTGAATTTATTATTGTTCCTGGTAAAATTTTCTCTAAAAGGAGATGGTCACAAACACTGTAAGGTAGCTTAGCAGGCAAATTTATGTACTAAAATTATTATCTTCAAATATTTAACAAAGCATTTTACAACTTTGAAACCAATACCCCTGTTCATTCTAGTCATCTTTGTGTTTGCAATTATATAGCTGAAGAAAGCAAAAGGGTCAGGACACAGAAGATATACTGCCCACAGACTACACAACCAGGCACATCTAGATCAGCATGTAAAGCTGTACGTTTGGCTTAGAAATGGCAGGTAGGTTAAGTCTGGCTTTTTATGACTAAATGCGTAAAATATCAAAACTAAGAGATAGATTAATCATCTTCAAATCTGTGAACATACATTAGCTGTAAAGTCAATATATAGGTTAGTATATAGGTTAATATGCATTACATATTAACAAATAGTTATTGTATATCTGCTACATATCTGTTATTATATTAATGTAAATAAAAAACTGACTAGTCCTTTTTCTTTATAAAACTTATATGTAATTATGAATTGTATAATTATAGATTGTGTCAATTTCAGTTATAAAGAAGTATACAGTATCAACTGGTGGTCTTATGTATTGCTGATAAAAATGTAAAGCAGTGTGGTAACTTTAAAAAAGAGTTTGGCAGTCTCCTTGGTATTTAAAAATGATGTAACATATGACCCATCAATCCTAATTAATTCAAAAGATGACATTTTCCACAAAATGATGTACACGTTAAGTTCCCTGCAACTTTATTAACTATATAAAAATGAAAACAACATGAACACTTCTCAATTTGTGAATGAAAAAATTATTTGTGGCATGGAAACAAAATGGGATATTTTTCAGCATTGGAAAAGATATGTAAAAATATGGGTGAATTAAAAATATGTAAAAGAAGCTAGATAAAAATAGGACATATTTCTGTAGAAGTCTAGATGTAATAATTATAATCTAGAGTAGTAGAAATCAGCCTCGAGACAGGAGCAGGAATAGTGAATTCACTGAAGGGAGGCACAAGGAAAACTTCTGGGTGACAAAATGTTTTACATGCTGATTCAGTAAAGATTAAATAAGGATATAAATCTGATAAAACTCATAGACCTGTGCCTTAAAAAGAGTAAACTTTATTGAATATTAATTATATATTAATAAACTTTAAAAATGTCTATGATAGTAAAAAACAGTTAAACAGTTTGGAAAATCAGGGTTGTCTTTCAAGATTAAGAAATTGTTAAAAGAAAAAAAATCTACTGAAAAAATAATCAAAATCAGAATTAAGAATGGGCAGAGAGAAAGGCTGCTGGAGGTATCCATTATACATACCTGAGCTTTTAGAAACTGAAAGAAATTTTTAGCTAGAATTAAAAGACTGAGAGGAAAAGTGAGGTGAGATAAGGATGAAGAAGAAGATAAGTGGTACAGAAGACATATATAAAGAACATGAAGAAATTTTCTGTATCTTCAAGAAAGTTTGATAGGAATCGAATAAAGCCAGAAACAATTCTAGCTACTTATGACTTCTTTTTAATGAAACAGTCATCTACTATATATATCTACTAAGTTGTACATTTTATTTGTTTTTTTTCTAGAATTTCATTTTTATATTTCAATAATTTTATTAGTGCATTGTAATTATTGGACATAGTGAGGTTTGAAGTGATACACTGATGCAGGCACACATCATCTCATGTATTTCCCTCCATCCCACCCTACTCTCTGACTCCTCCCTCCCAGTATATGTTCTTGAGATAATTAGTGATACCTCCATATAAGAAAATAACATTATTTGAATTGTTTCCTTTCTCAAGCCTATTTCTCTCCTCCCCTTCTACTGCTTGCCATCACCTTCTGCTATTTTACTGGTCTTTGTTCTATTTTATCTGAAATTGTCTTCCCATGACCCTTATTTTCTTTCTAGCTTCCACATACAAAACAAAAACAAAAACAAAAACAAAAACAAAAAAAACTTGACTTTCTGAGATTGTCTGATTTCATTTAGGATAACATTCTCAAGTTCTATCCATTTATCTATGAATGACATAATTTTACTTTTTCTATGGATGAATAAAACTACACAGTTTTACACACATATCACATTTTCTTAATCCATTCATCTCTTAATCAATATTTGTGTTTATTTCATAATTTGGCTATTGTAATTATGCTACTATAAACATCAGTATGCAAGTATCACTATAGTACTCTAACTTAATTTTTTTTGCAAATATATCAAGGAATATGATTGCAGGGCCATATAGTGGTTCCATTGCTAGACTTTTGGGGAAACTTTATACTGATCTCTGTATTTTTACTGACATGCAATCCACCCGCAGCAGATGAGTTCTTATTTTCCCAGCTGCTTACCAGCATTTGTTATTGTTTGTATTTCTTATGATTGCCGTACTAATTGGAGTTGAATGGAATCTCAGAGGAGTTCTTGTGTTTTCTTGTTGATGACATTGAGGTTTTTATATTATATTTTTGGCCATTTGTGTGCTTTTGAGAAGTATCTATTCCACTCAATAGTTCCATTTCCTGACTGGGTTACTTAAAGTTTTAGTGCTAAGTTGTTTTAGTTCTTTATAACGTGTTCTCACGTTTAGTCCCACCCTCCAAAGTACTGGCTTGGACTACTTCCTCCCTGGAACTCAGATGACTACAACAGGCCCAGCTGGGACTGATCCCTTCCCAAGGCCAGTGGATCCATCCTGAAGGACACTGAATAAAACAGATGGCTGACTGTTTATCTCTTTCGCAGTTTTCTTTTCAATTACTATCTACTTTTAGCCAGATTTATATTAAGAATTGGGAGCAAAGAAAATCAGAAGAGAATAATATTTACAATTCACATCTTACTTAGCTAGAAAAAGGAGTAAACATAAAGTTTTAGTTGTGAAATAATATTTTTGTTTTAAGATACTGATTTTGAGTAATTTGTTATAGCAACCAAGAAAACTAATGCATTTGGTTTTAATTTAAAACACAGAGAAAACAATGATATTTGTACATACATACAAAAAAAAGCAAGTATGTAGGATAGTATATGAGTCTTACAAGTTTAATTTAGTGTATAGTCAGCCATCTACATCCATTGATTTTATCTTTGTAGGTTTGACAAATAATAGATGAAAAATATTAACTTAAAATTATAACTATTTTGTGTCACTCATAGGTAGGATAGAAGAAATAAAATGTTAGGTAAAAAGGATATGGATTGGGAAGAAACAAAAAATATGGTTTTCCAATCTGGAAAGTTTATAATTTCTAACGCCATCCTATAGGGTATGTTCTGTTTTAGGCAAACATCTCATTGAGCCACACCCCTAATCACAATGTCCCCTCTTCCCACCTGAGATTCCTGAGATGCTTAGTAAACAGAGGGTCCATGAAGAGGACAAAGACTGTATATCAGCCACCCACCACCCCCACTCATTGCTGAGGAAACAGAAGATGAAGAAGTTCAGACCTCCACTGTGGGACCCAACTCACCCCTTATGGGGGATTTATAAAAGAACTGAAAAAGCCACAAGAACTCTCTTGTTCAGATGCTCTTCACCTCCTGAAATGCCTGCTTTTCCCCTTGAATTTCTCACTTTCCTAAATAAAACTTTCTTTTCTCTGACAGGTGCGTGCTAAAATTCTTTTCTGCCACATTAAGCCCAGAAACCTAGAGAATTGTGTTTTTCCATGACAATTATTTTCTAAACATGCAGCATAACAACTATTTATATAACATTTATATTATATAAGGCACTGTAAGTAATCTAGAGATGATTATTTCTAGAGTATAGAAGAGAAATGAATAAAACATATAAGCTATTATAACATTTTATATAATGGATATGCACATCAAAGAATTTTGGGTGTTCTTGCAGTTCTTGAAACCAACTCCCTTCAGATATTGAAAGATAACTATAATCAACTTAATTATGAATTAGCTCTACTTAGATATATCGATAAAATAATACAACGTTAAAATTCTAATGAGAAAATATACAACACATATAATCAGAAAGTTATAACCTGCTTTGACCAGAAATTTACAATTAGAAACAGGAGCTAATTAATTGTTAAGCTATATATTAAATGTGATCATAATAAAAACAGCAACCTGATTTTTATATTTGAGAATATAAAAAATGATATGGGCTATTTTTGCTTAAAATATGGTAACAAAAACCTTTTAAAAAGATGCATAGTTAAAAATGACATAGCTTCACATATGAAAATACATTTTAAACCTACTAAGTTTCTTATCACTGGAGAATAAGAAGATATAGAGTATAGTATGCCAAAATTAGTATGTGATAAGGTGGGTAATTTTAGTGTATGGTTATAATTTAGTAGCTTTCTTCTGAAAGACAGAGTATGCAACAAGTATGCTTTGCAAGAAAATAAAGGTTAAAATCTATAAGAGAGAAAAATAGGACATATAAAACATACAGACAAGTAGAGAAAAAGACTTGATAAAGTATTATAATGAGAAGACAACAAAATCATAGCTCACCACTACAAAAGATTGACTCAAGCTAATTTCTTAATTTATAATGGATTGACAAGAAACAATCAAATGTAATCTTCCATAGAAACATAATAGTTGAATAAAGAATTACAAATGTTCCACAAACATTGGAAAAAATTCTACCTCTCTTACAATTTGAGTAATGCAAATATAAAATATGATATTTAAAAATTGCTAGATGGAGAAACACAAATATAAGTTAATATTCATAGCTTGTGAAAAATTGGAAAAATATACAATTTCAAATATGCATGCTGTCAACTCTTTGTAAGAAAACTGAAAATATTTATCAAAATTAAAGCTGTATACACCAACCAACGTATAAATTTGTTCTACTATTTGTTATACAAACCATAGCAATACATTTGCTAAAATCAACACTTAATAATTTTTCATATTTAATAGTCTATTTTATTTAATATAATATTTTATTTGTGTGTGTGTGTGTGTCTTTGTGTGTGGTACTGTGGTTCCTGGAAGCCCTTTTACCTCCGGGCTATACTCCCAGACTTATTTTACACATTTTTATTTGGAAAAAGGGTCTCTTAAGCCAGCGCGCCTGGCTTCAAACCTGAGCTATCCTCCTGTCTCAGCCTCCCAAGTGTGGGGATTACAAGCGTGCGCCACCACGCCCAGCTATATACATATATTTTAGCAGGTCAATATCTATTCCATTTTTGACCCAAATAAACACTTACTGTTTGTCTGGTCAATTATTTTTTGGAACAAGGGCAGATGCCAGACTATATCAGAAATAGATTAAAAACAAGAGTAAAGGATTTCCACATTGATTGGCATTTTGTGAGTTTACATGTAAATCATGTTGAAATGAAAGTAATTGTTCAATATGTTAAGTTTTATTCTAATAAAAAAAAAAACTTATTCTTTTTTGTAGGTCTGGAGATGGAACCCAGGGGCATTCAACCTCCAACTACACCTCGTGCCCTATTTTTTTTTTTTTTTGTACTGGGGCTCCTGGAAACCCTTCTATCTCTGGGTTATACTCCCAGACCTATTTTATACTTTTTTTTTATTTGGAAACAGGGTCTCTTAAGACAGCGCGGCTGGCTTCAAACCTGCAAGATCCTCCTGTCTCTGCCTCCCAAGCACGGGGATTACAAGCTTGTGCCACCATGCCCAGCTCTCTGCCCTATTTTTTATTCTTTATTTTGAATCAGGGTCTCACTAAGTTATAAAGGGCCTTACTAAGTAGCTGAGGCTGGCTGCCAACCACAACCCTCCTGTCTCAGCCTCCCAAATGCTGGGATTACAAGCATGCGCCTCCACGCCCGGTTTAAGAATTTATTCTTATGAATAATTTATCTTTATGCATAAAATAATTTAAGAAACTATTCACAGATTAAACATATTAGGTGCTTGAAATGAACAAGAATGGAATGATATAGGATTAAAGATCTATTTCTAATGTTTTAAATTTTACTCTTATTATTGTTTTTGAAATATCCTTATGATCATTAAATGTTTGTTCTTCTTGCCTCTTAAATTGAATTTACTAAACAATTTTTAAGTGTTTACATGAAAATCATTATGTTAACACCATAAGAAACACTATCTGGTTATACAATGTGCAAAAATACCCAAGGAGCTTCTAATCTAATGAAAGAGTCAAGGGCAAATGTTAATTTATTGAAAGCTCATGTTTTGAGTGTTAAGAGAAAAGGTATCCCACTGTACTTTGAATTTAAGTGAGATAAATCATAGTTTGTATTACAAAATAAAAAATAAAAATGGGTCTGAGGGTGTAGCTTACAGGTAGAATGAACCTGGGTTTAATCCTCAGTACCACAAAAAATTATATTTGACTTAAATATTTCATTATTAAGGATTTGTGGCATATACTATAACCTTATCTAAATATAAAAAATTGTGAGACAATAAAAGTTATCTAGAAAACAATGAATGATTCTAATAAAATTATGTATATTTTCAATAAGAAAGTAAAACACAGTGCACCCCTACAGGACAACTATGAAGTGTTAAAAAGGAACTTTGTGGTTTTAAAACATAACCTCTGATGTTATTGGTTAAAATTGCATTAGTTCCATCAATTTATGCTTTGTGGTTTTACATATGGCTGGTTGTGATTACCTATGTGTGGGTCATAAAAACCCAGTGTTTTCCAAGCAGTCAACCTGCTTGTCAGCTGCTAAAGGGGCAGAATTAATGAGAAACTTAGTAGTCTAAAGAATAGCAGCTGGGATCTGTTTTAACAAGTCCAGGAAACATACATGGAAGAAACATCTTTGTGGCCAGACTCACATCCATCCACAATCAAATAGTCCTCCTGACTGAGGAGAATAGCCAGATAAAAATCAAGGACACATTTACAACTTTGCACATTACTGGTTTTCAACAGTGACAGAGGGTGCCATGTTCTTTTCCTCTTAGCATAGAGCTGGGTCACAATTCTAAATCACCCTTTCACCTACATGGGGCCATCTAAATTTATTTTTTCCAGTGGACTATTGGGGAAAAAATGTGTGCTACTTCCAAGCCTGGAGCATTTCACTTGTTTGTGATCATTTATTATTATTTTTTAATTCATTATCTGCTGGATGGAAAGAACTCAGAAAACCTAGCAGATAAAAGACAACAATAAAAGCGTCCTGGAACTGCTATATATAGCATCTACCAATCACCAGTGGTATTATGGAAATTAGAAAAAAATTTTGTTGTTTTGTCCCCAACGTTTTTAGATTGAGTGTTAAACATAGATGGTTACTCATAATACCACACCTGCTCAATTTGAGAACTCTTATCAGAAAGGATAAATTTACTGTCATTTAACATATGCCTTACTGGAAGCATATGACTTTTAAATAATCTTACATATTTTGGAAAGGATAAAACTCATAAACAATTTTGATAGGTAATGCTGTATGATAAAATAGGTTTTAGATACCTCTTGATTAAAAGAGCTGGCTCCAGGTGTAAAGTTTAAAGAACTTGTGAAAATTGGAAGAATACAGAATTTCACCAGCATTTTGCCAGTTCAAGAAGCCTATAAGTACAAAACAAGGAACATTCGATATACTTGACTTATCAAAATTGGCAACATTTTATCAGTACATTAGTAGGAGAGGGCACCACTGCTCATTTTTCATCTTTGCATCTGCAGTCGCCTTACAACTTGCTTTGACCAATATCATGTAGTAGACATGGAGTGCCATTTTGATCCCAGACCTCCTGTTGCCTGGCATTTGCTGCACTGCTGTCCTGATCATGAGCCTGTTCCAATTTTCTTGAGGATGAGAGAGCATAAAAGAAAATGATTCATTCTTCCTAGATACCTAAGCCATCCCAGTGGAGGCCTGTATAAGAGAAATATCCAAGCTGAGCATAGCCACAATTGTTGAACCTCAAAATAAAAACAAAGAAATGATTGTTATTTTAAGTCACCAATTTCAGGAAGCTAATTTTGTAATTTGTTATATTATAAAAGATAACTGACCTAAATATTATTATAGAAGGCAAGTATTACATAAGTTAAAGTAACGGAGTAACTAGAAGCTTAAAGTTGATTTTGATAAAGTTAATTTTTTTTTCAGCTTTCAATTTTTTTTTTTTTGTGTGTGTGTGTGTGGTACTGGGGGTGGAACCCAGAGGCTTTCTACCTCTGGGCTATACTCCCAGACATATTTTATATTTTATTTGGAAACAGGGTCTCACTAAGTTGCTTAGACCCTCACTAAGTAGCTGAGTCTGGCTTCGAACCTGTGCGATCCTCCTGTCTCAGCCTCCCAAGCGGGGGGATTACAAGTGTGTGCCACCATGCCTGGCTTCAATTTTTTTATTATTTACTTTTTGGGGAGAGTAACTTGACAGTAATGTTAGGAATATGACTTGAATCAAGACCAGCATTCAAGTGAGCTCCTCCCATCAGTTTTTTTTATGTTTCAAAATTTATGTATTTTACTTTACTATCCATGTGTTTATTTATATATATATTATATGTAATATAAATATTTTATAAATACATATATATTTTTATTGGTACACTATAGTTTCAAGTCATAATGTGGATCATACTGAAAATGACATACATTCACATAGTACTTGGTGCCCTCCCCAACTGCTTCCCCTTCCCTCCCATCCTGACAATGAGTGTCCAGGTTGACCATGCTACATTCCCAATTATACTCATATTCGAATGTAGCCCGTCTATTAAATAACCTCAACCTTCTTCCTCCCCTACCCTTTCTTTCTGGCTTTACTGGAGTCCCTCTGGTATCCCTAAAACTCGCTAGTTTGGGCATATTGGAGAAAACATATGTTCCTTCTCTTTCTGTGCTTGGCAGATCTCACAATAATGTTCTCAGGTCTTTCCATCTTCTTATGATTGACATGATTTTGTCCTTCTTTATTGCTGAGTGGAATTCCATTGTGTATATTTCTCATAATTTTGCAGTCCATTCATCTGTCGATGGAGACCTCAGCTGGTTCTATATTTTGTCTATTGTGAATTGTGCTCTTATGAACATGCTATGTATATGTTACTGTACTTCTCTGATTTCAACATGGGTATGTATATGTTACTGTACTTCTCTAAATTCCCTTGGAAAGATACCCAGGAGTGGTATTAAAATTATATTCTATCCTGGAGAGAATAAACAAATTTAAATTCATTAAAGCAAACATTTTTCTAATGCCAAGTTATGTTTTTTCAGTTCTCATATAATATATTCTCATATAATAAGTGCATATAATATTATATTTATTTATGCAATGTGCAGATATGCTCTCTATTCCTTTTAATTAAATTGTATCTCTAATTACTATTAACTCAATTAACTCTATATCTTTGAAGAGTAATTACTGTGTTCATCTGCAATGAATGTATCTAAATAAAAAGGTTTTCAAACTGGAGGCTGAGAGCATATGCCATAAAGATCACCATGTATGATTCCAGAACTCTGTCCCAGATCTACGAAATCAGGACTTCTGAAGATTTTGTAAGCATTTGCATATTTAGCAAGTTTCAGAGGCACTGTTACATATTTGTTTCTTTATTCCAAATATTGTTTCTTGTTATTCTTTTCCCTTTCATATTTTTTTGCATATCAATATATGCAAATCAATTCTTCACTTTGAGGCCAGGTCTAGTCCTACAAATGGAATAAATAAATCTATCTTCCAGTTAAATATAAATATTAATATAAGAAAAAAACTGAACAAATTTATAATTATTGATCATTTCTTTTTTGATTACTCATTATTATATAAAGTAATAGACTTTTATTTTATTGTTTATAATTGGAATTTTTATTAAAATAATTGTGATTTTACATACAATTATTATAAAAATTTATAGAAGCCATTAAGCCATTTTACTCAGTTCCCTCATGGTAGTAATTTTTAAAACTATAGAGTGATGTCACAAACAAAATACTGACATGAATTTAAAACATAAAAACCATGATAATTTTTCAAGTTTTATATGTGATCGTATATGTTTGAGAATATAAGTATAATTACGTACATTTTTATTATGTGTTTAGAATTGGGTGTCTACTGTCACAGTCAATATTCTTAATGGTTTCATCATCACAGGATAAAACTTTATCATATCTTTTCATAAATACATCAAATCTCTCCTACTTTTTCTACCTTCTTAAATCTGGTTAACAACCAACCTATCCTCAGTTTTTAACATTTGTGATTTGAATTAATGTAGCATAGCTAAAACAATTATTTATTGATGGTATAAGACTGTTTAAAATTGGGGGCTATTACAATCAAAATGCTAGAAGCCTTTTTGTATTATAGGCTTTTCTGTGAAAAATGTTTTCATTTCTCTGGGAAAATGCATAAATGATGCAATTTCTAAAACATGTAATATCAAATGCTTAGCTTTTTTTTTTAGAGCAGAAATAGCTTTATTATATATGTATATGAATATAATGTGTCAAAAAGTAAAGAAAGAAAGAACTATTCCAAAATGTTTATCAATTTAGAAAAAATAGTTTTGGCCATCTCTTCATACCATACATAAAAATAAATTTCAGATGACTTAAAAGTAGATATAAAATATTAAACAGTGTAAATACTAAAATAAAGTAGAATTGGATATGTAATAAGACTCTGGAGGATGATTATTTTTTATTCTTAGAAGCAATTTTTTAAAAACTCAAAGGAAAATATAAACATATTTTTGTATTGACCAAAAATATGCAACAGAATAGAAAAATACCTACAAAAACTATAAAGGGTTCATATTTTTCTTATAGAAAGAACTCATAAGTGGAGTGCTTGCCTAGTAGGCATGAAGCTCTGGGTTCTATTCCAAGACTGTTAAGGAAAAAAAAAAAAAAAGAATGAGTTTTGCCCAGTGGGATGGTACGTGCCTGTAATCCCAGCTTTTTTTTTTTTTTAATTAATTTATTTTTTAAATTGGTGCATTGTAGTCATATATCAATCACATTGGAGTACAAGACTTGAGAGGATATACAAGCACACATCATCCAATTAGCCCTCATCCAGCCCCCATCCCATTCCCTCCCCCTCCCTCCATCCCACGCTTCTTTGGTGATTTACTTTGATACATTTGTTTATGTACCTCCTGCGTTTTAAAGAGGCTCCGTCCTCCAGTATTACATACCCTCTGATTGGTCACATTAGTTGCTTCACTATAGGGCCCTTTCTATAGCTCAACCTCTTCCTGTTGCCCTTTTCCTCCTAGTTATTGCTGATTAAGAGAAGCGTCTGATTTATATTTTCTGCGATATTTCTCTGTGCATGCTGCATTGCAAGTACCAATCCCACTCTTGATGGTCCCAGTAGTGGCCTGGCTACTCAGTGGACTGATCCAGACCTCGCTGGCTCAAGCAGCGGCCTTGCCTCATGGGAGGCCCCAGTTCTGGTCTCGCTGGCCCCTGAACCGGTCTAACCCCTAAGCTGGCTTTGGTCCCGACCTTGGAGGCCGCAGGAGTGAACTTGCCTCACGCCAGGCTCCGATGCCGGCCTCACTGGCCCCTGCACCGGTCTAACCCCTTGGCAGGATCCCAATCCCGGCCTCGGAGGCCCCAGCACCGGCCTAGCCTCATGGCAGGCTCCAATGCCGGCCTCGTTGGCCCCAGCACCAGCCTAACCCCTCGGCAGGCTCCGATCCCGGCCTCGGAGGCCCCAGCACTGGTCATGCCTCAAGGCAGGCTCCGATGCCGGCCTCGCTGGCCCCAGCACCGGCCTAAACCCTCGGAGGATCTTATCCTGGCCTCAGAGGCCCCAGTACCAGCCTTGCCTCAAGGCAGGCTCCGATGCCGGCCTCGCTGGCCCCAGCACCGGCCTAACCCCTTGGCAGGCTCCGATCACGGATTTGGAGGCCCCAGTACTGGCCTTGCCTCAAGGCAGGCTCCGATGCCGGCCTCACTGGCCCCAGCACCAGCCTAACCCCTCGGCAGGCTCCGATCCCGGCCTCGGAGGCCCCAACACTGGTCATGCCTCACGGCAGGCTCCGATGCCGGCCTCGCTGGCCCCAGCACCGGCCTAACCCCTTGACAGGCTCTTATCCTGGCCTCGGAGGCCCCAGTACCGGCCTTGCCTCAAGGCAGGCTCCGATGCCGGCCTCACTGGCCCCAGCACCGGCCTAACCCCTTGGCAGGCTCCGATCCCGGCCTCGGAGGCCCCAGCACTGGTCATGCCTCAAGGCAGGCTCCGATGCAGGCCTCGCTGGCCCCAGCACCGGCCTAACCCCTCGGCAGGCTCTTATCCTGGCCTCGAGATGCCAGTACCGGCCTTGCCTCAAGGCAGGCTCCGATGCCGGCCTCGCTGGCCCCAGCACCGGCCTAACCCCTCGGCAGGCTCTTATCCTGGCCTCGGAGGCCCCAGTACTGGCCTTGCCTCAAGGCAGGCTCCGATGCAGCCTCGCTGGCCCCAGCACCGGCCTAACCCCTTGGCAGGCTCCGATCCCGGATTTGGAGGCCCCAGCACTGGTCATGCCTCAAGGCAGGCTCCGATGCCGGCCTCACTGGCCCCACCACCGGCCTAACCCCTCGGCAGGCTCTTATCCTGGCCTCGAGATGCCAGTACCGGCCTTGCCTCAAGGCAGGCTCCAATGCCGGCCTCACTGGCCCCAGCACCGGCTTAACCCCTCGGCAGGCTCTGATCCCGGCCTCAGAGGCCCCAGTGCCGGCCTTGCCTCAAGGCAGGCTCCGATGCCGGCCTCGCTGGCCCCAGCACCGGCCTAACCCCTCGGCAGGCTCCGATCCCGGATTTGCAGGCCCCAGCACTGGTCATGCATCAAGGCAGGCTCCGATGCCGGCCTCGCTGGCCCCAGCACCGGCCTAACCCCTCAGCAGGCTCTTATCCTGGCTTCGGAGGCCCCAGTACCGGCCTTGCCTCACGGCAGGCTCCGATGCCGGCCTCGCTGGCCCCAGCAGCGGCATAACCCCTCGGCAGGCTCTTGTCCTGGCCTCGGAGGCCACAGTACCGGCCTTGCCTCACGGCAGACTCCGATGCCGGCGTTGCTGGCCCCAGCACCGGCCTAACCCCTCGGCAGGCTCCGATCCTGGCCTCGGAGGCCCCAGCACTGGTCATGCCTCAAGGCAGGCTCCGATGCCGGCCTCGCTGGCCCCAGCACCGGCCTAACCCCTCGGCAGGCTCTTATTCTGGCTTCGGAGGCCCCAGTACCGGCCTTGCCTCACGGCAGGCTCCGATGCCGGCCTCGCTGGCCCCAGCACCGGCCTCACCCCTCGGCAGGCTCTTGTCCTGGCCTCGGAGGCCACAGTACCGGCCTTGCCTCACGGCAGGCTCCGATGCCGGCCTTGCTGGCCCCACCACCGGCCTAACCCCTCGGCAGGCTCCGATCCCAGCCTCGGAGGCCCCAGCACTGGTCATGCCTCAAGGCAGGCTCCGATGCCGGCCTCGCTGGCCCCAGCACCGGCCTAACCCCTCGGCAGGCTCTTATCCTGGCCTCGGAGACCCCAGTACCGGCCTTGCCTCACGGCAGGCTCCGATGCCGGCCTCGCTGGCCCCAGCACCGGCCTAACCCCTCGGCAGGCTCTTATCCTGGCCTCGGAGGCCCCAGTACCGGCCTTGCCTCAAGGCAGCCTCCGATGCCGGCCTCGCTGGCCCCAGCACTGGCCTAACCCCTCAGCAGGCTCTTATCCTGGCCTCGAGGCCCCAGTACTGGCCTTGCCTCAAGGCAGGCTCTGATGCCGGCCTCACTGACCCCAGCACCGGCCTAACCCCTCAGCAAGTTCCGGACCCGACCTCGGAGGCCCTAGCACAAGCCTTGCATCATGGCAGGCTCCAATGCTGACCTCGCTGGCCCCAGCATCGGTCTAACCCCTCTGCAGGTTCCAATCCCGGCCACGGAGGCCTCAGTAGTGGCCTTGCCTCACAGCAAGCTCCTATGTCGGCCACTGGCCCCGGCGCCCGCCTAACCCCTCCGCAGGTTCCGATCACTGTCTCTGTGGTTATTATTTCAAAGGTTCCAGTTGTAATGTATCAGATCCTTGCTTCCCCCGAATATTGGCCACTGGCATTGCCACTGCCTCCACCGTTTCAAATCCTTCCCAGGCTCTTTTTCCACTCTGAATGTTGTCCAGTGTTCCTAAGCATGCATGATGGTAGCATTCGACATTTGGTGTAATTTCTCCAACAAAATAAAGTTGGTAAGATCCGGTTTCTGCTTCTCCTGAATACAAGTCTCCACCACCATCGCGGAGAACTCTTTCAACACCGCATTTCTCCTTGGTCTCCGCTAAACTCTCTCCTTATATGTGATGTCTGAGATTCTTAACAATATAGAGAAATAGCAGTCCTCTTTCACGGCGAATTTTTCCATAAGTTCCAGTGCATTTAGATAAGTTTTGTCTGCATCTCCAGTGTCCTGGCATCCATAACGGCTTTCTTACCACCTCTCCGATATTTTTCTTTATCTTTTTCTGTTCTGGGCCCGGTTTCTCCAGGGGTCTGGCGTGCTACTCGCAGTTCGGCCCGGGGCCCAGAGTCCCGCGACCCGGGCCCCAGCTGGCGTGCCCCGCGCGCGACCCCTGCCCAGAACCCAGCATCTTACTGGGCCTGGTTTCTCCAGGGGTCTGGCGTGCTACTCGCAGTTCTGCCTGGGGCCCAGAGTCCCGTGACCCGGACCCCATCCGATGTGCCCAGCCCGCGACCCCCGCCCAGAACCCAGCGTCTTACTGGGCCTGGTTTCTCCAGGGGTCTGGCGTGCTATGTGCAGTTCGGCTGGGACCCAGAGTCCCGCCACCCGGGCCCCAGCTGGCGTGCCCTGTGCTCGACCCCCGCCCAGAACCCAGCGTCTTACTGGGCCTGGTTTCTCCAGGGGTCTGGCGTGCTATGTGCAGTTTGGCTGGGACCCAGAGTCCCGCCACCCGGGCCCCAGCTGGCGTGCCCTGTGCTCGACCCCCGCCCAGAACCCAGCGTCTTACTGGGCCTGGTTTCTCCAGGGGTCTGGTGTGCTACTCGCAGTTCGGCCTGGGGCCCAGAGTCCCGCGACCCGGGCCCCAGCTGGCGTACCCCCGCCCAGAACCCAGCGTCTTACTAGGCCTGGTTTCTCCAGGGGTCTGGCGTGCTACGCGCAGTTCGGCCCGGGGCCCAGGGTCCCGCGACCCGGGCCCCAGCTTTTGTGCGCCGCGCGCGACCCCTGCCCAGAACCCAGTGTCTCACTGGGTCCGGTTTCTCCAGGGGTCTGGCGTGCTACGCGCAGTTCGGCCGGGACCCAGAGTCCCGCGACCCGGGACCCAGCTGGCGTGCCCTGTCCAAATGCTTAGCTTTTTAAGAAATTGTTTTTCAAAGTGGCTATACATTTTCTATCACCATAAGTTACATATGAATGGTCCATTTTCTTCACATCTTAACCTTCATTTGGCACTGTTAGCTTTGGATAGAGGATGCATTCTGGTAGATATGTAAATACGTATTATTGTGGTTTTATTTTACCTTCTCCGAATGTCTAAATATGCTGAACACATTTTCATGTGCATATCTATCGTCCATTTATCCTCTGATTGAAGTGTTTATTTATGTATTTTTCTCATTTTATAATTCGATTGTTTTTAATAAGTTTTGAGAATTATTTATATAATCTAAATACTACTTCTTACTCAGATATGCAGTTTGCAAAGGTTCTCCTGATTTATTATTTTTTAAGAAGAGTAACATAAAATATCGTATCTAGCTTAATTTAGTTGAGACAAATACAATTATTTAATTTTAACTTGAAATGAGTCTGTTATAGTGTAAAAATGAGCAGAATGGCAACCATGTTACTCAGTTTTTGTTGCTCTGACAAAAATACCTCAGAAAAACAACTTAGAAAAGATTGATTTTGGCTCATCACTTTAGATGTTTTAGTCTATAGTCATCCAGCTTCATCATTTTGGGCCTGAGGTAAAATAGAAAATTATTCCTGCTGAAACACAGCAAAAGAAAACTGCTCACCTCATGGCTGCTAGAAAGTAGTGATGGGAGAGAAGGGAGAGATATACACACCAGAGATAAGATATAGTCTGCAGGGCACACCCTCAAAAGACTCAGTCTCTAGATGAGGTCCCACCTGCTTGAGTTTCCACCTCCTCCCCAAAGCCCATTGAGCTATGAATCTATCATTGAATCACCCCAAGGTGGGTTCAGAATTCTCATGATCTCTTTTCCAAGGCCCTGCTTTGGAATAGTGCTACATCGAGAACTAAGCTCTCCAGATGTCAGGCTGTGAGGGACATCCCAGATCCCAACGAGAAAAAAAATAAAAGAGAAAAAGAGTGATAAAAATATAAAGAGAGCATGCACTGAAGGAAGAATATGAACTTTATTTTTCAGCTTATTGGCATGTCAGAGTTTGCCTCTAGTGCCCAGAGCTTAAGTGTCCAAGGAACATTGTGTGTCAACATTAGCCACATGAAATGAAAAGAAAATTAAGATGTTTTCTTTCACTTGAATCTTTTTAAATGTTACATTTGTTTTTGTTTGTTTGTTTGTTTTGTAATACTTAAGGAGTTAAAGATGCATTAAATGCCCAGAGTTAGAAGTAATTAAGAAACCTGAGAAGCCTAGATATTGATACATTATTCATTAATAACATGTAGAATTCTGGGGAAAATATATTTTGTGTAATCCTCTTCCCCAACAAAAGTATATGTCAAGATAAATGGCATGTAACTAGAATTTTTACACTTAATTACTGTGTTTTCATTTTTCTAAGGCACTTTTAAGTAGAAAATATTCTCAAAATTTACAAAACATATGACATTAAAGTATTTTTATGATGTATCAGTAATATTTTTCTAAAAAGATTATAATATTTTGATTAAATTAGTAACAGGTAGTGTCTGCAAGTTATAAAAATATCAGTAAATATGTGTTACCTTATAACATAGCCCAGTATGAGAGTGAGCTGTATCCTAAGAAAACTGGATATAAATTAGATAAGGGAGAAAATCAACAGAGGTATTTTAGGTAGTGGAAACACAAAAATCACAAAGACTAAGTAGGGCCAGTAGATAAAGAACTCTAGGCTAGACTGTGGACTTTGGGTGAACTGAGCGGTAAGTCGCATAGGAAAGTTTTTGAACAGATTGCTACCAAGATAGTTGCCATTCTTTGACAGTAATGTCAACAGTGAACTTAGAAAGGGCCATTAAAAAAAGCCATCAGAAAATCAGAAAATATACCCTTAAATCCCAGGTCAAAAAGAAAGAAAAATCATTGTTTAACCAAGGGAAAATTCCTTCCAAGTATGTTGATAGCCTTCACATCTCACCAAACTCAAAATCCATGAGCTCAAGAAGTTGACGGCTTGTTTGATGAAATTTACTTTTTATCTCAATATTTAGTACTTTAGTTGACAAGGCCTAGGACTTTAAATAGCAAGGTTAGTCCTCCAGGATGAGCTATATTTCCAGAAAATAGACTTTTTTGAAAAAAAGAAAAATTGAGAGTCAGACTAGACACTGTAAAGACATACCATTACAGAACAAGAATTTCAACAGAAAATGGAAAGGAAAATCCTCTGAAATATGTTTATCAGCAAATGACCTGATCAGCTAAGATCCATCACAGGCAGATCATGGGTCTAAAAATCAGTACATCTAGTTTAAATGGATTTGAGATTACTGACACTTTTTATTAAGTTCTCTCATAACTCAGGGAAGAAAAATATAATGCTCCAAATGTTGCACCTTTTAAAACTTCATAGGTTATCTTATTTAAAACAGAAAACTTTCTTATTTTAGGCTTCTTTATAAACTGCTTAAGCCACTAAAGTTTAAGAGTAGAGCTGACAGTTTTTAAAGATTCTTTTTGAGGTCGTTTGCCATTTTTAGAGCACTGAATGCTTCCTATCTTGAACTTGATCTGTTTAAGGCCTCTCACTTGATAGTCACCGTAGCTAACAGGCAGAATGGCGTAATTTACCATCTACAGACAAGGCAGTCAATGAGACTAACGGCTCACAGCACACTCAACGTATTTAGGGGCTCTGACTTTACCACTGGCGAAACAGACATTTGTTTTTTACAGAGTCATCAGCTTGGAAGGCTTTGTCATTAGGCAAAGAGCTTAGAAAATGATCCTGCTTGGGGGAAATGCCCTAGTAAAGTCAGGTTTCCTAATTTGCAAGCCTTGGTTGACCTCAGTTCTTTGAATGACCTTAAAAGTGAATTCTAAATATGTCATTTTTTTCTGTTGTATTAATTAATTTCACATACTTAAGCAGTGTATGTAAATTTATGTAAATGAATGATTTTAATGTAAAGTAGTATAAATATGACTGCCTTAGATTTCTTGAAAGAAATAATTTCAATTCTTTTTCAATTTAAGAGAAGTTTTCAATTTGTCTTTCCTTAGTAATGTGGGAAAGTCATCTTAATACATTTCAGTAACCCTACAATGGTTTATTCTAGGCCCTTCAAATAACTTTTACTGAAAGCATTTTCCAATCTTTCTTTTCTCAATTTTAGCTTGGATTTTTATGTTGATTTTATTGACTAGTTTTGATCATCTTCCTTGGAAGATTTTAATCAGCAGGATAAAGATACTAGCAATTTCAACTAAGATCATGAAATATAAAATATAAAGATGCTTTTACCTCATAGTCAGAGAGCTTTAGGGTTCTTTTTTATTTCTTTCTATAGAATCAACCTTTATTGGAAAATTAACAAAATCTCTTTTTTGTCTATTAAACAGAATATTTTTGAGTAATTAAGACAAAATTAGTTCAAAAATACAAGGAAGTATTTTACTAAGCAAATCCTAATTTGTATGTAATATCCTTTTTTGAGTGTGTGTGGGTCTGGGGATGGAACCCAGGGGCATTCTACCTCCAAGCTACACCCCCTGCCCTATTTTTTATTTGTTTATTTTTATTTTGAAACAGTGTCTCACTAAGTTGTGGAGGGCCTCACTAAGTAGCTGAGGCTGTCCATGAACCGGGATCCTCTAGTCTCAGCCTCCCAAATGCTGGGATTACAAGTGTGCACCACCATGTCCAGTTTGTATGTAATATTCTTAAAGTAGTTTATGTTAATTAAGGAAATACTCTTTGTAACCAAATGTTTTATGTTTCTATGATATGGCATATTGAGAACATCTTAGTACTGACAGTGGTGACTTGAATCTTTTTTTTATTTTTTAGAACTTTATTGGCACAATGTAATTATATATCAAAGTGGGATTCAAAGTGATATATTCATATAGGCGCCCAAAATATCCTGATGATTTTTATTGTAATAGGGAATTGAGATAGTCCATCCTCATCTCTAGTTATAAAGTTCAATAATGTTCTGACTATAATAGAAAAGTGTGTTAAAATCACCACATAAATCATTTAATAGCCTATACATGTTCTATATAATTGATTTCAGCATGAAAAATACATAAAATAAAAATAGTATGTAGAATAGATTTAATACAGGCCACAGTCCTCATTCCCTCAGAATTCTCAGCCACATGTAGCTGGTAACAATCTTTATTCTGGTCTCATCATATAACTTTTATATTTTTATGTTACACTCTTGTCAGCATTTGAATGGATAATTTTGAATATCAAGATTTATGTGCCAACTGTAAAGAATTTTGATTCTTTCTGCAATTAATATTTCTCATATTGTAACATCTTTACCATCTGTGTTTAGACAGTTCTCTTACAGTTTTTCCAGTAATGAATCACATTTTCCTAAAACACAATTAAAATAATATGTGTTTCAACCACTCTTTATTGGTGAGGGTCTACTCTTTTGGTAACTCTTAATTTCATTAAGAAAACTATATTATACTTGGTAATAAGTAAAAAAGAGAGTACAAATTTTTTTAATATACCAATACAAGCTTTACAAGCACACCCTGGGATTGTTTAGTTCTTCTAGAAAATGTATCTAAGTTTGGGGTTGCTATTTATCTAGTGGATTAGAACCTACACACTATGAAATTACATTTACTTCGATATTATTATCAAGTAAAAAATAAAATACCCAAAGTTATTATTCTAATGCCTTACAGAAGGAATTAAAGCAGTTGTTACATAATATAAAAATTATTCTGATGTTCATATTTAAAAATACACCTTTTTAGATGACTTTGTGAATCTCAGTTCTCAAAATCAGTTGAAATCAGAATTTTTTCTGGCTTTTTTTTTAATCAATTAAAGTGTTTTATAAAAGTCCTGAAATGTACACTTCCTGTCATGTTTTAGTTTTCTGAAAATACTATTTGATGAAAGAATGCATTTTTCTTTCTAAATTGCCTTCTTCTTGCCTCCTTGAACTATATAGGCAAGTGTAGAAAATGGGAGAAAGGAAAATCATGCTCATCCAAAACATAGAAGATGATTTTTATATCTCCCCAGTCCCTATTTTATTTCTTTTCTACATCCATATCAAAGGCTACTTCTTTTATGAAGTCAAGTGCCATATCTCTAATGCAAAGCAAACTCAATATTCTTTAAACCCCCTGTAGTGTCATGCACATCTCTTATTGGATTCAATGTGTTTTTTGCCTTGTGGTAGTTTCCTAGCATTTTTCTCTTGCTATATATGATGTGGTATGAAAAAGCTCACACTAGAACTAGCAAATGATTTAAAATGAAGATAAAAATGTATGAATTCAACTCTTTCTTTGTTTTATACATACCTGAAATAGGTTTATATGAACTCATTGATGAATGCTCAGCTGGAAGAAAATGAATTTGTTACTCTCTTTCTCTCTTTCTTTTGTTTTCCAAAACACAAATGAGATTCTTTATTGACTAGATTTATCAAGTGGAATAGCTTCACTAGGCACTTGTTTTTCAAGTCATGACATTTCGCAATGGTGTTAATTACTGGTAAAATTTATGAGTTAGCAATAAATTGGCCATAATTTGAATGAAAATATTTAGTTGTACATGTGCATTTTTAATAGTTTTTGGAGAAAAATGCTACATAGGAAGAATTAGTAATTCAAAAAAGCGAATTACTCATTTTAATGCAAATAATTGTCTTCCTCTTAGATCGCTTCTTTATCAAAAAGTAAGAAAAACAATTATTTGAGAATTAAAAGATATTCTCTATATAAAGGTATTTTATAAATTTTCTCATAACTCTGATTATATATAACAATTATTACTATTTAATAAGTATTCATTTTTCCTGATGTGTGAAGCACAGGCATGATTATTTTAACATAGTCAACTCACTTAGTCCTTGCAGCAACATATAAGTTTTATTATATTTTCATTTTATAGATAAAGAAAAAAACATATAGAAAGCTCAATTTACTTCCCAAACTGCCACAGAACATTGGTGATAAAGCCATGGTATAATCACATTATCTCTGGAATTTTACTCTGATGTACATAACATTGATTCTAAATGAACAGAGTTTAAATTAACAGAGTTTAATCATTATTCTGTACATTAATATAAAATTTCTTTATCCAATAGCAGCAGAGACACTAAGTAAAAAGTAAATGAAATGAGCTAAAATGGAATTCAGAAAAACATGATATTTTTAACATTTAACATGTTTAAATTTAAAATATATGCCTATTTTGTCAAACTTTTATTGAGTTTTGAATAATTTTCTAAAACACTGTGATCTTATTCATCTACAGTTTTTAGTTTTGTTTGATTTAATTAATTAATTATATATTTATTTTGGTTTGGGGATTGAACTTAGTGCATTCTATCACTGAGCTACATCCTTAGTCCGATTTTCTTATTTTTATTTATTTATTTTTATTGGGTGCATTGTAATTTTACATCATACTGGGGTACAGAGTATTGAAAAAATACATGCACACACTCTTGTTGCTCTGGCTTCCCCCGGGTTCTCCCCTCGCAAATATTTGAGATTGAAATTGGCAATTTTGTATTCATTTATAGTTTATTGTTTCTATTATTTCATTCTTTATGACTTCATCCCCCATCCCTTTCTTAATCACTCTCAATCACAACCCTGGTGTCTTTGCATATCTGTCTGATTTTGCCCTTACTGAAAATATCTCACTAGATTCCACATGTAAGAGAGACCACACATCTACTTTTTCTTTGGGACTGTATGAGCTCACTTAGCATAATATTCTTCAGTTCCATCCATTTTCCTGCAAATAGTGCAATTTTATTATTCTCGGGTTGAGTAAAATTTCATTGTGTGTATATACCAAAGTTTTGTGACCTATTCATTTGTTGATGGACATCTAGACTGGTTCTATGATTTAGCTATCGTTAATTGTACTATGAAAAATATAGATATACATATATAATTATAATATTCTGAATTCATTTCCTTTGGGAAGATGTCCAAGAGCACTATTGTGGGTAATATGGTAACTACCAATCTATTACCTCTCCTCTGAGAAAACTCCCCACTGATTTCTAAGGAAGTTACTCTAGTTTGCAGTTCCACAAACAGTGTAATAGAGTTCAGTTTTCCACATCCTCGCCAGCATTTATTATTATTTGTGTTCTTGATTATTGTCATTCTAACCAGAGTGAGATGTAATCCTGGTGTAGTTTTCATTTGCATTTCCCTGATTGATAAAGATGATAAACATTTTTATATATTTGTTGGCCATTTGCACTTCTTCTTTATGTCTATTCAGTTCAGTTGTCCATTTTTTAAATTGTTTTATTTCAGTGTTAATTTTTTAATTCTTTATATATTCTAAATATTATACCTTTGTCTAATGTGTGGGTAGTGAAGATCTTCTCCCATTCTGTAGGCTATCTCTGTATAATCTTCATGATTTCCTTTGCTGCATAGGAGCATTTAATGTAATGCTATCCGATTTATCAATTCTTAGTTTCCTGAGCTTTGGGGGTCTTATTGAGGAAGCTTCTACTTGTACCTATATGTTGGAGTCTTGGTCATATGTCCTTTTTAGTGATTTCAAATTTTCTGCTCTAATTTCTAGGTCTTTGAATCATTTAGAGTTGACTTTGTGTAGGGTAAAAGTTTAGGGTTTATTTTGATTTTTCTACATATGGATAATAAGTTCTTCCAACAGCAGTTATTGAAAAAGCTGACCTTTCTACAATGTATGTCTTTGGCACCTTTATTAAAGATCAATTCTCTATAGATATAAGGTTTTGTTTCTGAGTCTTCTAAACTGTTTCATTGGTCTATATGTCTGTTTTTGTGCCAATAAAATGCTGTTTTTATTATCACCACTTTATAGTAGAGTTTGAAATCAGGTATTGTAATGCCTGTGGCATGGTTCTGACTGCTGATGGTTGTTTTGGTTATTCTTGGTATTTTGTTTTATCCATATAAACTTTATAACTGATTTATCTAGGTCTATAAAAATGGTGATGGTATTTTAGTAGGGATTGTGTTGAATGTTTAGATACCTTTTAAAAGCATGGTCATTTTTACCATATTTATTATCTTTCCATCTTCTAAAACCTTTGATTTCTTTCTTTAGTGATTTATAATTTTCACAGTGAGGTTTTTAACCCCCTTGGTTAAATTTGTTTCTAGGAATTTTTTAATTTTTTTAGGTTATTGTGGATGGGATTATTTTCCATGTTTCTTTTTTAGTTGATTCATAATTGATATAAAAGAACGCTAATGATTTATGTAGGTTTATTTTGTATCCTGTTACTTTGCTAAAACTATTTTGCTAAAGCTATACACTCATTCATATTTTGTTTTATTTGAAAACAGGGTATTACTAAGTTGATGCACACTTCTTTAAATTGCTGAGGCTGGTCCAAACCTTTCATCCTTCTGTTTTAGCTTTTCATGTACTGAGATTACAGGTGTGTGCCACTATATCTGGCACATTTATTTACTGTAGAGTATGGAGTTAGACAATTGCAGAGTTATCTGTGTAGAGAATATCTCTTTGGCTGCCCAATAGAACTTTCTTTGATGATGAATGTTTTATGTGCCCTTAAATTTGGTAGCCATGAGCTCCATATAATTGAACAAAGAACTTAGGATCTTAATTTTTATTCTAATTCATGTGAATTTGGCAAGAGCTGAATGTGGCTAGTGGCTATTGTTTTGAACAGCTCACCTCTAGACCTGTATATTTCCAACTCACCCAACAAATAATTTGCTATTTTATTCTTTACATCTGAATTCAACAATGTTTTGGCATATTAGCATATTGGGCTAGTCCAAAGCATTTGAGTCTTTCACAGACAAAAATATCAACCATCTTTTTTCAGCTTGTAAAATAATAAATTTAGTTGTTATAGAAAGTTCCAATTGTGTAAAAGGTTGTACAACAATGCTTATGACTTCTAGAATGCATATAATTCTACTCATAGAACCAGAAGAGTGCAAAGTGGAGGCCATAGAGTGGCTACAGGGAGTTGATGTGCTCTGAGCATCTATAACTAAACTCGACAGGAGGAAAGAAGTGTGCTTGATATTTAATGAATGGATTAATGGGACTCAAGTATATACAGATCTACTCCACTATGATTATTATTGTTGAATGCACAACCTCAGCAAAAAGGAAATAAGCAAGTGGATGAAGTATTATAAAATAAAATAACATAATAGTGTAAAACCAATTAGACACAATAAGTAAGTTCATCTGTGCATAAGGTTAATAAATGTCTAAAATATTACAACTTCCAAAATAATGATTTTTTAAAAATTCTTTCTAGATAGCTGTTTTCTTATAGCTTTTTCATTTGGAAAACATATTACATTAGCCACTGACTCTAAGTGAAACCATGCTGGTGCAAAAGAGAAAAATCCTACTGTTGTGCCTCATGAAAAATTCCCCAAACTGCCTGCTGAGTTGCTGGGAGGAAATGACTGGCTTAGAATGAATCCCAGGTAGCTCTTTCCCTCCATCCTGAAAGTGCCCTCTCTCAGTTACTACACCTGCAGAAACAGGTGTAGCCAGGTTATAAAAGGCAGCTTGATTGGTTATGTGCCAGATCAAAGTACAGTGTACATTTGAAAATAGAAAAATGTCTGGAAAATAGAAGGCTTAAATGAATGTGGCCCTAGGGGTAATAATAACAGATGTGCTGACAATTTATGAATATTTTACTGTAAATGCTCTCTTGTTTTTCTATTAAATAAAGAATTGTGTGGTGCCAGACTCCATGCCACAGTGCCTGATGCTTACTTAAAATAAGTTGCAAAAACTAGAATTCTTTGAAAAATAAGACTCAGGAATATGCTTTTGCAAGAGTGACTCTGTTAATTTAAATAAGAAATGCTTCTGTATCAAAATAAGAATGCACACATCCACTAAGTTGATATATTTAAGCAAAAATTATTTAATAAATATTAACTCATTCACGTGGCATATGCATTAATACACAATTATAGAGTGGGGAAATTGTTTTTGGTGGTCAATTGACTCTATTTTTTACCATTGAATATGAATATAGGAAAAGTGAGCTTAACAACTCTTGAGAAAGGATTGCTAGCATTTGCTTCAGGCACAGCCTAGAGGGGTCTTTATGCTCCTCCAAATGTCTGCACCAATTAGGTTGTGCTTTGTATCTAGGACTACCTATAAATAGGTCATATCAGGATAGTGTATTAAATTGCCCTGTATCTAAAATCACTTCTCTCCCAATACAAATTAAACCTGAGTTTGAAATCTTTACAACCAAAAGTGTTATTTTATCAAAGTAAATTAGTTGCATACTATGTATATTATCCTCAAATATTTGGAGAAATGAAGGAAATCATGAAAAAGGGCATCATTTTATATTAAAGTTAAAACTAGAATTAATAAAAAAAGAAACAAAAATCAAGGTTGTAACTTCATCCTCATCATACAATGCAGTGACTTAATCCAACTTTGATTTTTAAAAATTTTAAATTATTTTATTAGTGCATTGCAGTTATACTTGATAGATTCAATATGATAAAAATATATGCACACTCCTCCTGGTGTATCTCCCTCCACTTTCCCCATTCCACTCCCCACTTATGTTTTCCCACAGATATTAGTTAAATTGATAGTAATAATTTCACATTGCCATAGTATCACTTGAATAAACTTTTGTATAGTCTATTACTGTAGGTTTGCATAACAAGTTCATCAGGTTTTTTTTATTTAGCTAAAAGATAGACTATGCAACAAAAGGAGTTAAAGATCATCAAGGAAATACCTGACGAGGTGAACATTAATAGATACTGTAAAAATAATCCTCTCAAAGTTGTTAAATTCTTTACCATTTCAAACCCAGTGCCAGTCTATCCCAAGCATTTTAGAGTGCTAGGATTTATTGTGAAGTATTTTAAATGTTTCCTTTTATTTACTTATTTTTAATATACTTTCATTGGTGCATTGTAAATATCATATCATAATGTAGTTCAGAGTGATAGAAACATAGTTTTATGGGAAACATATTTTTTAAGAGGACTCACCTAAATAAATACATGGTCAAAAGCTAATTCCCTACACTTAGTGAAAATAATGTAACAATTCCCAATTTGCCATTTTTAAATGTATTACCTACGCTGACAAAAATGTCTAGTAATCCATAATAATCATGACAAAAACATTCAAATTTAATTTTTCCAAGGGATTTCTCTAAGAAAGATTTTATTTATATATGTTAGTTATTTTTGTTTTTACTTATTTTTTTCCTTGTGTCTACAATAGTAGAAGTCTTACAGCTTGCTAAGCTACATGTCAGAATGAGTTTCTGTTTATTGTTCAGGGTTTTGGGGGGCTTGTTTTAAAGACTGTTCCTTTTACATTTTTATGTCACTTGGATATGGTGACAGTATAGCAAATATATAAGGGCATATTGATCAATTTGTGATATTTGTATAATGTCATTATTTAAAAATCTAATAGTGTTTTCAGGACTGCTATAAATTCTTATACAATCATACCAAAGAAAAATAAATTATTCTTGTCTTTAAAGAAGAAAACAATTTTCCATTGAAAATGATTTTCTATGTGCTGTAAGTCATGAGTGTGCACAGATTTCAAGGTAAATACTATGTAAATAACTAAGTGATCTTGAAGCCAAGCCAGGAATGGCAGACTTTAAATGTAGCACTAATTTCAACACCAGACTTTAATTTTTAAAAAACTTTTAAGTCAATTAGCCATGCTATATTGCTAACATTTTAAAGCTTTTCTTCTAGTATTATGATTTTAAATACAATCATTAAGTCTATCAAACTGTATGTGTGGTGGGAGAAAGGAATTATTCATATAGGAATTGTGTGCTAAGAATTCTCCCGTGATAATATATCCAGGAATAATGAATTTACTAATCTTAGAAGTAAACAATACCAAAATAATGCAAAGTGACCTTTTCAAAATAAAAAATCTTGTTTGAAAAAAATAAAATGAATTGTTTTCTATTAAAAACTATCAATTAGTTGCAGAAATGGTCTGAAATTTTCTAGCATAATTGTTGTAGAAAAAGACCATCACCATTATGCTAATAACTACCCCTAAAATGTTGGAAAATATGGATATGAGTGATTTAGTAGGAAACAAACTTATTTATAGCCAAACTCTAATGAAACTAATAAAGTTTTGATGGCTATTATTGAATTACAAGCCATTTATGAAACTGCAGAAATATGTTTCAAAACTTACACAGCATACTTCTTGTTCTCGCCATATGTATATAATGGCCCACTTTTTCCTCTATAGCTTTCATTTTGAAGCCTTAGGGGGAAAGTGACAGAGTAGGAGCCAGATGCCTCATTGACATTGCAGAGTAGGTAAATTGCAGCTTGCAGCAATAGTAATGGCTGGACTTATGCACTTGTCATTTTAAGTAAACAAATAAGAATCTGTATTTTTTAGGTGCCCAGTTCTGTGCAGCAGAACAAATTAAATTAAAATGAGAAAAGGAACTGTGAATAATAGATATATACACATACAAATGTGGGGCTGCCATTTGGGCATACAGTCTAATTTGTGTTAGAATTTTTCTATTACTTCATGAGATAGGCCATTTATGTTTCTATTACTATTGGCTCACAGTGGTTGGTTTTAAAGTAGTTAGAAAAAAGATAAAGTAGCTAGAGATACTGACTTGGAGTTTGATTTCAAGAAACTTTCTAGGCTCAGTCTGGTTTGTAAAGTTTTGACTAATAATAAACTGACATTTTCTTATTTTTTACTCTAAGATATTATTAATTTCAACAGCATTCACTAAATATTTATCTTGCCCTGACTACATCAAAGAGACTACATTAGACACTGAGGTTGCATTTTGAATGAGATAAATATTATTTTGGGTCTTATAGAGCTCAGAACTCTGTATCTAAAAGCTGATAGTAAGCAATTGTTGGAATAAAAATAAACTTTTTGGTTGATTAAAGTTATATCACTTTAAAATTCTGTTTTTTGACGATATAAACTATAAGAAAAAAATTTTAAGCCAGAAGGCTTAAATTTTAAGAAAATTCTAAATTGCATAGTATTTAAGACATTTGGAACCTGTGGAGGACAAAAAATAAAATACTTTTCTCAGATTTTAAAGATTCATTTAATTGTAATAACAATTTAAAATTTATAAATGTAAATATTGAGCCTAACAACAATTTGAATTAAACCTGTACCTGATATGTGTAGAGGAACTTAGTAAACTTACTTTCCTCTGTTTTCTCTCTTTCTTTTCTGTCTTTGTATATTCAGACTACTATCACAAAAGTTCCCCAACTGGGTGGCTTGTGAACAACAGAAATGGATTTCACCCAGTTCTGGAGGCAAAGTCTAAAATTTAGTGTTTGCTGGTGGTCCATTTCCTTGTTCATAGTCTTCTCACTTTGTCCTCAGATGTTTGAAGTGAAAAGAGGTCCTCTGAAGCTTCCTTTATAAATAAGAGTACTAATCTCATTCATAGCACTCATTATATAAGCAAGTGCCAAAATGCCCTACATTGCAGTGCCACTGCATTCATGATGAGGAGTCAACATAAGAATTTTGGAAGACATAAACATTCAGACTATACCAGTCCTCAGTACTGCACTCCAAGATGCTTGTCCTTGCTGGAAAGGAGGAGAGTGTGCTTAGTTGAGTACTTCTGTATTAGTCAGTGTTCTGTAACTATACCAAAATACCTGACTGAAAAGGAGGAAAGTATTTTTTTGGCTCAGTATCAGAGATTCCAGTTCTTGATAAATTGGCCCTGGGATCACCTCATGGTGGCCAGGAAGCAGAGAGGAAGAGGAAGAGACTAGAGACCCATAATGCTCTTCAAGGGTACACCTCCAATGACCTAAGGGATCTCACTAAGTCCAAGCACTTAAAGGTTCCACCATCTCCAAATAGTTCCATGGACTAGGACAAAGCCTTTTAACATAAGGTGCTCAGATAAAGCGAACACTTATCTAAATGAAAGCAAATTGGAGGTCTATCAGTCAGTGGTAATACTGAATTATCACTTGCCTTTATGTTCTGTGTGCTTCCTTCTTTAATTATATTTGAATATTATAGTTCTGGGGATAGTCCTTGTGTTAGGTTTTCTTGTTCCATGTAAAAAATAAGAAGAATGGAAGAAGAATCCCAAAGAAACAGATTTACCCTTTTGCTTACTTTTTCAGTAACTTTTTAGTGAGACTCAGGTTTCACTAGTAACTAATTACAGGATGAGAACTGGTTACCAGTGTCAAAAGACAAAATTACAAAAAAATTATTTTAAAGATGTAATTGGCTTTTATAAGCAATCTTCGAATCCGACAGCATCTCCTTGTATAAAATGAAATCTGTGTTCCAATCGGCTGAGCAGAGAAAGTTGGCTTTCTAAGTAGAAAAATGATAATGAACACAGAAGAAAGTACAGAATGTGGATTGGTTGGTATCAGGTTACATCAGCTTGCTTTTGTTGAATGTTTTAAAGCAGAGAAAATTTCCTTATTATTCCTGCTAAAATCAGTCCTTTGAGGAACTTGGCTTTCTCTTCTATTCTCTCTCTCTCTCTCTCTCTCTCTCTCTCTCTCTCTCTGTCTCTCTCTCTCTCTCTCTCACACACACACACACACACACACACACACACACACACACACACACACACAGGTTCAAGCCAGCCTCACTGGCTTAAGAGACCCTTTTTCCAAATAAAATATAAAATAGGTCTGGAAGTGTAGCCCAGAGGTAGAAGGGTTCCATCCCCAGTATCACCAAAATAAAAATAAATAAATAAATAAATAAACATATATATGTATATATAATAATTCATTATGTATCTTCACTTTTAAATGAACAATGCATCTTTGAAGAGAATCATGAAGACTTACTATCAGTGTTTGGTTTGCTTCAATGGAGTAAAGCTGGATGGCTCGAGGACAGGGGGGAATGATAGATATGTATTCCTGCATAACAAAAACTTGTGAATCTATAAAGTTTTTCTAAAGTATGTATATATAATCTATTAAGAAAAAATAATTTAAAATAGATATCAAAATAAAAAATGAAACAAATACATCATAAATATTTGATTGAAAGTGAAAGCTTCAAGACTCTCTATGTATTTGCTTCAACCATACAGAATTGATGGTGCTTGACTCTTTTCAAGACTTTGTAGTTCCAGATGGCGCCACCAAAAACTTTTATTTAAACAGTAGTCCTAGGTGGAAAGTTGTGAGGAAAGAGAATAGAAACCAGCAAATAATAATTTCTATTTTTACTAGTTATTTATAGCCCTCTGTTGTTTTGCTTTTTTTTTTTTTTTTTTTTTTTTACTATTTTATTAAACTCTATATTGTGGGTTTTTGTGCTAGGGAATTAACCAATGGGCATTCTACCTCTGAGCTACACCACCAGCCCTATGTCTGTCTGTCTCTCTGTCTGTCTGTCTGTATGCATGTATGTATGTTATTTATTTATTGTTATGAAACAGGCTTTCACTCAGTGGCTGAGGCTGGCCTTTAACCAGCGATCTTCCTGTACCAGCCTCCCAAGTATTGGTATTACAGGCATGCCCCATCATGCCTGGATTCCATGTGTTTTAAACTATCTGCATATTCAATTTTTTAGTCTCAAGGTAAACCAAGACCATAAATAGGTCCCATGAATAATACAACTCATAAGTTACAGAACTCTATTTGAGACACAGGTATTTCTGTTTAAAAGCTCATGCCTGTTCCATTTGGCAATCCTGTCTTGGGAAAAATAATGGAATGACAGATGTTTTGGCAAACCACTTCATCTTGTTTCCTGCATCATACAATGTAGATAAGATTATTCTGGGCTGTCTCATAGAGGTTATAAAACTCAAACAAGAAGATGTTTACAAAGCCTGGTAGAGTGGCATCTGTCTTCAATTTCAGCTACTTGGGAAGCTAGGGTAGAAAAATTGTACATTCAAGGCCAACCTGAGCAAATAGATGAGAAGACTCTGCCTTAAAAATAAAATAATAAAAGTTGGGAATGTAGTTTGCAGCAGATTGCTTGCCTTGCATGCATGAGAACTTGGGTTCAATCTTGAGTAACACACACACACACACACACACACACACACACACACGATGAAAATGTATATGGGAGGACTTTGGAAAACTGTAAAACTTAGCTGAATGTGTACCTTTTTTATTGGTTATCATCATCTTGATTCAAAAAGATCAGCAGCACTTTGTGATAAGAAATAACAGAGTGTGGATAAAGGACGAATAATAAATTCAATTAGAATGTTAATTACACACTTTATTTTTAACAAGCAACAGTAAATCAGGGAAGAAATACATCAAACATCTAGTATTTATTCCTAAGTAAACAATCCAATAATGATTCTGAAGATATTTGAATAAATTAATGAGAGTAATATTTTGTCAATTCGAAACACCACGACTTTATTTTATGCAAAACATTGAAAAAAATCAACATTCCGAGTGTAATCAAAGGCTTCACAAATTTCATAAAGTTAATTTGGTGGAAATAAATTTAAATTAAAGAATGATAAAGGCTTTTTGCTTTTTCCACTTTTACCACATTTGGACTGATAAAAGTGAGAATATAAGCAGAACTGTTTTAAGATAAAATAAGACTTCTGTCAGCAAAAGACTAGAAAGTCATCATACTTTCTCCCAAGCTTTTTCAATGAAAGAGCCAAAAAGACCAGTAATTTCTGGTCTGAAAGGCCAGGAGTCTGGAGCTGTCCTGGAACAGAGCAGGTCCAGCTGCATCTGTTCCCGCAGGTTGGAAAACCCAGGAGTTAACTGTAATGTGTGCAGCTGCAACACTTGGGGCTATAGACTGCACTACAAAACTCTTGGGAGATGCTTGCCTCTGTCTGGCCTTGGGCTCTAAAGCAGCTTTCTGGATATTAATCACCCAGGACACTAGGGCAGCAGCAGCAGATAAGGTGGCAGTAACAGCAACAGTTACCAGACCTACATTATGGCTGAAATGTTTATTCTTGCCAATGATCCCATGGCTGTAGCAACCTCTGCGTCCCATACCCATCATTGCTGAAATGACATCAACTGTAATTAGGGCTCCCTCTCTGGATATAGTGAAAGTTTCTCCTAAATTGGGTTCGTAATTCCGAATATCCAGTGTTTCACATAATACAGTAAAGTATTAGTAGCAGCAATGATGCATACAAACTCTTTTACTTTACAGGATTTGTATGTGTGTGTTCCAATAGTAATACTTTGCATTCCTTTGGTTTCTTCAATGTGTCAGCCCTGTTCTAACCCCCCTTTTTTGGCGGGTCTGGGTATGGAACCCAGAGGTATTTGACCTCCAAGCTACACCCACTGCCCTATATTTTATTCTTTATTTTGAAACAGTGTCTCACTAAGCTCCAGAGGGCCTCACTAAGTAGCTGAGTCTGTGAACCGCAATCCTCTGGTCTCAGCCTCCTGAATGCTGGGATTACAAGCATGTACCACCACGCCCAGCTATGTTCTAAGCCCTTTGCATGAATTCACTATTCAACTATATGACAACCACCTAAAGTATATAAGCATTTCTATTTTGTTTTGTTTTGCTTTAGATAAAAAACTATTAAATTATAGGAAGATTGAATCAGTTATACCAAAATCACACAGTTAGTAGATCTAGGAAAAAAGATGTAAAGACATTTTTTTTTTTCTGGCTACAAAGCCTGTATTCTTGACCACAATATTTTAGTGACTCTTTATAAAAAGTGGCAACTGAAAAGAAAATTGTAACAAATTATGTCCACTGTACTGACAATGGAGAAATATCTTTTTATTGTGAAAAAATATGACATAGATATCTCTCCAAGTTGCTCATTCTGGATTATCTTGTTTTACTGAAAGCCTACTAAGTAAGTGGAGAACTTCTTGAAAGTGTATGCCAAAAATTATAAACAAAATGTAAATTTTTTGGAAGAGTTTAATATATATATATAATATTTATTATATGTCTATAAATGAAAAGCATCCAGGAGTCACATTTACCAATCTTAAAACTTTGTTGATCATACTCACACATTATATAATCTGAAATTCTTTCTATTTTAAATGATATGGTGTGGGGACTCACTATTTGAAAGAGTGTATATGGAGTCTAAATATCTTAAATAAAATGTTAACAACTATAAAATGTCTACTAAAGTTTCTACTGAATTTTGAGAAGCAATAGACATAATTCCTTTTTCTCCTTTAAATACTATTATGCCAGCTTCAAAAAAGATACTGTTTTCTTTCCTGTGTTCTGGTATTAGTAGGAAAGCAGTTTTTATTGTAAATTATTAATTAAATTCAAGAAAATAAATGGCATGAAAAAAATTAACTCTATATTTTATATTATTATATTCTCCTGCTTTTGTGGGTTTTTCCAACATAAAACCTAATTAAATAAAAATGAACTTTGAGGCAATTTCAGAGTTATATTGACAGCTTGGGAAAAATCCAAGAGTTTTGCAAAAGCAAAGCCCAATAAACCCTGTATCAGTCAGTAATCCTCAGGAAATGGCCTGCAATGAAGTCATTAGTGTTTCTTGGAAAAATTGCATGCTTTCAGATTTATTTCAAAATAATATATTTGTTTTTATGGCTGATGCCATTTTAATTGCTACTGCAGAATATTTGTAGAGAATTAATATCAATTACATTGCCCAATCACATTGATCAAGTTGCCTTTCAAATTCCTTTAACTTTTAATTATTGACTATAATTATCTATTAAAATTTCAAAGAAAACACAAGGTAATTAAATATGCTATTTGTTAAAATTTAACTTTCAAGAAATCTGCCATTTTTGTTAGAACAGTCCATTTATTGAATTCTACATTCCCTTATTTTAAAATCTACTGCAAAAATTTTTAATGTTTATCTCCACCACTATTAAATTTCTCTATGCATTAAAGTCTAACATAAATGAGAGAAAGTTCTTGGCAACTCATTTCAAATATTTGATGTGTAAATATTGTTAACAATCTTTTAATTACCATGAAACTTTTTGTTGTTGTTGTTTTTGTCAACCCTAGTCTATGTTTTAGAACATTTATTCAGAGTACATATGATAGAAGTAGTAAAAGTTATTAGGGTATAAACTAATAATATTAAGAATCAAAAATCATTCTTCAGGAATCACATGGAATAGAAAATATTTTCTGCTCATACTTTCCCTCTCTGTTGCAACTTATTGAATTTGCTGCTTCATAGTTAAAATGAGACTTTTTATATATGATTTAATAAGCCTTTGCTTATGTATGTTTGTGAAATGAAGGTCAGATTATGGATTGTTTTTTTTCTCAGTACCCAGTACCATTCTCTGTACATAATATGTCTTTAAAGTATATTTTTAGTTAGGGTTTGCCTTTTGCTTTTACAATATCTCTTACAGTAAATATTTTACTTCTGTCAGGATTTTCTTTATGTTTGGCACAAATCAGATTATTAAAATAAGTTGACAAGACCTTGCAAAACCCTACTACAGCATTTTAAATATCCTCTGTCACCGTCATCTCAAACTTAAATAGGATTTCTGCATTGTCCATAGCCTTCCAGCTGCTACTAGACCATATAGGAAAGACCTACATGAGATATTTTGTCTAAGTCTGGATTGGATTTGGTGATCATTAATGTATGGAAACTGATGATCCTCTACACCTGGCACCTGTGGAGCCAGTATTTTCTACTAAATAGAAACTTAAAATTTCTATACCCTTGTTGAATTTAAAATTCATCCCTAAAGAAATGGCCCTGTGCTTTGGGAAAAGGAAGAAGAAGTTGGCCAAAAAGAGAATGCAGCATTTTCAAATTGTATGAAACCCATTCAGAAATACTTTATTAAAACGAATAAAACCCTAATAGGTTTCAGTGTCATAGGGTAAAAATGGTATGCTATATATGGTTTTAAGACTCTTCACTTGATAAACATTTTAGGTAGTTCCAGGAAATATGTATTTAGTTTTTCCCATATAAATAATTTTAATATGTAGAGAAAAAGGGATTTAGGGTCATTTGGAGCAATAAAACCAAACAGGGAATGAATCAGAAACAAAACTAAACTGTAAGAAACAGCTGGAATGTATATTTGCTGGGGCAGCTCTTCAATGCAAGCATTTGGCCCAAACTCCAAGCCTCCTGAGAGGGAGAAAATAGTTTAAATGTATGTAGGAAATATAGAGCTCATCTGTCTCCAATCTACTCATGCATTTGACCTAAATCTCTACATTCTGCATAAAATAAGGTATATCTCAACAAATAAGAGATTCAATGATAGTTCTGTCTTTAAATTGACTCATTTAAAATAATTTTATAATATATATATATAAGTAAAACCAAGTCAAATGCAAAAGAAAAAAAAGAAAGGAGATACAAGTAAAAGGAAAGAAGAAAAGTGATGGAAAAAGAGAAAAGGGGAAAGCCTTTCTTGGCAGCATTCCAACTGACTATCAAAATTTGGTCTTAATTATTACATTCTTAATCTCTGCTAAGGAACATTTAAGTTTTTTACAGCATCATCATTTTATTAACAATTACTTGGGTATTTGATAGTCAAAGTTTGCTTCTGAGATTCTATAATTTATAATTCTTTTTTTATTCTCAATTACATGTCTTTTGTAGGTTTATACAGAGACATAATCATACATTACTTATATGTTTCATAAAAATATAGTCAGACATTCATCAGGGGATATATTTTTGTTTGAATCTTCTGAGGACCATGGGAACAGGAACATAACATATAGTATATGTACTAGGATCAAAATCTAATATAATATCTGGCATACAGAATATGCCCCAAATATGTATTTTCACATGGAGTAAAAAAATGGACTTAAATTTCATAAATTTATTAGCTAGCTTCATTAAATCCTCCAGTGTTACTCCAGTGCTGGGTGGAGCTCTTTCCACATTTTAAGTAAAAATTAAAAAAAAAAACTAAATAGAAAAAAAAGAGCCATTAAATGCATTTATAAATGTCAGAATAAGAATAGAAAAAGATTTTACTAATGAGAGTTGCTGTCAAAAATTTTTGAGTGATTTTCCTTATGTGACCCACCAGCCCTCCAAGCTGATTTTCTAAGGGATGGGCATTAACTCTCTGTTGATTTCACTTTATCGATACTGAGAATCACTTTCATGAACGAAAAGAGAGCTTGTTCTTAATGTAATCTGCTTTGTCCAGAGCCTTGTTTATCTTGCTGTGTTTTAAAGCAGTATCTTTCTTGCATTGCCACTGGCTTTTGATCCAGAATACTCTGTTTCAGTCAAAGATGATCCCACAAAAATAGTACAGAAAGTACTATTTCTTCAGGGAGTTCACAATTACAAACCTTCAACTGGTTGGTGTCAATAAGCCAAGGCCCTCTGACAGCTGCTATTCATAAATCCATTCTCTACAAATGGAAAATGTGGAATTTAATAGACAATGCAGCCTTTATTATTTGTATTTAATTATGTTCTAGTGGGAAATAATGGCTGTAGATTATTTCCCCTTTAATGGCCAATTTTAGGCATTTTGTAGCATGCAACCTCAGATCGGCTTCCTGACAAAGCCCAATTTTGCTGCCTCAGGGTAAATGCTCAATTTTCCTAATATTAATCTAGACAGTTGCAGTTTCCCATCTAAATAATTAGTCTCTATATGAAACTTGGGTAATAAACAAAGTTTAAAATAAATAATGAATGAACCTCTTAAGTCAATAACATTGATTTAGCACTCTCCTAAAATCAAATTCTGAAACAGCAATTTCTTTTGATTGAAATTATACTATACAGCTAGAAAACATGATTGACATTTTACATTTTTGGTCAGTTATTGAATATAAAACTAACTTTAAAGTTTGGAGTGTTTTCTATATTTGCTTTAATTATATTTAAATGCTATATAAAATATGCACCCATTTATGCTTTCCAGCAAATGCCCAACTAGATGAATGTGCCAAAATCTATGTAAATACGTATCCCCAAAATGCCACAATTGCATTTTATAAAAATATATTTTAAAATATTCTTTTGAAAAATACGCCATTTTAACTTTTCAGAGAATGAGCAATTAAAGTGAGAACATAAGATGCTATGGGCGGCATCAATACTCAGAATGTCTTAAGCTTCCAGTCGAAATAAAACAGCCATGATCATTCTTTTACTATTTTATATAAAAACAACAATATGCCTTTTCTACTCCTCTACAAAACTACCAGAATTGTTTCCTGTTGCAACTTGATATTGAAATGGGAGTTTAGGATTACTTACCTGGATCTGATAATAGTTCTTTTCAATAATCCGAATCCTTTATTGTAATTTTTCTGTGGTGTGTTATAGGATTGTGTTCATTAACATTAAAATAAACCCTTTGTCTCTTTTACCATGGCAGCTTCTGAGATTCTGAAGTGTCAAGCCATCTTATCTGATCCGAACCCTGGCTAATATATATGTCCCAGAGTAGCTTCCAGGGCAGTATGGCCTCAAATATGATCAATGGTAGATCATCATTAAGAAACAGTTTGCTAAAGGGCATTCACAAAATCTTGTGACATGGAAAAAATTTAAGTACTGATATAGGTCACACCGAATGTCCTAGAACCCAAATTAATTTATTTTCACAATTTCTATGAACATGTAAATTATGCAGTCTATATAACCCCTGGATAGATCCTCTGGAGCTTCTACAAACACTATGAATGTCCATTACCCCAGCCTCCTGGAATACATGGGCCAAGATTCCTTACTAATTAAATATATTTCTTCTTTTCTCACAGATCCCTCCACACAGACATGAAAGCTATGAACTTTATTTTTTATTTTTCTTTTCTTTTTTTTTTTTTTGGTGGTACTGGGGTTCCTGGAAGCCCTCCTTCCTCCGGGCTACACTCCCAGACCTATTTTATATTTTTGAAACAGGGTCTCTTACGCCAGCACGGCTGGCTTCGAACCTGCACGATCCTCCTGTCTCCGCCTCCCAAGCGCGGAGATTACAAGCGTGCGCCACCACGCCCGGCTATTTTTTATTTTTCCTCTGGGTTTAAAAGCTTATTTTTTTCTGACCTGTGAGCTAGAGATCAACTTTTAAAAATACTTAGCAATTCCTGTAGACTTTGTTCTTGTTCTGAAGACCTCTGCTGGCCACTACCATCTAACAGTAAAGATGCTAATCTTTGTGTGCCTCTCCTTCCTGTTCTTGCTTTTGTGTCCTCACTTAGCCTCTGTAGCTCAAGTGGACACTGTCATTACTACCCACGTCACATGTGCTCTGCCCTTCTTCTAAACTCCTAAAGTGTTTATTATTTGTATCAACGAGTGATTCTAATAATTTATTATCTTAAATTATTCATGAACACATCTTATCTTTCTCACTAAATTGAAACATCTCTGAGGGAAGGAAATATGCCAAATAAATTATCCCTCTTTATATAGCACAGGGCACAGTGACTCTTCTTTAGTAGTGCATGGCAATGATTTTAGAAAGATTGGAAATGCAGCTTTGAAGTGTACTTGGTTTTTCTGTTAAGATTTTGGTTCTCTATCTCAGTTACAAGTTGGTATTGTTTGAATGAGTCCCTCACAAAAACATGTGTTGGAACTGTAATACCAATACAACAGTTATCAGGAGATAGAATCTATTGAAAAGTGGTGGGGTCCTTATAAAAGAATGAATTTGGTCTCTTCTTGCTTTCTCTCCTTCCCTCTTGCTATATTATACCTTTTGGTATAATGGTAAGAAGCACTTTGCCAGAGAGAACTCCCTTGATCCTGGTCTTCTCAAACTCTCGAACTATGCACCAATAAATTTCTGTTTATTATAAATAACCCATTATATGACATTCTCTCATTGCATCATAAGCCAGAATAAGACACAAGTTCAACATCAGACCTTTCTCTGGGCAAAAGTAGAAAGTGAGTTTATGTGGCACCCACTGCCTCTTCCTCATTTGTACTCTTCCTATGCTCAGTTTTTTAATGTTTTGTCATACTAGAAAGCTCTGCTCCCATAGGAGACTTTTTGTAATATCTCTCTCTCTCTCTCTCTCTCTCTATATATATATATATATATATATATATATATAGTGGGGGCCCAGAGGAAATAGAGGTTGACAATGAGTTCAAGATCCAGCTCATCCTATACGACTACATATGTGCACTAATTTCCTGCAGTTACAGATGTGTGTGTATGTGTATATATATATATATAGAGAGAGAGAAAAATAGATATATAGATATATGTATATATGTGTGTATGTATATAGATGTAGATTTTTTTACCATATTTCTTTGTTTTTGAACATTAAATAAACAGGTTTATTTATTTTCTATCCATTTTGTGAAAGGCATTTTATATTTGCTAAGAAGGTAGGCTCTGAAACCAGGTTTTCTAAATTAGAATTCAGCCTTAGGTATTTGTAGCTATTTGGCATGTGATAACTTTTGTAGTATGTATAATTACCTTGAAATGTAGCTAGTGGTAATAACTGCGTAAGGATATTGTAAGTACTAACTGAATAAATGGAAGTAAAGTACTTAGCCTGGTGACTAACATATAAAAGGTTAATAGTTTTTAGTTAATGACCACTAATGTAACCACAACATACAGATTCTAAGAAGACAGGGCAGTTGTGGGGGCCCAGAGGAAATAGAGGTTGACAATGAGTTCAAGATCCAGCTCATCCTATATAACTACAGATGTGCACTCATTTCCTGCATTTACAGATGTATATAGTTATGAAACCAGGACTAGGCAAAATGTGATATGCATGTGCATGACACACTGGCTTGGATGTACACCATTTTGTCCAGAACCCTATATAAGGGATGGGTCTGTAAAATAAAGCTGCTGGATGGTGACTTTGAGAGCAATCTTTCTGGCTGGAATTGTACCACCAAACTTCTCCTGCAACCAGAGATGGCTCATAATGGGCTCCTTACATAGTCAGCAGGATGAAGTGAGTACCACCAGGGCCCCTCTGAACGATCAGCCTAGGAGAAACAGCCCAGAGAGGAGGTGATGTTGTTTTTAGTCCTTCTGGGGTACCCAGTTGTGGACTATCTGGTGGCTGCAGCACACGGAGCCAGCTCAGCCTGCTGCCCAGGGCCTTTGAGCCAGGATACCAGCCACAGAAACCATTGGGTGGAGTGGGGTCAGTCAGAATGCTGGTGGATGGCATGTGATACAGGTCATAAAGGTGGCAGGGGCTAGCTGGCGGATGGCTTAGCTAGACTATGCTGAGATACCTGGTTAGTGGGAGAAATTGCTAACTTGATACTACATGTAGAATTGGCTATTTACAGTTCCCCTGCAATGTGCAATGCGTCCCGGCACTAGTTAATACAAGAGAAGATAGAACCCTCCTGTTTGGCAACCTGGACATAAAGAGTTATAGAGACCATCTTGTTATAGTTTGACAGCCCCAGTGACTCTGGGTATCCGATGTTTGCTCCCAAGCAGTATGACATGTATATATCCCCTATAGCTGAGTATATTTTGGGAGTTGGTGTATTACAGAGATTGACTGCACACAACTGTTGGTGCATGTAAGGAAGGTCATCACTAGTGAACATCAACATTATGCTCTCTTACAGTCCCCCCAGCTACAAAGAATGTGAATATATGGCAGTAAAAATTACCAGGGTGTTATGAAGAAATTGGACAAATCTTACTAAAGCTGGAAGAGGTACATATAATTCACCTGACTTATGGTCCATTCAGCTATTCTGTGTATCCAGTGCAAAAACTTGACCATTCCTGGCACATGACAGTATAATTTTGGGAGTTAAGTAAAAGGATACTACTTTTTCATGCAGTGATCGCCAACATTTATGAGTTGATTGATCAAATGATCATCTATCATATGAAATGGGACAGTTCCATTATCTTGTAGACTTGCTAAATGCCTTTTTCTCTATTAATATTATTTCAGAAAGCTAAGAAAGAACAATTTGCTTTTACTTGAGAAGGGCATCAATGAGCCTTCTTGGTATTGCCCCAGGGATATATGCCTAGTCCCACCTTGTGTCATAACCTGGCCTCTTGGTGGAGAAATTTTGCCTGTTGGTGGAAGTCTGACACTGGTTGTATTGAGGACATTATGCAAGTCTCTGATTCTCTTGCAAAACTAGAAACAGCTGCATACAGGCTCCGAGACACCTTCCAGGAGTGAAGGTGGACTGATAATGAGGACAGGGTTTGGGGAACTGGATATTCTGTCAAATCATTGGGAGTAATCTGTCTAGGTAAGACAAAAGTGATAACTGAAACAGTGATGGGTAAGATACAAGCATATCTTCTCCTGGGACTGGTCAAACAGTTATCGACATATCTGAGTCTTTTGGGTTCTGGGTGAACCTCAATTGAGTTTTGGTCATAGCTTCCCATTTAAAAACTGTTAGAGGTGATATATGCTGTCCTCTTAGCTTGTGAACCCATTACAGGTACGGGGTTAATGATGGTGCAAACTGCAAACCATCTATCCTATTAATGGTTGGCTGAGGTCCTGGACTCAGATTCCCAGGAAAGAGAAAATTCAAAAGCCCACTCTGACAAAGTGGGGACATACTTAGAGGAATGAGCATGGTTTTTCAGTAGACCTTTGTTTGAAAAGTTACATACTTTGCTGGAGCCACTACAGTTCCAAGCAACAACCTCTCAGAACCCACAGAAGTGTTAGACTCACAAAATCTTTATGTGGAAAGGAAAGCTCTTTTGAAGCCAGTGCATTTCCAGGTGACATCCCCCTAAGAATCCATAGAAGTGGGCGATTATCCAAGTCTCAATGAGGAGGAGAAAGCTCCTATATTCATGGTACTGTGGTATACCGATGGCTCCTTTAATAGGGAGATGCCCAGGTGAGGAGCTGTGACCTTACATACTGCCATGAAAATATTTTATTATGAGTCAAGTGCCAGATGCTCAGCCGATGAGCTGAGCTTTGGGTGATCTGGTTAATTCTCATGAAGGAGACTATACCCTGCATGTCTGTATAGCCAACTGATCAACCTACAGGAGACTAACCTTGTGGCTAGCCTAATGGGCAGCATAAGACTGGTTGGTTGGGCCCCGTCCATTGTGAGAAAAGGATAAGTGAGAGTAGCTGTGGAAATGGGGTTCCTGGGAAGGAGCTACTATACGTCATGCTTTGGGGCATATGCCTTGTCAGGCCCCAAGCAATGATGCTGCTGACACTTCACTTCAGTAAAAATTCAGGCTCTCTAGAACTCCCAGAACCCATGACAGTAGCACTATGGTTACATAATAAATTAGGACCTGTAGGCACCTGCACCATGGGGCCCATAGCCCAGCATTGAGGATTGCCTCTTGCCCAGGCTCAAGCACAAAATGCTGTACTGTAGTGTTTTTGGTTTATAGAATACCACTTACAGAGACATAGGGTTTCTATAATCCTGGGACATGTTCCCTGAGGTGCTCAATCTTTACAGTAATGGAAAGTTCGTTATATTGGGTCCCTGATGAAGGCTTAGGGGCTCTGATATATTCTGATAGCCCTGGATTTGGTCACAGGTTTGATATTTTGCCTACCCTGTAGCACAGGCTGACCAGTGATATACTGTAGCCACCCCTGAATAGGTGTCCGTGGCTGATGATCAGCACTTGATAGTGGCAAGTAACAGAGGTACTCATTTTACAGGACAACAGGTACAGATCTGGACTAAAGACAATGACATAGAGTAGCAGTTTCATGTTACCTACTGGTCTCAAGCAGCCAGAATGATTGACTATGTTAATGGACTCCTAAAAGAAAAGTTTCTAATGGGGGTCTCAGATCCCCCATTAGAAAAGGTGGTGGGCACAAGTGCTCGAGGCAGTGTGGCTTTTAAATGAGTAACCTAATTGCGTTAGGCAGGCCCCCTTAGATAAGGCAGTACCAGGGATGTTCCACACTTTGAATGTGATAGGAAGCATGGAGGAACCCCACTTGTGACCAGAGATGAATTATGAAGCCCTCTTTCTCTTTGCACCTAATCTCTTAGCCCCTGGGTGATAAGATGCCTGGGAATGGCCCTAGTGTGTGCAGGTTTCTCGGGAGTCATGGATTGCACTCATGAAGACATGGATCCTGAGACAGAAGACCAAATTACAACTGGACCTTTTGATAGCTGCCTGGACCTTTCCAGTAAAGGTCATGTTTCCTCCATGGGCAGAAGGTACAGTATTGACCTATAATGGTGTCACTCTCTGCATTGTCCTACTGTCCATGTTAACATCAGGGAATAACTTGATTTCCTGGGCACATACTTTTTCAACACTGCATGATACCTTCCATTTCTGTGTCTGCACCAAATTGCCAGTGGAAACAGATAAACATCTACCATGGTAAATTATCCCTTCTACTGATGATAACTTATCTATCTTATAAGCCTAGAACCACAGCAGTTCAGAATGGGATAATGTCATGTAGTAGGGGACTTTTCATGCCAAGTCATAATAATGCCCCCTCTCTCATTAAGATATATTATAGAAAGTCCATGGGCCTGGCTAATGGGAGAACATGTAGAGCTTATAAGTATAGCACATTTTTGTTTAAAACAAACCAGTCTGTGACCAATAAAAATGTAGAACTGTTGTTTCAAGGACTATGTCAAAATATTACGTGGTTACCAGATACCTACTGATGGTAGAATGAGCAGAAAGTAATAGACATCAAGACTACTGATCCTCTCCCTGATGTTTATCTCTGGGTTCGTGGACATTATGGGTGACCGTATTTCCCTGCTATTGGACAGGAAGGTGTACCTGGGGAAGGCTGTACATACAGGGATGAATACTATTAACTCTTCTTCAAAACCCTAATAATTGTAACCCCATATATCACTTCTTACACTGTGTGTGTTGGGCCTCATGGTTGTTTTACCCTTTAACCTTGTTTGTTCCAGGGAGTGGTACTTTAGATGTAGAACTACAGTTAGAAGTCTTAGCTCAGCAAATTACCAAATCTTTAAATACATCGTACTGGACTCCTTTTTTAATGGACAAAACTACCCAAATGTAAAAGGCAGTTTTGTAGAATAAAATGGCATGTGTACTGTTTTCTATGTAAAATACCAGCAGCAATTATAGCAAGCTTTAGTGGAGATGGATGCAGAGGTATAGGTCATTTAGGCTTTACAGGAGGACCTGCTTACAAGCTGGTAGAACTCACTAGGCTCCTCCTGGAGATGGGTATTTACTATCCTCACTTGTGTGGCTGAGGATTAATATTACCTGTTGTACCTTCTATTGTTGTGGTCTCTGGGGTCCAAGGTAATGTTATCTGGGTCAAGTCACATACTTCCACCCTGTAAGGGATGGAGTATGGGTCCCCAGAGAAAGGACAGGATGGTGAGGAAGTGAACCCAATTACCTTGTATAGTCACAAATATTTAGAGTTATATAAGCATAACAGGCAAAACACAACATTCATGCACAGGTCACCCTGGTGTAGATGTATGCCATTCTTCTCAGAACCTTATATAATGAATGGGTCTGTAAAAATAAAGCTGGTATTGTTCTCCTCCTGATCTTGTCTCTGTATGAATTCTTCCCAGCTGGTATACACCACTGAGACCTCCCTGTAACCACAGCTGGCCCCTAACTAGGCCTCTGACAGCAGTGGTATAACTTTTTAATCTCTCTGTAGGCTTGTGTGAACGAAAGTAGGTATTAAAACCAAAATCCACAGACAACCTATATTATAACAAAACTATGCAGCAAAACATTGCAATGGATCTCCCACACTGTAAACAAATCTCAAGCACCTGTTCCAACTATATAATACTGAAATCTATTCTAGAAGATGACTATTCATAGACTATTCTATTCATAGATGGTGACTGAATAGCCTGGGAATAGGGGATCTTTCAAATAATTAACATGTATTGCAAGGGGATGAAAACAGGCCAAAAGGAGAAGAGCTGTCAAAATCCAGAGGAGTTTTGTCCATGGTAAAAACCAGGTTAGTAATATAACCTGAAGGGGCTAGAGCAGTCTCACCCAATAAACTCCCAAAATGATGTGTAAGGGGTTTCTTGTCAAGTCTCCATACTGGGAAATAAAATTCTGGGAGATGAATCAAAATTGAGTAATATAGGGACAATAAAAATGAGGAAAAGATGTCTAGGCAGAAATGAGTGAAGAAAATTTATAATATTCAGGAGAAAATGCCACCATATGTATAAACTCTTTGAAAAACAAAAACCAAATAAATAAAAAACAGAAGAGAGCACTCATGCAAAAAAAAAATAGAAAAAAATGAAAGAAAAATTTTTTACACAAACTCTCTACAAAAATTGAGAAAAATACTGAAAGATGATATGAAGCAGACTATCACACTGAATGATGAAAGCAAGATGAATAAGGAATATCCTCTTTGATGGTAAGGCAGATGAAAAATGTAATCTAGTATTTCTCAACCACCTAAAAGAAATTTCAAAGGGTTTTTTGTGCTTCCAAGAAATACCATAACTAAGTACTACAAATGGGTGGCTTAAACATTGCAAATTTATTTTCATAGTTTTGAGAATTAGAAGTAAAAAGTCAAGACATCATTAGGGCCATGAGCCTATGAAGCCTCCAGTCACTAATTCTTCCTTGCCTCTTCTAGGTTCTGTGGTTACCATTTTCCCTTGGCTTCTCAACTGTCATTCCAGTCTCTGCCACAAGCTTAACATCTCCTTTCCTTGTGACTCTGTATCTCTGTCTCCACATTATATTTTCTTCTCTGTGTGTCAGTATCCAAATTTACCTATCCTTCCTCCCTTCCTTTCTTATTTATTTATTTATTTATTTATTTATTTATTTATTTATTAACTTTGGTACTGGGATTTAAGCCCAGTGATGTTCTACCACAGAGCTATATCCCCATTCCTTCTTGTATGTTATTTTCTGCAAGTTTTTGCTCAGTTGCTGAGGATGTCCTTGAATTTTTAATCCTTCTGCCTAAGGATCTCGTGTAGCTGGGATTGCAAGTAGTGAACCGTGGTACCTGCTCAAATTTACGCATACTTATAAGAACGTTATTCATTGCTTTAGGGTCTACCCCAATCCAGTATGACTTTATTTTAAACTTGCTTATATTTATACAAAGATCCTGTTACCAAATAAGGTCATATTTACTGGTGCTGGAGGTTAATATTTTAACATATCTTTTAGGAAGACACAATTTACAGTACAAAGAGTATATAAGATAAATTTATAAAGATAATGTTATGTATCATAATTATAAAAACAGAAATGGTGGCATAATTCAGAAAAAAGATAGAAATGAAAAAAGTAAATTACTAAAAGCTTTATTTTTTTTAAAAATGGCGACTGAGGGACACAGTACTCCTCAGTAGCTGAAGCAAATAAAACTTCAGATACTTAGAAAGCTGTGTCTTAATCAACAAAATAAATACATACCAGGAACCAAAACAAATCCTGGTACCTCGGGGGAACTCTGAACTTGAAGAAGAAGAAGAACATAGACCCGACACCGGACCAGCTGCAAACGCTGATCAGTGACCGCGGGCTGCTTTCGCGGGCCCGCGGAGCTGCCTGCCCGATAGCCCTGATAGTCCCGCAGCAAGATAATCTGGGACTGAAAACAGCGAGCAGCTCCCACGTCAGAATTCTGTGTGCTCACCAGCGACTGGATCACAACAGCATAGAGACTCCCACAAATCCTGAACCAAGGAAGACAGGTACCTGCGGGCGCCCAGGGAAGTGGGGACCCTAGTGTGCGCTGCACTCCAACCCCCCCAGCACGCCCAAGCCTCAGACCCGAGCACTCCCCTCTGTGCACCTTGTCGGCGCCCCGGTTCCCTGCTAGCAGTCATTGCCTGTCCCACTCTCTCCACTAAATTGGAGCCTACCTGGGTGTCTAGCCCCCCCGCCACCTTGCCAGAGACTGCCTTCAAGGCTGCGAAAGCCCTGTGTAAACCGGAAATCTCCTTGGGGCACCCCCAGTTTCTACGTCCCCGCGGGAGGCAGAGACCATTACTGGGCACCACGCACTGGATCCTTGAGCACCTATCCTGCACTCCTGGCCCACCGCTGGGTGTTCCCACCCTCCTGCTAGCCAGAGGCTTAGTTCTAAGCGAGAACTCAGCTCAATACACCTTGGAAGAGCATACCAGCAGCAACAGACAGCTGCATCCACTCACTCCTGGGTCCAGTAAAAGCAGCACACCCAGCCTGCACCCTTGGAATAGGCAGAGCTCTGGCAGCAAGCGTGGGCACCCAGGAACCAGCACCCATTTGCCCAGGGTACATCTTGGGACCACACCGGCTAACCCAGCTGGAATTTCCAGAGACACAGGAAAATCCATCGGGCCACAATATCTGCACAGGACCTAAGGGGGAGGTTCTAATTATACCTTGGTCATGCTCCACCCATGTTGTAGGGAAGCACAGGCTGGAGTCTAGGGTGGTGAGTGCAGAGGTACTGACCACAGGTTAGAATTTCGCAGAACCTGTGAATTGTACAGAATCAAATAAAAGTGAAACCAGACATCCAGACACATAAACCTAAAGCAGCTAAAGGAGAGAAGGTGTCCAAACACCCAGAGTGACCTAAGAAGATAAAAAATAGAGTACAAAGAAAACTAAGAGACATTGGATGGTATTCTGAAAGTTACCAAAGCAATCAGATATGCACATATTTTATAGGCCTGACCCCATATGCGTAAATAAGGAGGACTGTTTATTTTACTTTTAATGTGGATGTTTTGTTTTATATTGCTTTTACAGTGCTTTTGTTTTGGTATGGTTATTGTTGTGTTATTTTTTTTTTCTTTCAACCCACACTTCTCTTACTTTCACATGTTGTTTTTTATATATATATATTGGATAGTTTGCCTTATTTTTTTATTTCACACAGCTGCTAGCTCCTTTTATTTTATTCTTGTTCTTTTGTCCTCTTTCTTCCTCTTTCCTTCCTTTATTGTCATTCTCCTCCTTTGATTGGTCTTCCTCCCTTTTTCTTGGATTACATAATAGTCTTGGTATCTTGTGTGGATTTTTTTTTTCTATTCTTTTTTTGTGTCTGTCTACTCCTTCCATCACCCCTATTTACAAACCTTCCCACACTAACCCTACATACTTTTCTCCCCCAAAACTCTTCCACATAATATACCTCCTGGTCTAATACTCTAAGTATTTCTTACATTCATAATTACTCCACGAACGACAAGAGTCCTAGTAGTTAACTCTCTCTCATTCCTAGCAAGATTTCACCTTACGATACTTAAAGTCTTTCTCAACCTAAACATATCCTCTACCTAATCCGACTCCTTTACTAATAACCCCAGCTCCTCCCACATCACCCACCCTCAACACTGGAAAGGCTCTGCTGACTAGCTGATACCCCAACTCCTAATATTAAGATTTGACTAAGCATAATACTCACAAACGATGGGTAGAAACCAGAAAAACAGGACAGAGAAAGCTACAAATATGAGAACCAGGAATTATGAAGAGACAGCAGAAATCACGAATACTGACCTACTAGAAATGCAAGAAGGGGAGTTCAGAATCTTGTTGTTCAATATGATGAAAGGATTCAAAACAAGTATAGAGGAGGTTAAAGGTGAATTAGAAACACTAAAAAAGAATCAGAAAGAGGTCTGGAAAGAAATGAAAGAGGCAATAAGTGAAATGAAGACAGCAATTGAAAGAAACTCTGGAAGATTAGATGAAATGGAAAACAGAATATCAATATTAGAAGACAGTACATGCCAAACCGAAAACACAGTCAGCGATATACAGAAATCTTTACAGCAACAAAACCTAAACATCCAGCTATTATGGGATAATATGAAGCGCCCTAATCTACGGATAATAGGCATTGAGGAAGGGATAGAGGTACAGACCAAGGGCATCTGTAATATCTTCAAGGAAATAATCTCAGAGAATTTTCCAAATATGGAAAGAGACTTCGATCTTCAAGTCCAGGAGGCATACAGAACTCCACTGAGACAAAACCAAAGAAATACCACTCCACGCCACATAATAACCAAAATGACCAATATAGAGGCTAAGGAAGGAATCTTAAAAGCAGCGAGAATAAAAGGACGGGTGACATATAGAGGCAAAACAATAAGAATCACCCCAGACTATACAACCCAGGTTAGGAATGCTAGGAGAGACTGGTACGATGTGATTCAGACCCTGGAAGAAAATAACTTCCAGCCCAAACTAATCTATCCAGCAAAACTACTATTCAAGATCAATGGTGAATCCAAAATCTTTCACGATAAACAGAATCTCAAAAAATTCATGAATTCAAAGCCAACACTAGAGAAAATTCTTAAAGTAATAAACCATAAGGAAGAAAAAAGAAGCAGACTTCAGAATCAGAGAAGAGAGGAAGTTAATAAGTGGGCCACTTAAGTAAAGAAGAAAGATCACACCACCCAAGAGTAGACAGAACAGAAAATGGCAGAAAACAAAAATCATATTTCAATAATATCTCTTAATGTCAAAGGACTTAACTCACCAATCAAAAGACATAGATTGGCAATGTGGATTAGGAAACATAATCCAAATATATGCTGTCTGCAAGAAACACACCTCACAGCCAAAGACATTCATAGGCTGAAGGTGAAAGGATGGAAAAAGATATACCATGCCACCAGTGACCAAAAAAGAGCAGGGGTAGCAACCCTAATATCCAACAAAACAGACTTTAAACTAAAACACATCAAAAGAGACAAATCAGGGCACCTCCTTTTACTAAAAGGAACACTGTACCAAGAAGATATAATGATAGTAAATATTTATGCCCCAAATATGGGTGCAACCACATTTGTAAAACAAACCCTTCTGGACATAAGATCCCAAGTAGACCCAAATACAATAATTCTGGGAGACTTTAATACGCCTCTCACACCACTGGATCGATCTTCAAGGCAAAAGATGAGTAAAGACGTTTTAGAACTAAAGGAAACCATAAACCAAATGGACCTAATAGACATTTTCAGAGTATTTCAACCAGGAACTACAGAATACACTTTCTTCTCAGCAGCCCATGGAACCTTCTCCAAAATTGATCACATCCTGGGACACAAAGAAAATACCAGCAAATTCAAAAAATGTAATATAATTCCTTGCATCTTTTCAGACCACAACGGAATAAAAGTAGAAATCAACAACAGGAAACTCGAAAGAAAGTATTCAAATTCATGGAGAATGAATGATACACTATTGAATGACGAATGGGTAAGAGCAGAAATTAGGGAAGAAATAAAGAAATTTATGGAAACAAACGAAAACAGAGACACAACCTACCAAAACCTATGGGACACCATGAAGGCAGTACTAAGAGGAAAGTTTATTGCATTGAGTGCCCACATAAAAAGGACGGAGAACCACCAAGTAAAGAACCTAATGACACAACTCAAGGATCTAGAAATTCTGCAACAGTCTATTCCCAAAGCCAGCAGAAGGCAAAAATCATCAAAATTAGAGCAGAAATAAATGAAATAGAGAACAAAAAAACAATTCAGAGAATCAATAAAACAAAAAGTTGGTTCTTTGAAAAGATTAATAGAATTGATAAACCCCTGGCCAACCTAACCAAAAGAAAAAGAGAATCAACTCAAATTATCAAAATTAGAAATGAAAAAGGAGATATCACCACAGATAGTGAAGAAATTCAAAATATTATCAGAAACTACTTTAAAAATTTATACTCCAGTAGACTTGAAAACCTGGAAGAAATTGATAGATTTCTAAGCACAGTTAACCTTCCTACACTTAGCCAAGAGGACATAGCAAGCCTAAACCAACCAATAACAACCAAAGAAATAGAAATGGCAATAAAAATTCTTCCACCAAAGAAAAGCTCAGGCCCAGATGGGTTCCCAGCTGAATTCTACAAAACCTTCAGTGAACAACTAATACCAATACTGCATAACATGTTCCGGGAAATTGAAAGAGATGGAACTCTTCCAAATTCCTTCTATGAGGCCAGTATCACATTAATCCCCAAACCAAATAAAGATACCTCAAGAAAGGAAAACTACAGACCAATATCCTTAATGAACATAGATGCAAAAATTCTAAACAAAATACTAGCTATACGCATTCAAAACTATATCAAGAAAATAATACATCATGACCAAGTCGGTTTTATCCCAGAAAAACAAGGCTGGTTCAACATACGCAAATCAATACATGTTATTCACCACATAAATAGAACCAAGAACAAAAACCACATCATCATAGCAATAGATGCTGAAAAAGCATTCGACAAAATCCAACACCCATTTATGTTAATAACACTGCAAAAAATTGGGATAGAAGGAAAGTACTTCAACATCATTAAGGCAATATACTGCAAACCCAAATCCAACATTATATTGAATGGGGAAAAACTGCAAGAATTTCCGCTACAGTCAGGAACAAGACAAGGATGCCCACTTTTACCACTCCTTTTCAATATAGTCCTTGAGACTCTTGCTGCAGCAATCAGACAAGAGAAGGAAATCAAAGGAATTCACATAGGAAGAGAGGAATTAAAATTATCCTCATTCGCAGATGACATGATCCTTTATCTGGAAGACCCAAAGAACTCAACCAAAAGACTTCTGGACCTGATTGACAAATTCAGCAAAGTCGCAGGTTACAAAATCAACCTAAAGAAATCAGTGGCTTTTCTTTATGCCAACAACGAATCCACAATGAAAGAAATAAAAACAACAATTCCATTCACTATAACCTCAAAACCAATAAAATACCTAGGAATAAACCTAACCCAAGATGTAAAAGACCTCTACAACAAAAACTATAAAACATTAAAGAAAGAAATTGAAGAAGACCTTGGAAGATGGAAAGATCTCCCGTGCTCATGGATAGGCAGAATAAATATCATCAAAATGGCCATTCTGCCAAAACTGATCTATAGGTTCAATGCAATTCCCATTAAAATACCAGTGACATTCTTCAGAGACCTAGAAAAATCAATCATGAATTTCATATGGAGAAAGAAAAGACCTAGAATAGCCAAAGCAATTCTCAATAACAAGAAACACGCAGGAGGCATTACAATCCCAGACTTCAAACTATACTATAGAGCAATAGTAGTAAAAACAGCATGGTACTGGCACAAAAACAGATATACTGACCAGTGGACTAGAATAGAAGATACAGAAACAAACCCACACATCTTTAGTCAATTAATCTTTGACAAAGGGGCCAAACACATACACTGGAGAAAAGACAGCCTTTTCAACAAGTGGTGCTGGGAGAACTGGCTAACCATTTGTAAAAAGATGAATCTAAACCCCTATATCTCACCAAACACAGGAATCAACTCAAGATGGATCAAAGACTTAGAAATTAGACCTGAGACTGTGAAGCTAGTAGAGGAAAGCATAGGTTCAACACTACAACATATTGGCACAGGCAGTAACTTTCTCAACAAAACCTCCAAAGCTCAGGAAATTAAAGCAAGAATAAACAAGTGGGATAACATCAAACTAAAAAGTTTCTTCTCATCAAAGGAAACTATCAATAACCTAAAGAGGAAGCCTACAGAATGGGAAAGGATCCTTACCAGCCACCATTCTGATAGGGGGCTAATATCCAGAGTATACAAAGAGCTCAAAAGACTCTACACTAGCAAAACAAACAACCCAATCAAGAAACGGGCGAAGGAACTAAATAGACACTTCACAAAAGAAGAGATACAAAGGGCTAATAGATACATGAAAAGATGTTCTTCATCACTGGCCATCAGGGAGATGCAAATCAAAACTACACTGAGATTCCATCTAACCCCAGTCAGAATAGCAAGCATAAAGAAATCAAATAACAACAAATGCTGGCGAGGATGTGGGGAAAGAGGAACTCTTTTACACTGTTGGTGGGAATGCAAACTAGTTCAACCACTATGGAGATCTGTGTGGAGATTCCTAAGAAAGGTGGGAATAGATCCACCATATGATCCAGCTATACCACTCCTGGGTATCTTTCCAAAGGGGTTGAATTCAGAGAACTACAGCAACATATGCATACCTATGTTCATAGCAGCACAATTTGTAATAGCCAAAATATGGAACTAACCCAGATCACCATCAACAGATGAATGGATAGCAAAACTATGGGAAATACACACAATGGAATTCTATTCAGCCATAAAGAAGAACAAAATTATATCATTTGAAAGAAGATGGAAAGCCCTGGAGAACATTATGTTAAGTGAGATCAGCCAAGCACAGAAGAAGAAGATACATATGTTTCCTCTAATATGCCCAAACTAGGAAACACAAAGAATACCAGAGGGACTCCAGATATTGAAGGGGAAATACTAGCTAAGTTTGGATGGTAAGATAGGAGAGGAGGAAGGCCGGTCTTGATTAATAAGGGTCTACACTTGAACATGTGTAAAATTATGAATAAGACATGGTTAACCTGGACAACCATTGGTGGGGGGGGAAGGGAAAATGGGGGCGGGGGGGAGGGCACCAAATATAGTGTAAATGTATACTATTTATGTTCAATAAAAAATTGTTATAAAAAAAAGAATAAAGATTTCTAAGCTACTCTCTGACCAAAAAAAAAAAAAAAAAAAAAAAGTAAATTACTGTGGAAATTGAGGTTGTATTAGAAGTGGTGACATGTTGGTGCTGTCCTGCAGTGCACCTGAGAGGAAAAGAATGACACAGACATAGCAGACAACAAAGGGCAGGTCAGGGAAGCTCACTCTTAGGTGGAGGCCCCGCTGGACACTAATTCACAGCTTTAATTGTCATTTTAAGGGGAGGAATGATTTTTGCATGCTGTTGCATACATGCAGAGTTTTGGAGGTAATGTTTACTAGCAAATGTGCAGGAAGACCTAGGGATAAAGTGTAACAGGTAAACCGGAGAACAATTGCAGAAAGTCTTTGAGATAATGGTTAGCAATAAAACCACTGAGGATGTGCAGATCTTTGAGACAATGTTTGACAAGCAGCATATATGGGAGTTTGCACTGGCAAGAAAACCAGGAACATTTACCTCAGAGGAACAGGCTGCTTTTATCAAGTTTAGCAGTCTAGTCATAGCTTTCCATGACCCTTAGTCCCTTCCAAGGCAAATGTTTACCTGTCTCTGGCAGTTGCATTCTTCAGAGTGACAGATGGAATTAACATCACAGACTATGCATTACGTTATATGTGAAGCAAAATTAATGTAGAATGGATACAAATAAAAATAAAATAATTTTCAAATGTTTTAAAGCAGGTGGCAAATATTAAAGATGGGCAAGAAAGATTTAAAAACCTGGAAAAGGGGTATCTAATAAATAAAGAAAGAAATTTTAAGAGAAATTTTAAACTGGGTGTGGTGGCACATGCCTGTAATTCCAGCATTCTGAAGGCAGAGACTGGAGGATCGTGGTTCTCAGACAGCCTCAGCTACTTAGCGAGGACTTTTGCAACTTAGTGAGGCCCTGTTTCAAAAATATAAAAAGACTAAAAAAATTAGGGCTGGGTGTGTAGCTCGGAGGTACTATATCCGTGGGTTCCATCCTCAGTACTGCAAAAAAAAAAGAGATTTAAAATTTAAAATTTTTAGAATAAATCAAAATCTTGTAGATCATTGAAGAAATTCTTGATTCTAGTGCTGAGGAAAAAAAATAAATTCAATAATTCTAGAAACTTGTGTGATACCAGATGACAAAGAAATAATCAAATACTACTAATGTCATGGCAAAAGGACTCAACATAAAACTTGGAGAAGCTTCAATGACTAGTGGCAGGAAAATTTAAAATTCAATGACAATAACAATTATAATGAATTTATAACTATACAATATATTTGAATATAAAGTTCATAAGATCTGGTCAAATGGGATGATGGTAAATCAATTCATTATCATGAAAGCCAGTAATTGGCCTTATCCAATTTATGTATATCAACTGTATCCCTGGGTAACCATATAGTAATTGCAGGAAGTTTCATATCACAGTTTTCAACTTTCAATAAAATAATGGATCTAGGCACCAAGAATTAACAAACAGCTGGAAACATTTCAAAAGAAGAGAAGAGCAATCATATATATATATATATATATATATATATATATATATATATACACACAATGCCTTTTATAGTCCTGCCAAAGGGTTAGATCTAAAGTCTTACTCTGACTCTGGATGCAGCTGTCATTTGTAGAAAATGATGAGAACAGAGAGATATGTTGAAGATATCCATGGTATCTGATCATAAAAATCCAGATTGTCAAAGATCTGTATCCTTCAATAGATAAATTGATAGTGAGCTTAGTACTGTAAGAATAAGAGACAAAATATGTAGATTTAATTAGATTAAAGCAATATTTTATTAAATATGAAAGACTAAGCTATCTTGTCAAACAAAAAATTGGGTGAAGAAGCTATTAAATAATACAAGAAAAATCATTAATATAAAAATTGGAAGAGTTATTACTTAGGGGAGGAGGATAAGGCTAGGCTATGATTGCAACCATATACTTTCAAGGGGTTTGTCTGATGAGAGGAAAAAGTTCTATTTCTTGATCAAGGCAGTAGATGAAAAGGTTTTCACCCTACATGAATATATTATAAGCCATATATTTACTCTTGTATATTTCTGTGTCTGCGTTCATTTTGCTGTGAAAATATTTTTAAAAGACTAAAGGTAATAACAAGTAAAATGAAGATCTAATTACCTCCATCCCACAAAAAATTCCAAATAAATGACTACATATTTTTCTAGACCTCAGATCAGTGTCTATAATTTATTAAATTTACTATGTCCCCCTAAAACAGTATTCAGTACCAACAGAATCCTGATATTTTTAGAAAATAAACTGTCTTCACCTTTCTGTAAAATGACTATTATAATATTTAAGATATACATATCCAGCTAACTTGAACTGAGAAGTGTGCTTTTGTTATATAAATTTTATTTTTTCATTAAAATGACCAACTGAAAATCTTATGATTATATATAAAATTTCTTTAATTATTACATTTTGCATGGACTTTTATTTTGTAGAGAAAAGGAAGGAGTATTAGTTTTTGTTTGTTTGTTTGTTTGTTTGTTTTTTGGTGGTACTGGGATTCCTGGAAGCCCTTCTACCTCAGGGCTACACTCCCAGACCTATTTTTTTACATTTTTATTTGGAAACAGGGTCTCCTAAGCCAGTGTGTGCAGCTGGCTTCGAACCTGCGCGATCCTCCTGTCTCTGCCTCCCAAGCGTGTGCCACCACGGCCGGCAAGGAAGGAGTATTAGTTTTTGAATGACATTACTTTTGGTTCACATGATGCATTAAATTAACTTGAAAAAACCCACAAATCTAAATACTCATCTGGGATCATTTTCTGTGCCATTTTGTCAGCTTATAAGAAAGATGAAACACAAGATCCTAAGATAATTAAAATACCTAAGATAAATCTTATGATGCATAAGAGGCTGGGGTAGGATCCAGGAATTTGTATTCACACACACACACACACACACACACACACACACACACACACACAGACACACTTTTTTAAAAGCCACTCAGTAAGTTTTATCTCTCTTATTTCTCAATTTTAATTTCTATGTATTTTTAAACATACCAAATACTAAGCCCAAATACTATTTAAGAATCTAAGAGAAAAAAAAAGAAAAATAAGCCCAAACTACAACTCTTCATAATGATTATTTCAAAGGAATGTACAAAGCAATATGAAATTTCAAGACCCCATTTATATTCCTTCGTGAAACCATATTGTAAGATGGCTTATAGGATATCATAATAATTAAAGACTACATTCTTTTGTGAAAGCAAGTTTAAGTTTTTTTTTGTATATATAAGACATCTCTTTCCAATATTAAAATGTTTCGCTTCTGAATAAAGATTTGTCATGCACATTCTAAAATTAATTTTATTCTAACTTGTTATATAAAATTGAATTATTGGAATTTGATTTGAAGCCTTTGTTTTTGCTGTATTTATTAACTGCTTGTTTTGATGATGATGATAGCTACTGAATATGATTTGCTTTGTAATCACTTATCTTTCTAAACAATCACACATCCTAACTTTAAGACATAATGCATTTAAAATACATTATTGATTTAATTGCTGTTTAACATAAAAATATTTTGCAATGAATAAAGCAAAAGAAAGAAATCTTATACCATCAAAATTATACATAAGGGGAGTGGTGAGTTGGCCCAGGCCATCCTCCCCCCTCATGCCATTTTATCATGGGGCTGTAACTATTTTCTGTATTTCTATTTTCTATCTTTTTAATAAACTTCTTTAAATCTTCAAAAAAATTATACATAAATTTTAAAGTTTATGTGTAATAAATGTCATAAAAGAAATCTTACAAAATCAAAATTACACATAAATATTCCAAGTTGGGCATACTTTGAATGTTTTCAAATTTGGTGAAATTCTGACATAAAAATTTTGCATCTAAAAATTACAAAATAAAGAATAAAAAATTAGGGCTGTGTATAGCTCAGAGGTAGAATGCCCCTGGATTCCATTGCCAGTACCACAAAAAAATAAATCAAATAAAATAAAATAAAGACCTACTGGAAAATAACACAGTCCTCTGAGAATTTTAGCAAAGAAACTTAGAGTATGTTTTAAAGAAAAATCATTTAAAGATAGACAAGATCTAACAAGAGAAAGTAATTAAGGATATTCAAACCAGAGGATGCAGCATATACTCCTTACTTAAGAATCATATATCCTAACTTTAATATTTTTAATATTTAAAGTGCATTGTTAAGCTGGGCGTGGTGGCACATGCTTGTAGTCTCCGCGCTTGGGAGGCGGAGACAGGAGGATCGCATATGTTCAAAGCCAGCCGCGCGCGCTGGCTTAGGAGACCCTGTTTCCAAATGAAAATAATATAAAATAGGTCTGGGAGTGTAGCCTGGAGGTAGAAGGGCTTCCAGGAACCCCAGTACCACCACCACCAAAAAAACGTGCATTGTTAATTTAGCAGCATTTGACATGAAAAACATTTAAAAATGGAGAAAGTAATAGGAAGAAATCCTACAGTATCAAAATTGCAATATATTTTAAAACATATTTTTAGTTTGAAATGCAAGAAGAAATATAGCCAGTTCAAGAAACTGAGTGAAGTGGAAAACAATAAGAGGCAGTGTTTTGAGTTTTGAGATGACAGTTATTATTCAAATAAGAGACAAGTCATACAGGGGTATGCATGTTGGGTTATTTTTATTTTTATTATTTTTTTTAACTTTCACATGCTAGTAAAGCACTCTGCCATGTAGATACATCCCCAGATCAAAATATTTTATCTTTATTCAAGAGTATCAAATACTAACTGAAAAGTTTTAATTACATTGAAAAATGAAGAAGAGTATAAATATAATGAATTGGCATATATAATGTTTGGGGAAGGGCTAAATGAGTGACGTGTGCATGCATGTCTCTACCATCTTATACTCCACTAAGATGTATGACTACAAGGTAACAATAAAAAAAAAATTAAAGAAAGAAAGATTGCTTTGTCTTTGATAGGGGAATATCAGGTAAAATGGACATGGGGCAATTTCATGGTAACATATAATGGTGGCCAACACTATAGAGTATAGTAGCATTTATTAAGATGATAAGGCTGATGAAGGAAAAAAGGTGGTTCACATGAGCAATATTTAAGATAGGAGATGAATTATAAATGAGGGTGTAAGCCGGGGGTGGTTGCGCACGCTTGTAATCCCAGCATTCGAGAGGCTGAGACAGGAGGATCGCGGTTCACAGACAGCCTCAACTACTTAGTGAAGGCCTTCTACAACTCAGTGAGACCCTGTTTCAAAGTAAAGAATACAAAATAGCGCATGAGGTATAGCTCAGAGGTCGAATGCCTCTGGGTACCATCCCTAGACTCACACCAAAAAGAATGAGGGTGAAAGAGGATTAGGTGCTAATAAGGTTACAGAAGTATGGTAAAGCAACTGAATGAATCATAATACTGGTTTCTGAGACAGAAAATGCAAGATGACAATTTGGGGAAATATGTTGATGTGGGGTTAATAATCAACTATAAATTGATATGCTGTTTGATTTGCCTTTGAGTCATGCAAATGGAGTAGTGATGTAGATATAAATTTAAGGGGAACTAGGACAAAGATTTAAGGAGCCCAGATATTCTGGCTGTTGATAAAATAGAATAAAATGGTGAATACAAGACATTATTAACATTAAAGAGATAGAAAAATGCAGATATGGTAGTATTTTGGAAGCCAAGGAAAGGAATACTTCAAAAGGAAAAAAGTTATGTCAGAGGCTGCTGCTAAGTTATGGAGAATGTGAGATGGCAAATGTTTATTGGGTTTACAATGTAGACATTCCTGGAGATTTAAAATTGTTTTGATGAATTGCTAAGTGGAATTCAGATAAGACTTTGGAGATATGTAAATGGGAGTTATGACAAGGGAAATACAAGTAATGGGAACTATTAAAATGTTATCTATAAAGAGAAGAAAAATTGAATGATAACTAGAGTAGCACATCTCTCTAGATCTGTCAGATAATAATGTAATATCTTCAGGTAATATAGTGTTTACAGGTGTAAAATATGTTAAAGTAACATAGTATTTATTAGTCTCATAATCTAAGGTATTTTATGTTATAATAATATGAATGAAGCTAATAGAAACTTTTAATGATATTTAAACATAAACTGCTGGCAAATAATGATTATCTTTTTTCATTTTTGTCTCTCCATTTTTTCCAACACAGTTACCTGTATCAGAACAGACAGATAAGTATTAATATGAATGAATTAAGTTCATCCAGTATTCTGCTTATGGCTTTAAGGGTAGGTAGATTATTTTAACAGTTTTTGCCTACTAGGAGGTTTGAATTATTTCTTTAAGAAATGATTTTATCACTATCTTATGTATGTTTTTAAAATTCAAGTAATTGTAAAAATGATATATAAATTATCACTTTGAACTCCTTACTATTCTTATATATAGTAATATTTGGAAAGCTTAAATTTACAAATCATTTATTATAAATAAAATGTATAATAATTGACAGTGAAGAAATATTCAAGGGTTTGGGGCTAAGTAAATAAATGAGTATTCACAAAATCTATATGCTTTAAAACATTCATAAATATATATTTCCCAATAAACTCTAACTCTTCAAGTAAACAAAATGATTCTTTTGAAAACTTATAAATATGTATACCCACATAAAAATGTACAAATATATGTAATATATATAAAAACTGCTTAAATAATCCACAGTATTTACTTGAGAGCTCTGAACAGCATCACAGTGGAATACTTCCTGAATACTTCTGTACAACATAGTGACAGTTTACAGGACCAATGCCAAGCAAATCAAATATTGTGGGACACGGTTAAGAATATAAAATGGCTCAAAAAAGATTTTAAAGGCATAGAAAAAGGAATTAGTGAGTGTATCGGTTAACATATACACATTTTAATAACACCTTTTTGACTAATTTATAAAGTAGCAAAACAAAAGGTCCAGGGTAGACCCCCATAGTGTAACTCATTATTATACAGTTTTAGAATAAACTTACTAACTCCTTGGGTGGGCATTTATTACCTGCTCATTCATGTTCAACAAAATATTAGAAATAATAGTATCAGTAGTAATAGTAATTCCCTGATTTCTCCAAATCAAAGCTGATATAGGTAGAGTTTTATCTTTATGGAAATATACACACACAGTGTGTGTGTGTGTGTGTGTGTGTGTGTGTGTGTGTGTGTGTGTGTTGAAAATGAAATTAAAAAAAAATCATTGAAACTAAATTTTAAAAGTAACAGAAATGATAAATCTGAAAAACACAAACCCAATAGAAAATAATTAGTTATACTTTTGTTTGCATGATTTAGTTAGAAATTATTTATACTTTTGTTTGCATATTTATACTTTTGTTTGCATATTATGGTTAAAAGTTTTGAATGCCACCTTACCCTCCTTCGTCTTGGAGTTTTTCAAATATTGTATAATTAATCAGTTAATATTGGGCCAATAAATCTCTTTCTGGAATATTAATGTAAAATATCCTAAAACTACAGGTGTTTGAATTTTTTGACAAGTATTTTCTCAATTGATGCATGAATTACTAAAAAGTTACCCTGTTTATTATTATATTTTTGATATTTGAAAGATATTTTTGAGTGATGTATTTATAACACAGTAATTGCCCTCAAGGATCATTCAAATTTTTAGAATAATAAAGACTTTCATAAAATTGACTAGTGTAAGAAAACCATATAATGTACTATGAGATAATAAAAGACATAAGGATCAACTTTTACTGGTTAATATCCTATAAAAGATAAATGATTATTAAACATCAACTACATTCTGAAAATTAGGTGATGGCTATTTAGTATCATTCCATTAGTCTTCTGAAAAATGGTATATATATTTTCCAGTTAGCTATATTATTGGTCACTTGAAGATACAGGCATATATTTTATACTTGATAAAGTTCTGTGAATAAAAATGTTATGTCTCAATACTTTGTTAGCTCATAAATACATATAATAAAAATAAAAAATATACTTACAGAACATAAATATACTATTGAATATAAATATTAGAAAACTTGTAGAATGTAAATATTCTAGTGATTAATAGTGTTAAGTGGTTAGTATTGCTTATAAAATATTTAATTACAACATGATTTTTTCTGTCTTGAAATACTGATAATGACATAAACCTAACAATCAAACATACCAATGGTTACTCCCTTTTCTTAGGTCAAATATTACCTAAAATGTAATGAAGTTAATAATGATGAAAAATGAATACAATGTACATGAATAAAATTGCTTATCATTATTACATAGATTTTTTTCTTAAAAAGTCTTAGGTTTCTATTTTATATTTAAAAAAATGGGTTTGAAGAAAGAACTAGACATAATCAAACTATAACTGGATGTCATTACGGTGAATCATAATAATCACAGATAGATATATGATAAGAAAGAGGATCTCCAAAGGATGAGAAGTCTGGTTGTTTTCATGGAGCTAAACCATTAGTGTCTTCAATTCCCCTAGTTTTTCTAAGATAGAAGTGGTTATCAGGTCTCCTCTGAACTTTCCCATTTTAAAATGGAATGACAACCCAGGACAGATCAAAGAAATGACCATGTCTGAATTCTGTTTGTGTCCTTACAGAAATGTACTTGTAGATTGTGCTTCATCTCCTTTTAATATATCACCTTATTTTCAGTAATTGCTCTCACACTTATTTTATTTTTCCAGGTCCCTTTATGTGGTTAACACTGTTTATGTCTTTCTTATTTTTGCTGTTTATTGTATTAGGCAGTAGCATCTTTGAAATTTGCTGGATAATCACACACCCACTCATTTGACTGTTGTACTTCATATTTCTCTTAATAATTCACCTCATGGGGCCCAGAAGGTTGAGAGCTGCTTGCCATTTAGAGGTATCTTAACTCTTTCGGGTCACTAGAGAAAAGCAATTTATTAAATGGATTCTGGGTACTTGATACAAGTTAATGCGATTTCAAAGAGATTTGTTTCTATCTCACTCAAAGGATCAGGTCAAATAGCCTTTCTCCCTTCCATTTCCTACAATTGCTAAAGATATAATTTGGATTCCATTTTAAACTAAATCCTTGGATGGGGAGGAATCTGAGACTGCCCAAACCTGCTCTTACTACATTTAGTGCTTGTGTTTTATAAGGCACAGGGTTATAGCATCTTGTTCCTGGGGTTAAGCTCTCAAGATGGGGGAAAGCTTTCTCTATCAGAGACCTGAGACTTTAAACTCTTTCTCCACTCAGAGACAACTCATTCTCAATATGAAAGCATTTAGGAGGAGATGCAGAACTTATTTTCACACTTAAGAACTCCTCAGTCAGCCAAAAAGGCTAGTCCAAGGTCACCCTTTTTGCTTTACTTTTTAAATTTATCATAGCTTAAATGGTAAGAAATGTAGCTCCTTCCTCTCATGTTTTCTTACTTTAATGGATTTCTATGTCTTACCTGTTGACAACAAAGTAGCAATATCTCCACCAAGTAAAGACCATATTTCCATGTAATTATACTGCAATGCAATTATAAGTTTCATAGGAGCCACGATATGAATTATTCTTTGTCTAAAGATGTCTGAATCATTGGTATTGGTTCTACTTACTTTATCTCCCAGGTACTTTTGTGTGATTAATACCTCTTATTGGTTTGCCAATTAACTAAATTATTCAGCCTTAAATACTTTCTATGAGATTATAAGCACTACCACAAGATCACATTTTAATTTCTCATCTGGACAGTTTAGGATAGAGCAGGTGAATTACTCCAGTTCAACATGACAGGCATGAACAAGTGCAGGAGCTCAGGCCAAACAAGGAAGTGAATGAGAGATAGGTTGACTGTAATCAGGAAAAGCAAAAAGACTGCTACAACATTCAAAAGTGGTTCTTAGCCGGGCGTGGTGGCACACTCTTGTAATCCCCGCGCTTGGGAGGCAGAGACAGGAGGATCGCACAGGTTCAAAGCCAGCCGCGCTGGTTTAAGAGACTCTGTTTCCAAATAAAAATATAAAAATAGGTTTGGGAGTGTAACCCGGAGGTAGAAGGGGTTCCAGGAACCCCAGTACCACACACACACACACACACACTCACACACACACACAGACACAAAAAAGCGGTTCTTATGCCAAAATCCTGTGGGAATCTCTATTTAAGACAGAGTGGGAAAAAATGGCATGTGTCTTAGTTATCAACCCTAAAATAATGAATTTTTTCAAGTGAGACTTCCCCTCTTATTTCACCAGTCTTATACAAAGTCGATTCCAAACATTCAGAGGAAAGTGGCGAAGGGTTAAATAATGTGTGCATGTATGCCTATACCACAATGTATACGATTAAGATGTATGACCACAATGCACCAATGAATAAAAAGTTCAGAGTAAACAACAGTAGGAGAGAAGGGTAACATAAAGTGGCAAGGAAGATCGAGCATCTTACAGGAATAGCTTTTGGGATAGTTCAGCAGTGCCCAACTTTATGTTTCTAGCATTGGGGGCTGCATGTTAAGAATCAGTGGCTTTCCTCTGCACATAGATCAGCCCCCCACCTGAGCCAGGCATTCTTAATTATCAGCTTATTTAAGAAGAATTATGTTGGGATTGCTTCTTGTGTTCATAAACACTATGTTAAACCTCTGAGCTTGTGACAAAAAAAAATAAGCATCAAAGCAAAATCTTATTTCAGTTAGAAAGATGCTTTCATATTAGAGAGTTGAATATCTAGTCTCCTTATTCATAAGCTTTACCTTAGTTCCTGAAGGGTTTTTGCCTTCTGGCCTGCATGATAGATCAAGCAAGACAAGGGACTTCAGTGAAATGGAGGAGCTGAGTTTGGGTTTCAGTACAATATGATGGGCTAACTAATGGTAATTATGGTGGTGCTGAACCAGGGTAAAGGACCTGGGAAGAGGAGAGGTTAAAAAGGCCATCCTTAACACTTTCTGGGAGATGGCGGGAGGTGAGAGACTAGTGAGCACAGGATCAGGGCCCACTAGCCCACAAAATAACAATTCAAATTAAAAATTGAAATTGGCTGAAAGACACTGATTCCTCAAAGCCCAATTTTGACCAACCATAAAAAGAATAGAGCCTCACAAAGGTTTTAAGGCCCACCTGCCTAGGGCTTCAGTGGCTACTCTCTCTTATAAAAAACTCCTCTCCACTGTGAGGGGGAGAGCTGTTTCTGTGTCATTCACTATTGATCCTTGGTCAGGGACTCCAGTCCTGGTCCTTAAGAGCCATAATCAGAGCCCTATGGATTCAACTGTGGACTAATTTCTCCAACCAAAGGAAGCAGGCAGAAAGCCACTTTTAGCTTAGCTAACTAGCACAGGAATGGATGGCTGCAGAAACAAATTTTCTAAGCTTGGCATTCTTTACTATTACCTTGTTTAGAGAGCTAGTTTGAGCTGGGGGAAAGAATAGCTACTTGGTTTACCAGGACTTTCTAAAAAATTTAGGACACCTACTATTGGCCAGTTTATGGCCATGGGTGGTAGATTAAACCCCCACCCCATCACACATGGTGCAGCTGGAAAGAAAACAAACAAAATCTTTCCACCACTGTAAATTTTATATGCATGAAAAGGGAAGCATCTGCTTTAAAGCCACCTCTCTGGACACACCTACCTGTAAAGTCCAGAAGGGGTAAACTACCTCCTTCCATGTTGGACTGATAACATCTCATACCTAGACCTCTTATAATGCTGGGCAAACTTACAAAGAACTGCTTCCCTGTGTAGATAGATGCTTGAGCCAAATATATAGATATGCTTAGGTAAAGCCAGATTGAAGTCAACAAGAAAATTATGTTTAAATATTCTTGTAAAGACCTATAAAATAATCCTATAAAATAATTCTTTTTTAGTATGGTTTATTTTCTTGCACTCTGAAAAGCCTGTTCTAAAATTCTAAAGCTCTGTATTCCAATTCCTCTCTAGAAAAAAAAAAAGTCCTCTTAATAAGTATCTATGGAAATTTACAGCAGAATATAGCTTTTTAAAACTCTAACTATGGCTGTTTTATTTTTTGAACTAATAGTTTTTTACTAATTCCCCTGAGTTTTCATACATATATTTTCTTTTCTTATTTATTTTTGTTTCATGTAAGTAAAGGCATTCTAAATCTCTATTTTTTTCTTTTTTGCTATCATTAATTTTTTTTTTTTTTTAAAGAAAGGCAGTGCAGCACGTCGTTTTGATGTGTCTGGAGGCTTGGAAGCTTGACTACCCTATCTTCCTCTACAAATGGACCTTGAGAGCTTGTTTGGAGGTTCTAGCAGGGGAGCACAGCAAGGAGAGTATACCCTTGACCGAAGACTGGTCCTCCTCCGGGAAGGTCATCCTCTTCAACTGAGGGCACAGCTTTGGGAGGGACGCACATGGAAAGGTAAGGGAAGAAAGGGACACCTGTCTAGCCAGCCAGATCAGCTGAATCAACAATACCAGTCAATGGGGTGACAGATGTCGGAGCCAAATCGCCCTCACATCCTTTTCTGCTATATTTACTCAGCAAATATTCAAGGGTTAATTCTTTGTTTGGTATTCTTTAAAAAAAGGATAAGTAAACCCGGCATGGTGGCGCACGTATGTAATCTCTGCGCTTGGGAGGCGGAGACAGGAGGATCACGTAGGTTCGAAGCCAGCCATGCTGGCTTAAGACACCCTGTTTCCAAATAAAAAAAATATATAACATAGGTCTGGGAGTGTAGGCCAGAGGTAGAAGGGCTTCCAGGAACCCCAGCACCACCAAAAAAAAAAAAAAAAAAAAAGATAAGTAGTGGTGGTGATTAGTGTGTTTTTATCTGGCATTGGGAGACAAAGTGACCACCTGAATGAATTTGAGTCCATATCATCCATTACTGACAGACTGCCCAAGCATGGCCAAATGTTTAGGTTTAATCTATGCTTATATGTTTTGGTTTCTGTAAGCTCTATATGTAGCTTCATGCTGGCTAGTAAATATCTGTAACTCTCTTATTTTCTACTTGATGGTGTTGTTTATTGTGTTATATGTGTAATGTGTCTGTATTTTATCTACATGGTACCAAAAATCGACATATTAATAAATGTGTGCTCATAAAATGAAAAATAATCAAAGCCTCTGAGTTCACACGACATAAATCTAACAACTAAGTAAATTTAAGATTTGTTTATAAAATTAAAGTAAAAATGTCCTTAAAATTATTAACACATGCCTTCTTTACTAGGTAAATTGTCAATCAAGATTATGTTTGCCTCTGTATAATGTTTTCAGATATCATGTTCATTGATTCTCAAGTTTTTTCTCTGTGGAAGGAAACCTATTTTAAGACACTAATGACATTTATTTAACGTTTTGATTTTGAGGGGCAATCTATCATTTAATTATTAAATTAAATTCATTAATTATAAAATGTAATTAATGCTTTAACGTGCTCATATTTTCTTAAGATCTACATTAACATTTGAGTCAATTAAGTGGGCCTCTAAATTGTTGGTATATAAAAACAATATTGTGAGATGGTTTTGGTTTGAGGTCTTTATTAAAAGATAACAAAGGATGCTGAAAATTAGGGTTCAGGTCAATATTTCTTTTATTTCTTCTTTCTTTTTTTTTTCTTTGATGGTACTGGGGTTCCTGGAAGCCCTTCAATGGCCGGGCTACACTCCCAGACCTATTTTTATATATTTTTATTTAGAAACAGGGTCTCTTAAGACAGGGAGGCTGGCTCCGGAACCAGTGCGATCCTCCTGTCTCACCCTCCCAAGAGTGAGGATTACAAGCAGGCACCACCACGCCCGGCAATATTTAATTTTGTATAAACTACTTTGATGGTGACAACTATACATTCTTTTACCTAACATCCTAAAAATATGGAGACAATAATCAGACCAGTTAAATATTTCTTAACAATCTTTAGCTGATATAACTGAATGGAGATTCTCAAACTCTCTAGAAAAAGAGACCAAATTTTACTGGTACAGTGGCTGGAAATATAATGATGTCAAGAGCTGGGCTATACAAGTTTTATTTTCCTAATGGCCATTGTTGTGAAAATATTGGACACAGATAGATTAAGAATATTTCCCTTTGGTAACAAAGGAAAGTCAAAACAGCCAACAATATGTGCTGCAGCTACCACTAGTATATACATACATGCATGTGATGGGTAGTCAAAATAGGTGCTAGCTCTATGTCTCACTAGTAAATCCAAATCAATCCAATAGACTCACCCCATCCATGGCCATTAGTGGATGAGAATCAAGTTTGGTACCTAAACATAGTGTTTTCAGGCAGGGAGACAGTGAGAAAAATTAAAAGCATACCTTTTTTCTCTTCTGTCATTCAGAGAGAAAATTCATCATTGCTAAGGCCACTAGTACCTTCTTAGATTATATCTTATGAAACTGGGAATCTACTGATCTCCAGACACTAAATAAAAATGGCTAGTCTTTTTCTGTGCCTAAGCTTGGTAGATTTTACAGTTAGATATAAAATGTCCCCTAAAGAGCTAGCTCATTTATTGATGTTTGGAATTTATATCATGAGGGTTTTAATTTCAGAAATGTATGAATCTATTGTAATGGATTTACCTCGGTGGTACCTAGTAGGCTAGTAGGATGTGGTCGGAAAAGATGGTGCCTAAAAGTACAGCTTTGGCAATTTTATATATGGTTCTCCTTTTTCTGGCCCACTCTCTCCTGCTTCCAGCCTCCGTGATGTGAGGACAATCCATGTGCTTTTTCTTTCTTCATTTCCTGTTACTATAACCTGAGATTTGCAATCCCTGACCTCACATGGACTGAACATGAAACTATTAAAATAAATCTTCTTTCCTGTAATTTACATTGTCAATCTTTTAGATGATAGCTGCAAGAATGCTGACAGATATAGTAGTATAGATTAAAATACAGGATTGTCACTAGAGAGAAATATAAACTTGCAGCTGGTTCTTCTTTGTAGGAGAAAAATAAAGAGTCTAAAGTTTGTTTTAAGAAAAATACAAAGATATGCCAGAAAGGTAATTCAGAGGTACTTCCTTCTGGCCACATTAACAGATAAAAAATTTGCCACTCATCCCAACCAGAGCCCGATAAAAGACAAAAGGAATTATTTAAAGATTTTTAAAGGGACATGAAATGAATTGATTCTATGTTTAAAACAGGATTTCTTAAAATACTGATCTGATTTGGGTAATTTTTTTAATCAAAAAAATGTTAACTGTTTATTAAGATAACTTCTTATGTTTCTTACTGTTCCTACTGTCTATATCTAAAAAAAAATAGCAGTTTAGATAATTGTGCTCCCCAAAAGTAAAGAGTTTCTAAAATAAAAAACAACACTTTACCAAGCATCTAAACAAAACCAAACATGATAGCCTTTTTAGGTTTTTATTTGTATGTTACTAATTGTACCATGACCATTTTCTTTATACAGAAATATAAATGAGACTTAATTTGTTTTTGATAATTCTGTTATTTGCATTTTTATAAAACTGTATTATTTTTTAACATTTAAAAGAAGTACAATGCTCAAATAGAGTTTTGAGATAATAGCCATCTTCTACAAGACAGCTTAAAATAATTGTTAAACATCTTCTAGATGTTCAACAACTAAAACTTAAATAATAGGAAATGAAATAACTAAGAAAAAACAGTCAATGATTTTGTTCCTAGTCCTCCAAAGTCTAATAGAACCGAGGAAATAATGGAACTTTGCCAAGGGGTTCTACAACACTGGTAAGTCATCTGGTCCCCTACGCCCCAAAGAGGGATCACAAAGGTCCCAGACACTGAAAGTCACCAGCACATATTCTGCAAAAAAGAGGATCATCAAGAAAAAAATTCCCCCTTTACTTCAAGAAAAGCCAAATGGTCAGCAAGACCATGAATTTTCCTGGTAGATGGTACAACTGGTAGAGGTAAAGTCAGGAATTCTTGAGTAACCCTGAGAAATTTGACTAATTTTAACAACAAAACAATGTTTAAAAAGTATGTTTTTCAACAGATACCTACATGCCTGGTTGTAAACACCCTGGGAAACAGTATAACCAGAGACAAATGTGCTATTTCAGGAGTAATTAAAAAAAGTCATACTTAAGTCATTTATATAATACTTCACCCTTGTTGCAAGAGCCTTTGGTCTGTGGAGAACAAGAAACAGAGGCTAGAATAGGATAAAAAAGGTCTCCTTACTCAATAGTTTAGCTCAGTGAGCAAAGCTTTGGATATGAGCCCTGAATTGCATCAATATACAGATTATATAGCCCCAGAGAAACAGGTTTTGATTAGATCAATAACAGACAGAGGTACCAATGCAAAACTTTGTGTCAAGTTTTATTTCTGTTTTTTGAGCTAGATTTCCTATATTAACTTCAATGTGACTGGGACTAGGTGGCACCATCTTGAATTCCACGTGATAGGGACTGGTTGGCATGGTCTTACTGAATTTAACTACCTTATCTTGTAGTTTCAGCTACCAGGTAAGACCTACTTTATTTACCTCAAAGGGTGGGGGGACTTTAAAGAAAGCTTTATTCTTTTTTTTTTTTTTTGTCCCCTAGGCTTTTAGCCAAGAGTCATCTACAAGGACATATCTGGGCTCCTGCTTCACCTTTAAACTAATAAAAAAATAAATAAAAATGTGTGACACCAATGCCCAAAACCTCCCTCCAGTTAAGCTTTTATAAGTGGTTGTAAAGTTAAACCTGTCACACTTGAGGTTTAACAGGTCCAAGACCATGAGACATGACAAAAAGTAGAGATTTCTATTCCGATAAAATCCTGGAGAATCTTAGTTATATTCAAAATCCTAAAAAAAATCGTGCTTAAGCTCAGTTAAAAAATGTGCTTCTTTTCTTCAAACTTTGTGCCACAAGGACTATTCACAATGTTTTATATTATAACTTATGGTCTATTAAAAATGGTTTGGCTACTTGGCCTTCAATTTAAAATGTTAACAGGTAGATGACCCAATGTGAATATTTACTAAAATATAAATGATCATAAGATATCTGAATCATTATATAACGTACTAACATGTAAAGTTTTTATGTAGATGCCCACTGAACTACCAAAAATGACTTTAAACTAAAATAACCAGGTTCCTTTAGCCCTCCAGTGACAGATGATTATAAAAGCAAAACCTTATATGAAGGATTCTTTCTTCCATGGTCCTCTAAATTATCCACCTCCTGAAACCCTTACAAGCTCAAGGTAGTTAGAGTAGTCATCACTCCATTTCCCTATTTCCCTAACCACAATTAGGATCAACTCATCAGAGGGAGACATGAGGCAGGCAGAGGACCCTGGAACAGGAAAAACTTAAAAAGACCATCTGAATCACCTTCAGTGAGATGGGGGGAGGTGAGCAGGTAGGTAAGGGCACCAGGAGATTAGGGCCCACCAGACTCTAAGATGATAATTCAAAGTAAGGATTGGAATTAGTCAAAAGACACTGTTTTCCTAGAACCCAATTACTGATCAATCATAAAAGAGCAGATGATATAACAATTTAAAAGCCTGCTTTCCAGAAACTTTTTGGTGGTTACTCTCTTTCAGGAACTCTTCCTTCCATGAAGGGAGGAGCTTTTTCTCCCTTCTATATTTCTTTGACTTCAAATAAACTTTCATATTTCTATATCCTTCATTAGCTCTTGGATTTCATTTGTATAAATCTACTAGACAAGAGCCCTGTAAGAGGAGGCACCCTCATTTTATTGACTGACCTTAGGCTAAGTGCTTTGTTTATCTCAGTTAATTGTCAGAGCACCACTATGCAGGCTCAATTATATGCACCTTAACACTGATGAGAAAAGTGAAGCACAGAAAGCTCATGTACAAAAAATATTTCCTGGATATATGTGTGGATATTTTTAACCAATATGAATACATATTGAGTGCCTTGATGAAGTTTTTGGTTCTTGTGGATATTTTGTTGTATTATGGAGATAGGAAGAACAGGAAAGAAGAAAGGAATTAACAGAGTCTTAGAGGATGCAGGGCTCAAAGGAGATCAGGCACTAATGCCCTAAGAAGACTGAATCCTGAAGTCAGTCACAGTATGAAGAAGCAAGACAGAGGTGGGAAAGTCGGAGGGGAGAAGGGTATTTTTAAGCATGAAATAGATGAGCTCTGATTCTCTTCCAAGGACTTTTGATCTCTCACCTACTTTATAACACTTATTGCCTGTCAGTATCCTCATGGTTAATTGTGGCCATAAGGGTCCCTGAAGCTTTTGGGTACATCCTTCCTGGGAGGTAGGGCAGAACCAAAGATGTGAAAGTATTTTATTTTTATGACAGGTTTGTTTTGTTTCATTTTGTTATTATTATTATTTTTTAATTCAGAGCATTCTACTTTGTTCGATATACTCTGATATTAATGTTCTTCTGTTTTTTCTCTTTTTCCCATGGTCTGTTTTGTTTATTTGTATTAAGACTTTGTGCATGTGCCAGAAACTGGCTAGTAAATTAGAATTTACCTTGTTATTTTGCTAACTGGTGATTACTGTCATCAATCTTAATAAAGAAAAATTTATTCCAGCTCTGACTAAATTGCTTGCTTCTCCCTCACGTCAGTATTCACCTACCCTTTCAATACTGTTGGACTGAACAGGTTCTAGTATTTTTTCTTGTTGAGTTCTGATAATTATATTCTATTATAGAATGATTCTTAGGATAACTTTTGTGGTTTATATTAAGTGTGTGTCTAATACATTCACATTGATCAAGTGATTCAATTATTTTTAGTGCCTGGCATAATCAAGATAAAAAGACAATTTCTTGGTTATCTATAAAAAAAGAAAAGAAAAAATGCTTCAATTAAACATCCCTGGCCATGCTTTCTTCTTTGATGCTAGGGTCAAGATTTTCATGGTCATAGTATTATTCCCTTTAAAATGGTATGAACTTAGAGTTGTTGACCTCTGGAGTTGCTCATCTCTTTACCAATCCTACCTTTTGGATAGACAGATATGTAGGTCTGAATCACAGAACATAATTCTAACCAGAAGAATGACACCAAGTAAGACTCCAGAAATATAGCCTATTATTAGGTCCTTGTGGCTACATATCAGAACCAGAGTAGAAACTCTCTTTACTGTTCTTGTATAACTTCTAGTAGATAAAGAGGATTTCATTATTGGTTGCAGTTTTAACTTTATTTTACTTAGGAAAATAGATCTAGTAAATACAGTTTATTTTACTGACAATGTGTAAGTAATTAACATTCATGTCATTTCATTATATACATTATATAATGTATATATACTATATTTGTGTGTGTGTGTGTGTTTGTGTGTGTGTGTGTGTGTGTGTGTGTGTGGTACTGGGGTTTCTTGAAGCCCTTCTGCCTCTGGGCTACACTTCCAGACCTATTTTATACTTATTAAATTTTGGAAACAGGGTCTCTTAAGCCAGCGTGGCTGGCTTCGAACTTGTGTGATCCTCCTGTCTCTGTCTCCCAAGCACAGGGATTACAAACATGCGCCACCAAGCCCAGCTTCATGATATTTATCCAAACCAAATTCAAACACAGAAATATCTGATTGAATAAGAGAAAATCTTTAGTCTACTTTGAAAGTTAAAATTTTCTACTATTCAAGTATTTTTACATTTTCCCCACTCTTTGTTTTTAAAATCATAAAATAATCTGCTTCAAATGATTTGGTGGAAGATTAAAAAGTTTATTCATATAAACCATGTAGATAAAAACCTGGTACACATTGAATTTTAGATATTATTTCTCATACCCACTCTGAGTTATCTATAGATAAAAAAGATTCTTTTAATTTAAAACATATCCCAATACTTTCTAAATTTTTAAATATTTTTGTATAGTGTGTGTGTGTGTGTGTGTGTGTGTGTGTGTGTGTGTGTGTGTTTTGTGTGTTATTAGGAACTAAACCAACTGAACTGAACTTGGAGGTAGAACCATTCTACCTCCAAGTTACACTCCCAGCCCTATTTTTTTTTTTTTTTTGGAAAAAAGGTTTCACTGTGCTGATGATAGTTTCTCTACTTGCTGAGTTTTCCCTTAAGCCTGTGATTCTCCTGTTTCAGCCTCCCAAGTCCCAGGATTATAATCATGAGCCTTCACACCTGGCTTAGTATTTTTTATAGCAACATTTTGTAGTGCATGCTTGTAATCCTAGTACTTGGGAGGATGAGACAGGAGGATCTCTGGTTTTCAGACAACCTCAGTTACTTAGTGAGTCCTTCTGAAGCTTAGTGAGACCCTGTTTCAAGATAGAGAATAAAAAACAGGGCTGGAGATATAGCTCAGAGATAGAATGCCCCTGTTTTCCATTCCCAGTACTGCAAAAAATTGTATATGCATATTTGTATAAATTGTATATATATATTTGTACTAATTTCCAACCTATAACCACTATTCCATGTGTGTTTAATCATTTTTCAATAAATATGACCATAATCAAGCTGGAAGTCTACTGATACATACTATAAGTGGAGGGTCTTTATATCCTTCTCTATCTTCTTGCATCTTGAGTACCTTCTGTTCTCCAGTGTTTCTCTAAGGACCAGAGTAGCGCCCTGTCTGCTCGGATGGCATAGTTTTTCTTTTTTTTTTTTTTTTAAGGCTTTTCTTTTTTTTTTTAAGGCTTTTTAAATTTATTTTTTTTTATTTTTATAAGGGCAACATATTGAAAGTGGTATACATTTAGATTTTGCTTCATGCCTTTCTCCCTCCCTTTTACTCCCCCCCAATAGAGGGTGTCCAGGTTAACAATGTTATATTTATACTATTACACATATTCGTATGTAGCTCCTCCATTGAACAACCTCAGCTTTCTTCCTCTCCTATCCTTCCATTCTAGCTTTGCTGAGATTTCCCCTCCATCATTTGGAGTCCCTCTGGTATTACAACTACTCCCTAGCTTGGGCATATTAGAGAAAACATATGTCCCTTCTCTTTCTGTGCTTGACTAATCTCACTTAACATAATGTTCTCCAGTTCCTTCCATCTTCTTGCAAATGCCATTATTTTTCTTCTTTATAGCTGAATAGAATTCCATTTTGTGTATTTCTCATAATTTTGCAATCCATTCATCTGTTGATGGAGATCTAGGTTGGTTCCATATTTTGGCTATTACAAACTGTGCTAATATGAACATGGGTATGCATATGATTTCAACCCCTTTGGAAAATGCCCAGGAGTGGTATAGCCAGATCAAATGGTGGATCTATTCCCAATATTCTAAGGAATATCCACACTGATCTCCATAATGGCTGAACTACTCCGCACTCCCACCAACAGTGTAAAAGAGTTCCTCTTTCCCCACATCCTCACCAGCAATTGTTGTTTGATTTCTTTATGCTTGTCACTCTGATTGGGGTTAGAAGAAATCTCAGTGTACTTTTGATTTGTATCTCCCTGATAGCTAGTGATGTTGATCATTTTTTCATGTATCTACTGGCCATTTGTATCTCTTCTTTTGTGAAATGTCTATTAATTTCAGTTGCCTATTTCTTGATTGGGTTGTTTGTTTTGATAGTGTAGAGTCTTTTGAGTTCTTTGTATATTCTGGATATTAGCCCCCTATCAGATTGGTGGCTGGTAAAGATCTTTTCCCATTCTGTAGGCTTCCTGTTTATGTTCTTGATGGTTTCCTTTGATGAGAAGAAACTTTTTAGTTTGAAGAGATCCCACTTATTAATTCTTGCTTTAATTTCGATGGCATAGTATTCTATTTCTGAATATCACTGAATTATTTGTTTTACTTTTCACTTGATTTTCTAATATGAATCTGTAAAAGTATCTAATGCATTTTTGAAATACTTTAATTGATAGCTGTTCATGAAGAGAGATTTAGGAAAAAATAAGCTATGGGAATTGATATTCCCACTGAAATATTAAATAAAATACTTTCTCAAGAGTACTCTTTTGAAAAAGCTGTCTCCCCCTAAAATTTGTTTCATATATCAAATTTTACCTTCTTTCTATTTTTCTATTGAAATCAATTATATATTTTGTGGTTAATTGACTGGACATACATAATAAAAATTAGAAAAAAATATTAGAGGGGAAAGAGACAAGTTGAACATCTTTAATCTCAAATTCCAAATGTTCCAAACTCTGAAACGTTTTGAGCATCAACAGGACACCACAGTGAAAAATTCTAGAACAGACCTCATATGATTGGTTGTAGTAAAAATGAAGATTAAATGAAATCGTTGTATAAAATTACCTTCAGGCTTGTATATAAATTGATATGAAACACAAATAAATGCTGTATTTAGACTTGAGTTTCATCCCCAAGGTATCACATTATATATATGCAAATATTCCAAAATCTGAAAAAAAATCAGAAGCATTTCTTATCCCAAGAAGACAGGATATTTAATTTGTGTGTGTGTGTGTGTGTGTGTGTGTGTGTGTGTGTGTGTACAAATACTTATGGCTCAAGAAACTGTTTGAATACATTTTCACATTGTAGTTATTTATATTCATTCAACCTAAATGATATAATCAAACAATCAAATTGTAACAACTTGACCATTAAACCACTGTATAGGTGCTTTAAGTGAAAGTTTCTTTGTTTTCAAGTTCCTTATTTTCTTTCTTAGCTTGAAATCATATTTCCAGAGCCTGCAGCAGAAGGATCATAAGTTCAAAGCAAGCTTGGGCAACCTAGTGAGACCCTGTTTCAAAACAAAATTTAAAATAAGGGGCTGGGGATGTGTCTCAGTGGTTGAGTGCCCCTGGGTTCAATCCCCAGTACTGCATGTGAATACAAAATGAGTTTGGATGACTAATTAAATTCTAACCATATAAAAACTCCAAACTTATTCATCAGTGACCTCTAGGAATTTTCATCTGAGTAAAAGTTCACCATTCTACTTTATATTAATAATTTATTTTCAATAGGAAAATAATACTTAAGCATCATACTTTAGAGCTTTTCCAAACTCTTAATCTAGGGTATAAAATTCAGCAAAAGGAGAACTTTTATAAATTGTGATATGTGAAATTTTGACAAGTGGTATTGAATAGACATCAATCATTGATAGAATGGTAATAATGGATGCTGGTTAAAAAAACTAGTGTAGCCACTTCCATCAATATTATCTGCACATCAGACCTGCACATGGATTTAATACACAAGAATAGTAAAATATGTATTCATGTTTGCATAGGCCCTTTTCCTGAAAAACAGAAATATAATAAAGTTCATTCGTTTTCATTGCTATGTTTCATAGTAACAGAAGAAAAAATTAGTTAAATGTCAAAGCAGTGAAGTTTATTGTATGTAAGGAATGTAGTAAAATTTCAGAGCTTAACTAAAAGATTCTTTCTTGTCTAATTATCATTATTCTATTTTAATTGGAAGCTATACAAATGTCAGACAGTAAATCTAAGACAAATGTCAGATGGAATCCCACACCTGTACAGTAACGTCTCAGGCATCGACATATATTTAAGCTAATCATTAGTCATTGTAGCGCTTCTCTATCCACCTAATTTTTCTACTTTTCTTTCCCAGGTGATTTCTCAGTTCCCTCAATGTGTTGGCTTGGATTTAAAATTCTATTGGCTTTTCATCTGGGAACCATTTCATTAGTGTTTTAGCCTGGCTGAGCCCGTTAGGATTGCTGCTGTACACTTGGGCTGTGTTTACCCATGTGAGGTGACTTGGAGAACAGAGCACCCACTCATAATTCAGGCCCAAGAAACTCATTTGCCTGAAATATTTAAATAGTTGAGACTCCATTGTCTGCTTGAATTACGAGAATTACTTCAGTTCTCCACTTAAGCTTAAGTAAAGCAGGCTGAGGCCATTTGAACAAGTTGAATTATCTATCTTAGCAGGAACCATTTCTTAGAGTTGTTGAAAAAGTGAGAATCAAGGCTGTCCTTTCTTCGTTTTTATGTATTTCTATACTGAATCTTTCTGGACCTGTCAATCAGACAGAATAATGGAACCTTATATAATCCAATACTTCACTCTAGTGAGATGGGAGAGAGGATCATCTATGGAGCTGGGACCCTAACCTAAGTCTCCCTGATTAGGTTAGGCTTCCAACTCATGTTCCCATAAGTATCCTGCACTACTTTTAGGGATAATACTAAGAAAGTGAGAAAGTAGGATTTTTTTTAGATAATGGTTGGCTCTGTATTCATGGTCCAATAACCCAGCAGCAAGAAAAGTTGTTTTTTAGGTATTGTGTTCTCTGGAGCACTGAATATAGAAAAGTGCTAACTATACCATTCCCAGGAACTAAATCAAGCTCACAGTGTCATAATCAATTGGGTAGATGTAAAATATCCCCCAAAGAGCTGATGTATTCATGTTCTGAGTTGATGTAATTAAGTCATGAGAATTGTAATCTTATCATTGGGTAAATCCAATGAAATGAATTTACTGGGTGGTAACCTAGGCAGGTGGGGTGTGGCTGGCGTAGGTATGTCCCTGAGTGTGTGGCCTTAGGGACTGTGCTTTGGTCTTTTAATCCCATTTCTTGTTTGTTCTCTTGTTTCAGGCATCCACGATGAAGAACAGAGCCCTTGCTCTCTCCCACTCTCTGTTTATCACCACCAGGCTGAGGCCCACAGACCTGGCCTGACATAAACTGAACTCTGAATCTTCAAAAACTGTGAACAAATAAAATTCTTCCTCTAAATTGTACGGTTTGTCATTTTAGATTACAACAGGGAGAATATAGACCAAGCCAATCTCTTATTAGCAATTAGTGCAGAGTCACAGACACATAAAGAAGGGTCAAGGAAGGACTAATGCCTAGAATAAGACGCAAACTTTTTCAATAAATAATGTCTACAATTAAATTATCAATCATTGATAAAATGCCACTAAAACATAGCTATATTACTATTTGTATTCAACATGAACTGCCTAACACATCTCATCATGGTTTCTACCTATTGACACCTCCCATTTATATGCTTAGGAGCTGAGAGAGATAGTTTTGGCATGTGTAGAGTATAAGAGCAGGGTTCATAATAAAGTTAAAATGTATTCAGTTCAGGTTTATTTTTCCTTTTCTCAAATTTTTGATATAAACTTAGAAAAGGTTGTAATTTGAGAAGTGAATACATAGTCAATTTATCATGTCAAAGATTAGACTTTTTTACCTCATGAATTGGTATGAGTGTGTGTGTGTTATCCTCATAGTACAGACTTTTTACTAATCATTATAGCAAACTTTAATAAAGCCCTTATTACATACCAGGTATGGAACACAAACATTTTAAATATAGTAATATCTTAACCCTCATGCAACTCTATATGGTATAAATATCTACATTTTACAGCTAAGAAACTTAAAGAGAGAGTAAATAATGTAGCTCAGGCGCCACAGCTAGGAAGTGGCCGAGCTGGGATCAGATCTAAGGTAATTTGATTTTAACATACTCTAAGTGTCTGCTAAATGAGTGAGAGAAAATTAAATATATTTTTGATGTTCATCTCTATTGTATCTTTTTTGTGGAATTCCGATTTCTTAATAAGCCTTAAAGACACTTAAAAGAAAAACTAGTTTTGTCTAATTTTACTATGGCTCTTTTAACTTCTAAAAAATATGAAGACATTAAATAAATATAATTTATTAAGATAAAATAATAACTACTTGACCATGAATATATTTCAATATATCTAAAAAAGTTTTACATATTGCATTAGTTTTAATACATAAAATAATATGAAAGAATTCCAAATTAAGTTTTTTTTTTCTGTGTTTACCACTTCTGCTCTAGTCCTAAATCTTTCATGAAAATTTCCATTTTGCTTCAGTGAGACAGTTCTAATCAGGCACTTATTAAATCTACAGTGACTTTTAAAATATTTACTAGGATATTATATAATGATGTTTTTTTAAAATTTCAGGTACTATCACTTTGTTAATTACAAAAATTGTGCTTTCCTCTCTCCAAATGTGACTACAGCAACCTAACCTAAGACATCAGTTTGAAAATAACCTAATTGTAGCTATGTTTCCACATATGAATATAATCTTAATTTCTAAGGACTCTAGGAAGTATCATGGTTGCATGCAATTACTAGGCTGTGATGAGAGTTCTGCAAGATTTATTGCAGACCTTTGGCTTCAAGGACTTCTCTTTCTTAGAGACTTCTGATGGATAGGCGTTCCTTCTTGATAAGCTTGGAAACAAAGAAATGCAGCTCTGCAAGAAGCCACTGTAATACGGACAAATCGGAATCAATGTGTACTTGTCACATCTCTTTCCTACATTAATAATAGTAATAAATTAAAAGCCCAAACAATGGAAGGCCAAATCAAAAAAACTTTTCAGAAAATAACTTGTGAACAAAAAGGGAGGTCTCCTCTGTACCAGCACTGGTGAATGAGTAACCATTTGAATATGCAAGTTTCTTGCTCTTTTTTTCACTTTGGGGAAAGTTGAAAATCAAGTCTAACTTTCTGATGGAAACACAAACTTCTAGGCAGGACAATTGTGCAACTAAATTCAATAATTTCATCACTTGAAAATTTCTGCTTTGGATTAATTTTTTTATATTTAGTTGGCTTAGATTGCTAACTGCAAGTCCTTGAAGGCAAAGGACACATTCTTCATAATTGTCCTTCATTGAGTATTATTATTTGCAATTTAAAGGTAACTAATGAAAATCTTTGAATAAGGAATTTTCTAATTATTAACTTATTCCTTGATCAGTTTCAAAAGACTCTATTTTCTATAAATACCTCTGCTGAAATCTACATAAATATGTGTTAACATCAGTTTATGCATGAACCACTACAAATAGGCTCTATTTTTCTCAAGCAGGATATTTTCTACTACTAATGACACCTATAGCAGTTGCCAAAACTGTGATGGTATGTTTCATCTATTACCAAACAGTCCCAATTTTACTATTTAAATAGTAAATGTAGTTAAATGTCAAAATTTGAATCTCTTCTCTACATTCTTCAGTAACTTAGTGGGAATTTTTATCTTTATGTTTGATTTAGTCTAGAAACTTGTTACAAAGAGAATTTGATAATCATGTAATGATAGACATGTGGCAGGCTAGTGATTGATCTATTCAGTTAATATACTAACATCTTGAATATAACATAAAATTTTAAATTATATTTTCAATATGTTGCTACAATATGCTCTCATTTTTTTTAACTCTTCTTGGTTTAATTCTTTCCAATATGTACTTTACAGATGGAGTTCTTTTACTGCGTTAGCAATTAATCATATACTGTTTATATTTCCATAGTCGCAAGAATACTAGAGCTGTATCTCAAAATTGTTATTTTTATGTTTATTTTATCTCTAAGGATTTTCTAAAATGATAGTTATGTAAGCAGCTGATAGGTGGTTAAAGACATTTTGTACCCTTAAAGTTTTTTCCTTTTCTTCTTTCATATTAACTTAGTTTAATTTTAGGGGGTCTTTTTTCTGGTGGCCCAAACAATGAAAAGAAATGCAGATAAAACTCAACATGGATATAATAAACCTTTTACTTGGGTCTCTCTTCCTTTTACTGTTGTACATTGTTTTTTCAAGTATTTTTTCTTGATATGATTGATCATTTTTTTCACAAATCAAAAGGAATTGCATATTCATGTTGGGAGAAAACAAAAATTTATTGTAGAAAAAAAGTAGATGAAAATGATTTTTTTTTTCTTGTTTTTGGTGATACTGGGGTTCCTGAAAACCCTTCTACCTCTGGGCTACACTCCCAGACCTATTTTTTATATTTTTATTTGGAAACAGGGTTTCTTAAGCCAGTGCGGCTGGCTTCAAACCTGCGTGATCCTCCTGTCTCCACCTCCCAAGCGCGGGGATTACAAGAGTGCACCACCATGCCCAGCGAAAATGAGTGTTTTTAAGTCACCCAAAGAACTGGCCTCCTGGTCTGGCTGTTTGTTCGTATTTCACTATAAATTCACTCCTTTCACTTCAGGCTTCAATTATTTATTCTTCAGCTCAGCTCTTTCATAGGTTGTTTTACTTAAAGATCAGGATCCACCCAGGTCCTGAGGCATATTTCTGGAGAAATAAATTGATTAGTTCTCTTTTCCTTTCTATCTTCATTCCTGTTTGGGAATTTCCTAGGCGTAACAGGTACAGTCACCTATAGCAGGCACTATGTAATTATGTAATACCACACTTTGTTCAAGGCAGATTTCCAAATGTTAATGGTATTCTTTAGAAAACAATTTATGAGTTGTTCAAGAATTGGCTCCACTTTTTTCGCTTAGTGGGCTTCTCAGTGGCTCCTCGGTGGACACAATTCTTTGCTATCTGTCATTTTTCCATTATTTTATTTTATATAATTTTATTTTATTTCTCACATAAACTAATTCTGGTGAGGACAGTCCTTGTGGCTGAGTCTTTTTCAAGATAGCCTATCTCCCGTGGTCTATGTGTTAACCCTAAGGAAACATGTACCTTAAGCTTGCACATTTGGCTAAGTTTTTATTCCATCCATTTGTCATCACAGCAAATATTACCACTTCTCTTTTATAAACTTTTCTAGGCCTGTATCAACCACCAATGACTGTGATGCACATACTCTTGAAGTTCTCTTCCCATGACATCAGGTAGAAAAAGTTCTCCCTTTCCCAAAACAGAGAAGAAATATATAGCTTGATAATGATTCTATTCCAATAAATTTTTATTTCTAATTATCTTTCTCCTAATAAATCTTACCTTCTCCTTTGTATAATGTCCATGGGGATTAGAAACTACAGTAGCAAATTAGTTTGGGGCTATATTCTAAGACATTAGGACACAGAACATCTCTTTTGGCCATGCAATTTAATTAGAGTTATCCAGAGAAAAGAAAAAAAAGAAAGAAAGCTTTGCATACACATACATACATATTTCAGACGCTTATTGATTTAATGGGGTTATGGCCCATTAAACCCATGAAGTAAAAGTACTTTACATGAAATTACATTTAATAAGCTGGGTGTGGTGGCACATGTTTGCACTCCTGGTCCTTGGGAGATGAGACAGGAAAATTGTAGGTTCAAGACCAGCCACAGCTACCTTGTGAGGTCCTCTGCAACTTAGTGAGAACCTGTTTCAAAATAAAGAATAAAAAGTAGGACTGGGGGTGAATCTTAGAGGTAAAATGCCCCTGTGTTCAATCCCCAGTACTGAAAAAAATAAAGAAAATCCATTTAATATAACTCACCTTCCAAGCATCATAGCTTAACAATAAGGATTTCTGTAGAGTATCAGTTGTTGAACCTCCTAATCATATGGTTGACTGGGAGTTGTTTTCTTCCACTGTTTAGAATGATAATAGAGTAACATACCAAATATTGTTAGCCCAGGAAAAAATAAAAATTCAAAGTATATTTTTACAAATGTATATCTCTTTTTTACCTTGTAAGGTTGAAAAGGCATAAGCTGAAATATTTTAAGCCATGGATCATCATCGGTTATTAGTGCATGAGTATGTGTATACACTCATATTTGTGCACTCGTGTGTATATGTGTATGCATCTATCATTTATATATCTATCATGTCTTTATTTATAATAGAAAATTGTCACATGACTGTTTATACTGAGCAACTTCTTTCAGCAACAAGCTGGAAACCCAGGATAGGTTGTGATATGATTCATTATGAGTTAAATGGGCTAAGAACTCTCTGTTATAAGTTCTGGAATCCAAAGACACAAGAATCAGGGGTTCTGATGTCTAAGAACAGAAAGAGATGGATATTCCAGCTCAAATAGAGAGAGCAAATTTATCATTTTTCTGACTTTTATTCAATTTCTTACCAAAGTGGTTTAGATGATACTCATATTGGTAAGTTTGATCATCTTTACTCAATCTACTGATTCAAATACTTACCTCTTTCACAAACACCAAAACAAATATATTGAAATAATGTTTTACCACCTGCCTGGGTCTCCCTTGGCTCAGCCAAGTCTATATATGAAACTCATGACCAGAATGAGTATTTTTGTTGTTGTTGCAGGTCTGGGGATGGAACTCATGGGCATTTGACCTCCAAGCTACATGCCCTGCCCTATATTTTATTCCTTATTTTGAAACAGCGTCTCACTAAGTTACGGAGGGCCTCACTAAGTAGCTGAGGCAGTCTGTGAACCGCGATCCTCCTCCCGAATGTTGGGATTACAGTGTGCGCCATCACGCAAAATGAGTATTTGAAATTCATCATCCTCCACTTTGAGACCCAAGATAAAATGTCAAACAAAGATTTGCTTGGTGTCTTGTTACATCAACAATGAAAGAAGGTCCAATGAAGTATAAAATGTAAATGCCCTTGGTCAGCACCACATTTGTGTTTATAATATAATGTAGAAAATCATAGTACAACCTCACTTGAGTATTTAATAGATTAGATGTTAAATATACCCCAAAGGCCCATGAACAAAAGGTTTTTTTCTCCCACGGCAGTATTGGGAGGTGATGAAACTTTTAAAAGCTAGGGATCTTTAGATCACTGGTGACATGTACCCAAAGGGAATTTTGGGGTTCCTGCTCCTTCTTTCTCTTCTCCTTTGTTCTCTGATTCTTGACATACCTGGTTTTACTCTTCCTTGTGCTCCTATTGTGCCTAGCAATATGACCAAAGAAACCAGACCAATCAGGCATGGACTGGCACCTCCCAAATGATGATCCCAAATAAACCTTTTCTCTTTAAAAGCTGATCTATTTTACATAGTTGTTTTAGTAACAGAAAATCTAATTAATATAAGTGCATAAAAATAGATAGTAAGTATGGAAGGGCAATTAGTAATAATAAATATTTGATCAATACTGTTTCTATAGGTCACACATTTACCAAATGGGTTCCTATTTACTGTATCTAGCCACATAAAGATGAAAATCTTACATCTCATAATCTTAAGTTGCCCACTTTAGAAGAAAAGTTTTTTTTAATAATATCTTAAATTGAAAACACTTTTCCTTTCCTCCAATAAATGTGCAAATCTAATCAGAATGACCCTTTTGTGGGAGCTATATTTAATTGTGTGTGCATAAGTCATTGATGATAAAACAGCACAGTCTTCGCTATGTGGCTGCTTACTATGGCTTAGAGAGTGTGGCTGTGAAAAATCAGGCATCTTGATAGGAGGGAATGGAGAAGGCAAGGCTAACAGGAGAAAACAGGGGCTTGACTCCAGGTGAAATAAGTAGAAGAGCATTTCAAAGTAGGTACACCTTTAAATTTTACCTTTATAGTTTGGAATTTAAAGGCAAAATATTTCTCTAAGAAATAAATGATCTAACTTAGATACTTAAAATTTAATACCTTTATCATCATTGTAATATGACAATGACAAGCTTAGATATAGTATTGGTTCAATTTTCTTTATTAATTGTATATATTTATGTAAACATATATTTATTGTGGTTTTATATGGGTATATATATTTGTATGATGCTTTGTTATAGATGAGTTCAGCCATATACATATTAAACTAAATAATACACTAAATATTTAGAATTGCCCTGTTTAATAAATCATTATCATTCTGTCAATTTTTTTATCTACAATGCCTTCCTATACTCCTGAACTTCTTACTTGATTATTTTACATACATTGAAATACAGTATTCTTGAGCCGGGCGTGGTGGCGCACGCTTGTAATCCTAGCATTCGGGAGGCTGAGACTGGAGGATCGCAGTTTGCAGACAGCCTCAGCTATGTAGTGAGGTTCTCTGCAACTCAGTGAGACCTGGTTTCAAAATAAAGAATAAAAAATAGGGCAGGGGGTGTAGCTCAGAGATCAAATGCCCCTGGGTTTCATCCCCAGACCCGAAAAAAAAATGAAATACAATGTTCTTGAAAAATTTATACATGAATTTGACCTATACTCAGAATTATGAATGTATTCAAGAACATTTTTATTTATATAGTAGTTAATAAGCTTTACACTGTCTTGCAATTTTATTTCAACTTCTGCGGGTAAATCAAGAAATTTATTTGATGCCTGGACAATAAATTTAATAAAACGTATTGTTTGCAGGCAATTTTGAATGTTGACTGAGACTGTCAGAAGTAACAAATAATCTTCTTTATATAGCTTGGTGCTGAGTAGGCTTAAACAGCTTCTGCCTCTAGAATGCAATGTAATTATAAGACATGATTACAACTGATTATAATCAATCAGCGTAGTCTTAAGTGTAATTTATACTCCTGCAGCTGTGGTTAGATTAAATCATCACATAAGATACAATTTCTACCAGATATGTGGAATTATTTGAACAAACCCAAATACAGTAAATTCATAATACCATAAATGCATAGTAAATTTTTCTAATTGTCTAATTCTTTAGGACTCTTTTTGACAGAGGTTAGTTTTGATTTAAAATAAAAATTTGTTGTTTCATCATAGATGGCAAATAAGGGCTCTGACTACTGATTCTGGACTTGCTAATATTTTGTGTGCAATATGTAGTATAACTGTATTATATTGAAAAAGCACATTCGTCTATGATTCTGAAGATTTTTTTCTCCAGTTGTTGATTAAATGGTTTTAGAAAGTTTTTAATTTTTGTTTTTTGTCTCTGTAACAGGATCACTCAAGTTAAGGCCTTACAGTTGAAACTCAAATTCACCAAATACAGATTTGTAGAAACTAGGAGGAATGGAGACTTAGATTCAGCCCTTTTCTTAACCAACTCATGTTATAGAAAATAATGGCTTTTAGAAAATAGATGGAACTTTTAGAAAATAATCAATATACATATATATTAGTCAGCTCTATGTAACATAAAAGAAACTTGAGATGATCAACTTGTAAGACAGAAGGTTTATTTTGGCTAATAACTTTGAGCTTTCAGTCTGTTATTTGGTCCCATTGCTTTGATAGATAGTACATTATGGTGGTGAGAGTAGGTGGTGGGGTAAAAGTGCTTATTCCATGGAAAGCCAGGGAGAGAAAAAAAAGAAAGGAAAGGGACTGGAGGAGATGACCCACTGAACCAAAGACCTTCTACTAGGCCATATATTTTAAAGGTTTCTACCACTTCCCAATAACATCAAGCTGGAAACTCCACTTTCAAGACATGGGCGTTTGAGGAACACTCCAGATCTAACAAATAGCAGGTACTCTAAGCCAACAAATATTAGAAAAAAAAAGTAGTTTATTGAAAGCTGGGCAGAGTGTAGGCTAAAACTAACACCTGTTTTACCACTTGCATGTGCCATCTACTTATTAGGATTTACTTACAAAGTTGAATCTTCCGAGTTTTAATCATATGGAAATGAAACAGGAAACACACTTGCAATTTTTCTCATAGAAAGCTGCTGTGGGAATCACAAGATATAATTAATATAAGTTATATGAAATAAATTAGAAAGTACTATTGGCATTCTGAGATGATCTATTTTTATTATAATTGATTTAATTTTGTTCTGTGAGCCAAATGCTGCAAAAATAACAAGTGCCTATAAAATTTCAACAAAGGTTTTCTTCTTTCCCTCTATGGAGCATCTCTTCTAAGAATAATGCAATGGACATAACCCGAACTATTTTGTAATTACTCTCTGGAAAGGGCTTTTTATGTATGTAGTAACTTGGTCACAGAAGCTGAAAGTGTGAAGAGCAACTCTGGCAGCCCCCAAAAGCAGCTGTTTGGCTGAAATACAAGTTCACTGCAAAACAGGCAAACATACTTTAATGACTTAGAGTCTGAAAAAAATGTATATTCAGCTTTCAAACTTAAAATTCTGCAATATTTTGTGAGACACACAAAGCATTATTAAATTCAAAATAAATATTCAGCTATTATTTTTCTTTTAAATTCCTGCCATGGAGAAACAAACTTCACCTATCAAAAAGATATGAGGTTGCTTGAAAATATATAGTAGCCAAATATCCAGTATTCGTGGTTTTAGTGCATATTTATTAAATGTTTGTGTTTTTTCATAATTTTTGTCTGTCCTTATAAAATATCAACTTTCTCTGAAGATAAAAATTTAGTCTTAAAAAGAATAGGGATATTGATTTTGAGTTCTGATCACATTTTCAAAAGCAGAAAAAATAACTCTCACTAAGCTACAACACAAGGATTCTTATTTAAAATCAAACTCATGAACTATTGATATGCCCCCAGGTAAACACTAGGTTTATGTGGAATGAAGAAGACTGATAGTAAACACAGAATCTACAGAGGCCATCTGTCAGTAGATATTAAAAAATTACCTGCATTTTCATAAATATTTGATCTTCACTACTTCATAGAGCCATTATGTTCTTTAAATAAAGAATATAAAATAATTCTACTCAAAGCCTATCTTATTTTTAAAAAGTAAATCTTACTATAAATTACTTTACAGAAGTTTTGTGCCTAACGTTTTTCTTTAAAATGTGGGAGAATTATTACATAGAATCTGAGCTCTTTTTTTCCTGGGATCTTAAAGAAGCTGACAATCTGCCTGGATAAATAGGAGGTAATAAGAAGCCACAGCAGGGTCATGGGCTCTCCAGGTAACCTCCCTCCTTCACCAGCATACTTTGGGAGACTAAGACCAATATGCAGATACAGACACATACATTTTACATCTTTCTGAAACCTTATGCTTCCTTGCCATGTTTATTTTCCCATCTTTAAAACATCAACTCTATACTACCTACCTCTTTTTCCAAACTTCTTTATCGTGTCCTTTCCCTGGCTACTTCTCCAATTACTCCTCTGCTACTTGACTCCCTTCCTTCCTTCCTCCCTCCCTCCCTCCCTCCTCTTCCTTCCTCCCTCTCTCCCTTCCTTTTTTTCTTCCTCCCTCCCTCCCTCTCTCCCTCCCTTTTTCTTCTTTTTCTTTTTTTTTTTTTGAGTACTGGAAATCAAACTCAGGGGCATACATTTTATTTTTTATTTGGAAACATGATCTTGCTAAGTTGCTAAGGCTAAACTCAAACCTGCTACCTTCCTGTCTCATCTCCCAAGGACTGGGGCTACAAGCATGTGCCATCACACTGGCGTCACTTGACTCTTAACTCAATTCTTCCTCTGCTTGATTCAACAAATGTTTGTTCATTTTACTATTATTAGGTTCATTTTATTATTACTATGATTAATAAATATAGATGATGATTATAGATATTTGTATTTCATAGAAAACAAGGAAGGAATTTTTAATATAGTTATATTGCAAATAGTGCTTGGACAACCTTATACTAAAAATCTATTCATTGTCTATACGCAATTCAAATTTAAGTAGGCACTCTGTATTTTATTTATTAACCCTCCAATACTTTCTAATTATGCAATTTGAGGATTTTTCCTCCATGAATTATCCTAGCAATTAAAAATACCTTTCCCCTTCATGAAGTATGTGTTGTTTTACATTTTTTTTAAATTGTCTTAATAAGACTATGCAAGAGGTTATTACATCTACTAGCTTCTGGATTCATCCATGAATATAAGATACTTCTATGCCTGGGAAATTAAAATTCATTGTTTGATTTTCTATGAAAAAGCTGAGTCAGAAAACCTTCTTGTGGGTATATATATATATATATATATATATATATATATATATATATAAATATATGTATATATTTATTTCTGTATTTATTTTGGTACTGGGCATTGAACTAATGAGTAGTCTAGTCTACCTGTAAGTTACAATCTCAGTTCTATTTTATTTTTTATTTTGAAACAGGGTCTCCCAAGGTTGCTAAAAGTATTCCTAAATTTCTGAAGTTAATTTCAAAACCTGAGATCCTGATCTACTATCTCAGATTCCCAAATATAGGAATTACAGGCATACACCTGTATATCCTTCTTCCTCTGGTTATTTTACAAACATAATAATAACACAGTTCCAATTATGATAAAAAGAAGCATTCTGAGAGAAATTCAGGCTAGATTTTAAAAGACGGGAAATCCATTATATGCCTCAACATCCTTATTTGAGGTGACTTATATTTTTATAAAAGTCACTCTAGTGGCAACTTCAGCGCCCACTCCATCTTAGCTGAGCCTAATTGCTGTACTTAATGTCAGACCCCAAGGAAAGTCAAAGATGTATTATTTTAGTAATCTATTTCTGGAGAGTAAACCATCCCAAAATTTAGTGGTTCAAAAGACCTATGGTTCTATTTGTTTACAACTCTGTGATCTGAGCTAGTTTCAGCTGACCTGCTCTTTTGCTACCTGGTTCTCTGGGGGTTTGGGGGTAGATGTATTCAGGTAATAGGTTTGCTATGATCTGGCATAGCTTGCACCCAGGAACAGATGACTTTGTCTTTATGATTTTTGGGGTCTCTTTTCTTTTACATGGCCTTGTTTCATACTTGTCTCACCAGGAAAAAAACAAAACAAAACAAAACAGGATTTCTTAGCTTCCCGCAGTTCTCAAGCATCCAGAATTGGAAGCTGCCAGGCCTTCTTAAGTAGTAAGGCAAAACTCCCATTTGGCCCAATGCTCTTTCTATTACATTCTTTTGGAAAAAGTTAGTCCAGAGGCTATTTATGACATAGAGATAATCACACAAATCTTAATTATATAAATTAGTGAATTTCTACATGTGTATGCTATAGTATAAACACTATTCTTATGAAAAAGTAAAACATTTATATAATTGCAGGGGACTCCTGGAACCACTTCTGTTTTGGCTACTGCCAATATAACCACTGTTAGGACATTATCTCTATAGCATAATTTCACCTGTTTGAGTCTATGGTATTTGTCCATCTGATAATTAACTATGAGTACTTGAAAAGAATGAATACTTTGGGATTATTGGTTATAGATATCTACATAAGCCAATCAGGTCAAGTTGGTTAATCCTACTTTTCAAATCATCAATATCTTTGCCAATTTTTTCTGCTATTATGTTATACTATTTAGATGAGTATATTAAAATGTCCAACTATGTGCATTTATCTGTATCTCCTCTCCCATTAGTTTTTGGTTTAAAAATTTTAAAGGTATGCTATTAGATAAACACTTTGTTATTGAGGTGCTCTTTGTTGAATATTTTGTTCTCACTTTCTCTAGTTGATAGCTATAGTGTAAAACAAAATACATTGGGAAAAACAATTTTATAACAAGCATAGTAATCACCTGAATCATTTTGTGCTATGAAATTTCAATTATGGACCTTTCCCTACCTCCTCAGCTTAAGTATACTGTAAGTCGACAAATACAGAATATGGTTTCTGAAGTACTTAAACTAAATAAATTGTATTGCTTTTTTGAATTTTGGATGTTTTTCAATTGTACAGCTGTGGCTAAACTTAAGCACCGATTGCAGGTGTTTCATATCATCTTTTCTCCAAACATGTACATGGTAGCCACTTTCAGGTTATTTAAAAGCCAATTTAAACATCCCTCAGGTTCTCTACCTGAGCAGATGTCCAACTCTCTACCACATTCAGTTTCAGTGAAAAATACATTTTTTCCAAGTAGTGAAAGATTCAATATTGTGGTTTGCTAGAGAGATTTTTTCTAAGACTTTTCTGACCACAATACTGATTATCATATCCCCTGATTATTCTCTTTGAACTCACACATACCCTACTAGAGAGACTTGAGTGTTTTCTGTTATTTGTTTCGGTAAATGTCCTTAGATGTTAATTCCATTAGACCTACAACTTCCTCAGATAAGACGAAAGTAGCTTAATAGCCTCCAATAAAATTTTGTAATTGGCAAGTTTTAATTCTCCTTTTACAGCTTTACTTTCCTTCCTTCTGTATTTATTTTACTAGACACACTACTTTACTTTTCTTTTTCTTTTTCTTTTTTTGCAGTATTGGGGATTGAACCTAGGGGCATTCTACCTATGAGCCACACTCTACCCCTATTTTTATTATTTATTTTGAAACAGAATATCATTATGTTGCAGAGGCCTCACTAAGTAGCTGAGGCTGACCATGAACCTGTGATCCTCCTACATCAGCTTCCCAAGTACTGAAATTACAAGTGTGCACCATCACTCCTAGCTTTAGATATAGTGTTTCTACTAATACTATACTATTAATATTATTTCACTATATTATACTATTAACAGTGTCTCATTAATATGTATTTTACTTTAGAAATTCCAAATAATTTCTAGAAATTTTAATTTCGTTTTATCAAGGTCAAAGTGAATATTGGATACATTTTGACCAAAAACCTTTGAATATGTCAATTATTACTTAATTTTGGAGGATGCATGTACATACCTTGTGTAATCTTGTTAATATATTATAAAACTTACTGATATGTATTCACATGTGTATATGTAGTTTAACATAAACTATCAAGTTAGCATGAAATATATTTTTAGAAGTGATCAGCAAAATGAGAAAGAACAGAAAGAACATATAATTATAGAAAAAAACACTTTATTTACCCATATATATATACACACACATTGATAATTATAACTTGCTATTTTTAGGAGAAATAGAAAAACTTTAAAATGTTATATATTGGGACATTCATATTTTAAATGAATAGAACAACTTATAATTTAATAATATTATAGCCAAAAATTTTATTCAAGAAAAAAGTGGGTCTTAGAATACATAAACTCTGATCAGAATTCTATCATCATCTCTTACATATCTATTTACTAGACAGCTGAATTGACAAGCACAAGGTTATCATGTACACTTCATGGGCATGAGTAGCCTCATCACAAAATGGGAGAGTAGGATTGGCAAATGCTTTTGATAACCATGGTAACACAAATTTATTAGGACAACTGTATCAAAGGTCCATTTCATACTTTGAATGTGAACTTTGCTGCTTAACCAGGTTGCTTATTTTTAAATTAACAATTTTTTTCTCCCTTCTCTCTTTCCTTGTCCCTAAACATGAGGATTAGCATTCTTTTTGTCCCAAGCTGGATCATTGTGTCCTTCAGCTCACTTACAACAAGAATTAAAAAATCTGTGACAACAAGACCCGCATGGACTGTTTGGGAAAAAGACCCCATGGAAACTGATGCCAGAGAGTCTGAGCAATGTAATCCCAAAGACACCATCTGAACAATAAGCCAGATCTTTCAACAAACACTTTAGAACCTAGACCCTGAATATCCCTTTAATGTCTTCTTTTTCCCTTAAAGTAGGGGAGAACAACAATAGTTTTGGGACTTTAGTCCACTATACTCTGCATTTGCTAGAAGATCAATAAAATTTTTTTTTCTCAAAACTTTGTCCTTATTTGCGGTGGCACTAGGGACAAGGACCTAACTTTTCCTATCACAATCATTCAAAAACATTACAAAAAGCAAGGTGTATTTGACTTAGCAGAAAATGTTATCTTCTTAAATAAAAAATGCAAAGAAGAAAAAATTAGATGAAAAAGCAAAAGACTAAAAATAAACAACTAAAGATATTTAAGATATAAATTTCTCTATGCTTTTAATAGCTTAATTTCTAAATTGCCGGACAGGAACAAGTTGGTCCTTCAGTGAGAGAAGCATGGATTAAAACATACTTACATGGAAGCTCAGCAGGATGATTTCAATTGCAAATTGGGTTAATTAACTGATTCTATGGAACTATGTAAAGGTTAAGTGTAAGGAAAATGTAGCTAGTAATTTAAAATTCATTTACTCATTTATTCTTTTCTAGCTCTGTCAAGTGAAATAATATATAGATAGAGAAAAATAGGCCACTGAAAAAGAGAGATTCTTCCTTCTATTTGCTTCCTGAGAGACTATGACAACTTGACTTCTGCCTGGCATTTAAAGAAAGAGATTGCTTAAGGGCTGCAAGTTCTATTTAGCAGTTAGTAGATCCTGAGGTTGCAGGGGAAAAAAATAGCTTCATGAACTGAACAATAGCAGGGATCTCAGTTCTGACCTATCAGTGCCCTTCCTCCCGCCATAGGTCAGCTCTGCCTACTCCAGAATCCACATTCTGTAAAGATTTGGGGGATGTTTTCTGACTGCTGGAAGGAAAAAAAATCTAAATTTATTTAAAAAGTGTGTTTAAGTCTGTTTAAAGAATGACGTTTTCTGACGTATCAAATAAGTGTAAAATGATTTTCTTTTGCATGTTCAAATAACTAGGTTATATGCCTCAAGAAGTTTTTTGCATAATAGCAAAATATTAGTTTCATTCAACAATTATTTATAAAAATGCCTTCTGATATGCTAGATAGGGTCCACATGGAAGAATATAAGAAATAAGGTATGTCTTCAACATACCTCTAATAGAGTATGTCTTCTACTTGTATTCCTTTTGTATACAACCTCCCTTACTTCAATATCTCTTCTAAACAGCAGGGACAGTCACTGAAAAGTTTCATTTCACTTCATGCAAACATGAATATTGCTTATTTTATACATAATTATTATTGAAGCAACTACTATGCTCTTATCATTTTTCTGGGCTTGTTTACATGAAATAAAATCTCATTCATCCATCAAAATTATCTCCATGGTATACATGGAGACATGGGCAAAGTGAATAACCTTAGTTGATTCAATTACAGTGTAGAAGAGACAGAATTGTGCCAGCCCTGTGATTAAAGGTTCTCTGCTCTCTCACTGTCTTGGAATTGGGCCACAGACTATGGATAATCATGAGATCCTAGAGTACTTTACTAACATAATGTCACCAATGAGCTGAAACATTAAAATGTGATGCTTGGATTCAAAGTTGGTTCTACCATGTTCTTGCTAGGTAATCTTGGGCAAACCATTTAACTTCTCTATGTTTTATATTTATCAATTATTAATAGAGAGAGTATTTGCCATGCATTGCTTTAAGGATTAATTAGTACAGATAGATTTAGTATATAAAGAAATCTTACTATGTGCTTTAAGAATCAGCTCTCCATATCACTAAAAAATAACAACCCTTGGCAGACCCCAATGTGATTGTGAAGGGATTCCACAGTGCTCTTGTGAAAATTAAATAATACTACCAACATAAAATGTTTAGAGTGGTAGCACTTGACAATAAATATCGGCTATTATTATACTAGTTTAATATAAAAACACTGTAGTATTAATTACACAATGTTTCACATGCAAAACAAATATTTGTGATATTTAGTTGAAATTTAGTTCAAAGCTCTTTATCATTCTGTCTATACACTATTATAGAGAAATATAAACTTAGAAAAAACTTTGGTGACAAAACAAATCAAATTTGTTATATTAAATGGTATTGCTCAAGCAAATTATAATTTTCAACCAGAGCATGACCCATGTCAAATACAAAAGAGAGATTCAAGACACAGCTTTATTTTCAAATCAGCAAATAAAGAATATTGAATCAGATCATTTGTAAGGTCTAAAAAAATTCAGTTGCCGCCTTCCAGCGGGTTACATAAGCCTACTTTTTTTTTTTTTTTTTTTTTTTTTTTTTTGTGGTGGTACTGGAGTTCCGGGAAACCCTTCTACCTCCCGGCTACACTCCCAGTACCTATTTTTATACTTTTTAAAATTTGGAAACAGTGTCTCTTGAGCCAGCGTGGCTGGCTTCAAACCTTCGCAATCCTCTTGTCTCCCCTCCCAAGGGCGGGGATTACAAGCGTGTTCCACCACACCCGGCTATAAGCCTACTTTTTAAATACACAAGTTATGTTCTCTAGATTTTCATGCTGGAGATGCTCTTGGAATGGACAAGTGTCAGGGCTGAGGAAACAACTAGTGACCTGTCTTGAACTGTGTTCGCAAAAGGAAACACAATCATTCAGAATGAATGAACTGATGTTCATGGAAGTCTATATAGTCACTCAAAAACATGCCACAGCACTAGTAGTATAAAACTAAAAACTCTTTATATTATATTGTGCAGTTTATGCTTTGAAATTACAAAATTATATTCTATACTAATTTATAGCCATTAAATTGTTACAGGAATGGAAAAGAGGAGTGGTGTGGAAAGGTATGGAGAATAATGTTAATCCACAATTCTTTCAATGATTCTGATTAATCTCATTTGATTCCATCCTCTTGGGTTTTCTCAATAAAAAATGTCAGAAATGTACAGAAAAATCTGTAAGACCCATCCTACCCTTTAAGCTGAAATTATATATCATACATATATGCATATATACAACAGAAATGCAACTTATACTACTCATTTAATTATATTAAATGGATCATTTTACATTTAACAAAGAAAATAATCAAATATCATAAATTTTCTTATAATTCTTAAATAAAAAGATGTATTCTATAAAAATGCATTACTTTGTTGGTTATAAAAAAATTCATCGTTCCTTAAAGTGATCCTTTGACATATACTGTATAATACTGTAGTCTTAAATAGAACATATTTTATCATAGATAAGAGCTAAATCTTCATTTCCCTTTCACTGAAATTATGTTGCTATCTATCATCTACTTTAGAGCAGACCAGTGATTTCTTTTTTCATAATAATATAGGTTTAGATTCTTGAATCATATGATTAAACAAAATATGTCTGTGACTAAAAAGATATCACATATCCTGAGGAAATAATAATCTTTGCACAAAAAGCTTAAACCTAGAGCATGCTTTTTTTCAATTGCACACTTGCTTTATTGAACAGGGAAAGCATGCAGTACCTTGAATACAATGTAAGATAATATTCTGGTTAATTAGAGCCAAAGCAAGAGCACTTCCCTACACTGTTGTATTCTTACAACTCACAAGAGTGTGCCGGTAATATTTAGCTTGTCATTCAACATGCTTGACAAAATAATCATATTAATGAGTCTTCTGCACTAATAAAAGGATGTGCCTGCCATATTTGCTTGTAAAATTGGCCAAACTCATTTCAAGTTAAAACATATTAGCAATAATGTACATGTTGCTATAAACACGACAGCTTGGCCATTTCTGGTTGTAATTACCAGTAATAAACTTGCCTAAAAAAAGTCAAATAAACAATATAATCAAAGAGATTTTAGAGAAAATTTTTAAAAGTGCGTGTTCAAAAACTCTGTAAAATGGTGGATAAAGAATATATTTTTCTACCTGTTGAGACATAATAAATACACATAAATAATCAGAAATAGCATCTGATTATAATATGAAGACATACAAAAATAACATTGTTAATGAAAAAATAATTTATAGCCTTCAATGTGCATTAACATAAATCCAGTTTAATGGCTATTTTCCTTGCTGATTATTTCAAAAATATTTGTTTATTTATTATGGTTCTTTAAGTATGTTATCAGCTATGAACAAGATGTAAATTTCAGAATCATTCCTCATAGTTCCCTGACAGCTCATTCTGTTCTCATGTACTGCTTTATGTAAACTCTTCCATGCATAACAGGTAGCTGAAATAAAAATTCATTCATATATTTAATAAATACTGATTGGACACTGTCTATGAGTCAGTGATTGCAATTATATTAGTAAACGAGATAGACACATTTCTCAGTTACTTAGAGCTTAAAACTAAGTAAATTTTGAATGTAGGGGAAGAAGTAAAATTCCTCCTCATTTTTTTTTTTTTTTTTTGGTGGTACTGGGGTTCCTGAAACCCTTCTACCTCTGGATTACACTCCCAGACCTATTTTTATAGTTTTATTTGGAAACAGGGTCTCTTAAGCCAGCGCGGTTGGTTTCAAACCTGCGCGATCCCGTCTCCGCCTCCCAACTGCGGGGGGATTACAAGCATGCTCCACCACGCCCGGCTTGAATTCATTTTTAATAATTCTATTCAAGCATTCTTTTATTAAGGAATACGTAGAATGCACCGGACTAGCTCAGTGCCTTCTGTTATACCTAATGATTGTGCATGTTTCCAATGTATCTGTGTGTAATTTAGATGATAATTATCATGTGGATATTAATTGTGTAAAATATGAATTGTTTTCATATTAAGCTACTATATCCAGTGACCAGAAAAATATACATAAGTTAATGAACAAAATTCTATTTATCGTATCAATGATATTACATTTATAAAGTCAAACTAGTTAATGTAGTCTACCAGCTTTCTTCGCCAATAGCTTTTTATTTTTAGAATTTTGAATACATAATTTCACTGCCTCCTAGCTTTAGTGTATTTTCTTCATGAGAAAACAGCTGTAAATCATATTGAGAATCCCCTGTACATAATATGTTACTTCTCTCCTGATCTTTTCATATTTTTTCCTTTGTTGCTCTACAATTCATTTGCTATGTATCTAGATGTGGATCTTCACATTTATCTTACATGAAGTTTGTTGAGCTTCTCAGACATGTAGATCAATATTCTTCATCAATTATAGCAGTTTTAGGCAAATGCTATCTCAATATTTCATTTATCCTTTTCTTTATTCCCATTCTGATACTTTCGTTACACCAATGTTGGAATATTTGATGGTGTTTCACAGGTATCTAAACCTCTCTGAATACATTTATACTGCTGTAGGTGAACTAGAAAGTATCATTAGGGCCTTAATTATTACATTTTAAAATAAAATATCAAATATTTTAAATTATAGGAATTGATATGTTTTATCTCTTTCTATATATATATACATATGTAAATGTATACAAATATATACACTAAATATATAATTGTATTTAATACATATGATGTATAAATGTCATTAAAATATAGGACTTGTATTTAATTTTATAAATGTGATAAGGTATTTTGAATATGTATATATACATATGTGTGTGTGAATATATGCATGCATATACTAGATGTGGTATTAGGCACATTTATTGTTACTTATAAGTGCCTCATTGTATGAGTACTGTTTAGTAGAGCAAAATGTTCAAATGAGAGCATCTCTTGGCTGATTTTTTTTTTTTTTTGGTTGGACTGGGGATGGAACCCTTCTACCTATGGGCTACACTCCCAGACCTATTTTATATTTTTTAATTGGAAACAGTCTCTTAAGCCAGCCAGGCTGGCTTCAAACATGCGCGATCCTCTGTCTCCGCCTCCCATGTGCAGGGATTACAAGCGTGCGCCACCACACTTGGCTTTCTTGGCTGATATTATATGCCAGTTTCTTTTGTCATCTGGTGCATTCTCAATGATCAAATTCTGCATTCCAATCCTGTATGTGTCGAGTATTGGCTCATTTTAGAATCATCACTATTTGATTAACTAATTATTATAAACTCATGTCTATGAGTTTTGGTCAATTTAATATAGTTACTACTAATTATATTTTATGGCTCATCTTAGCTTTCCATAACTGTGATGAAATACTTGAGAAAAATTAACCTTCAAGGATGAAAGATTTATTGTTATTTACAGCAAAAGTTTTCAGTCCACGGTTCCTTGGCCCTATTGCTTAATGCATGTGATAAGCAGAACATCAGTGTGTGTGTGTGTGTGTGTGTGTGTGTGTGTGTGTGTGTGTGAGCATGTGTATGTGTGTGTAGGCAGGCATGAAAGAGCGAAGCTATTCACCCTTCCAGTAGAAGAGAGGAGAAGCCAGCATCCCAATATTACCTACTGGGGCATGTCCACAGGAACCGACTTCCTTCCATTCAACCCCACTTCCTATTGTTAAATCGACCTACCTTCCACAATGCCAGGGCTGGTGACCAAACATGAGACTTTGAGTGACACTCCAGATCTAATCACTAGCATAGCTCTATGATATTGTTTCCTCTTTTATTATGTTGTAGAGTGTTACATGTGCGAAAGGTCTGCTTCTCCTCTAACTCTACAAACATGCCTGCCAAAGTTGAGTCATAGGAATATTAATATATCTCTCTGGATTTGAGACAGAACAATACGAATCATTTTGCTGTCTAGAAATGCATTCCTAATCATTTAACCACAGTACGCAGTTTGCTGTTTTCTTTATCAGGCTCAAGTACATGGGAATTTTATTGGATTGTATGCAGTTTTTGTGAGTGTTGAACAATATAAATTATGAGATTTGGGCCCAGCTACTAGATGTAGATGGTCTTTCCATTGCCTGAGATGGAAAATATCAGTAATAAATAAGTTAAAGAGGAAAAAGGAGGCATAAAAAGAGATTTACCATATTTTAGACATATTAAATTTTAACCCAATTTTTCTCTCAAAACACTAATGCTTAGAATATGAAAACCTAGAATGCAGAGAAAAGATGAACATGAGAAAGATCAGTATACAAATGGTAAGAAGAGCGTGGAATTGGATGAGGCCACCAATTAGAAGAATATTGACCTTTAGGAAAATAACTCCAAATATAAAGTATGAGTCACTTTAATATGTAAATATTTTAAAAGATAATAGCCAATAAAGGCGATGAGAGAAAAATTAAGCTCAAAATATAGTTTCATTAAAGAATGAGGAAATGAATGTTCTAATCTGCGTTGAAATGAATCGAAACAATGAAGTTTGAGAAAATTGAGATTGAAGAGTTAAAATTTTTAAGAAAATAATTTGATATGAAACAGCATATCAAATTTTTATATATAAATGGGAAGCACCATGGATTAAGACAATTTTTCATGAGGTGAGAGTTAAAAAACTGACAGGAGTGTATTTTCTGATATCACTAGGAAAAGAGTGAGAAAAATGATGTGATAGCTGAAAGGTTCCCTCTCTCTGATCCTATCAACTCTGGTCAGACCAATGAACAAAACTTGTAGGTTTAAATATTCAACCAAGACCCCTGGAGAAACCAGGCCCAGTAAGACGCTGAGTTCTGGGCGGGGGTCGCGGGCGGGGCACGCCTAATGGGGCCCGGGTCGCCGGACTCTGGGCCCCGGCCGAACTGCGCGTAGCACGCCAGACACCTGGAGAAACCAGACCCAGTAAGACGCTGGGTTCTGGGCGGGGGTCGCGGGCTGGGCACGCCAGATGGGGCCCGGGTCGCGGGACTCTGGGCCCCAGACCGAACTGCGCATAGCACGCCAGACCCCTGGAGAAACCAGGCCCAGTAAGACGCTGGGTTCTGGGCAGGGGTCGCGCGCGGCGCACAAAAGACGGGGCCTGGGTCGCGGGACCCTGGGCCCCGGGCCGAACTGTGCGTAGCACGCCAGACCCCTGGAGAAACCAGGCCCAGTAAGACGCTGGGTTCTGGGCGGGGGTCGCGGGCGGGGCACGCCTAATGGGGCCCGGGTCGCAGTACTCTGGGCCCCTGCCGAACTGCGCGTAGCACGCCAGACCCCTGGAGAAACCGGACCCAGTAAGACGCTGGGTTCTGGGCGGGGGTCGCGGGCTGGGCACGCCAGATGGGGTCCGGGTCGCGGGACTCTGGGCCCCTGCCGAACTGCGCGTAGCACGCCAGACCCCTGGAGAAACCAGACCCAGTAAGACGCTGGGTTCTGGGCAGGGGTCGCGGGCTGGGCACGCCAGATGGGGCCCGGGTCGTGGGACTCTGGGCCCCAGGCCGAACTGCGAGTAGCACGCCAGATCCCTGGAGAAACCAGGCCAAGTAAGACGCTGGGTTCTGGGCTGGGGTCGCGGGCTGGGCACGCCAGATGGGGCCCGGGTCGCGGGACTCTGGGCCCCAGGCCGAACTGCAAGTAGCACGCCAGACCCCTGGAGAAACAAGGCCCAGTAAGACGCTGGGTTCTGGGCGGGGGTCGCGGGCTGGGCACGCCAGATGGGGTCCGGGTCGCGGGACTCTGGGCCCCTGCCGAACTGCGCGTAGCACGCCAGACCCCTGGAGAAACCAGACCCAGTAAGACGCTGGGTTCTGGGCAGGGGTCGCGGGCTGGGCACGCCAGATGGGGCCCGGGTCGTGGGACTCTGGGCCCCAGGCCGAACTGCGAGTAGCACGCCAGATCCCTGGAGAAACCAGGCCAAGTAAGACGCTGGGTTCTGGGCGGGGGTCGAGCACAGGGCACCCCAGCTGGGGCCCAGATCGCGGGACTCTGGGTCCCGGCCGAACTGCGAGTAGCACGCCAGACCCCTGGAGAAACCGGGCCCAGAACAGAAAAAGATAAAGAAAAATATCGGAGAGGTGGTAAGAAAGCCGTTATGGATGCCAGGACACTGGAGATGCAGACAAAACTTATCTAAATGCACTGGAACTTATGGAAAAATTCGCCGTGAAAGAGGACTGCTATTTCTCTATATTGTTAAGAATCTCAGACATCACATATAAGGAGAGAGTTTAGCGGAGACCAAGGAGAAATGCAGTGTTGAAAGAGTTCTTCGCGATGGTGGTAGAGACTTGTATTCAGGAGAAGCAGAAACCGGATCTTACCAACTTTATTTTTTTGGAGAAATTACACCAAATGTCGAATGCTACCATCACGCATGCTTAGGAACACTGGACAACATTCAGAGTGGAAAAAGAGCCTGGGAAGGATTTGAAACGGTGGAGGCAGTGGCAATGCCAGTGGCCAATATTCGGGGGAGGCAGAGATCTGATACATTACAACTGGAACCTTTGAAATACTAACCACAGAGACAGTGATCGGAACCTGCTGAGGGGTTAGGCGGGCGCCGGGGCCAGTGGCCGACATCGGAGCTTGCTGTGAGTCAGGGCCACTACTGAGACCTCCGTGGCCGGGATTGGAACCTGCAGAGGGGTTAGACCGATGCTGGGGCCAGCGAGGCCGGCATTGGAGCCTGCCATGATGCAAGGCTTGTGCTAGGGCCTCCGAGGTTGGGTCCGGAACTTGCTGAGGGGTTAGGCCGGTGCTGGGGTCAGCGAGGCCGGCATCGGAGCCTGCCGTGAGGCAAGGCCAGTGTTGGGGCCCCCGAGGATGGGACCGGAGCCTGCTGAGCGGTTAGGCCGGTGCTGGGGCCAGCGAGGCCGGCATCGGAGCCTGCCTTGAGGCAAGGCCGGTACTGGGGCCTCCGAGGCCAGGACAAGAGCCTGCCGAGGGGTTAGGCCGGTGCTGGGGCCAGCGAGGCCGGCATCGGAGCCTGCCTTGAGGCATGACCAGTGCTGGGGCCTCCGAGGCCGGGATCGGAGCCTGCCGAGGGGTTAGGCCGCTGCTGGGGCCAGCGAGGCCGGCATCGGAGCCTGCCTTGAGGCAAGGCCGGTACTGGGGCCTCTGAGGCCGGGATCGGAGCCTGCCGAGGGGTTAGGCCGCTGCTGGGGCCAGTGAGGCCGGCATCGGAGCCTGCCGTGAGGCAAGGCCGGTACTGGGGCCTCCGAGGCCACGATAAGAGCCTGCTGAGGGGTTAGGCCGGTGCTGGGGCCAGCGAGGCCGGCATCGGAGCCTGCCTTGAGGCAAGGCCGGTACTGGGGCCTCGAGGCCAGGATAAGAGCCTGCCGAGGGGTTAGGCCACTGCTAGGGCCAGCGAGGCCGGCATCGGAGCCTGCCGTGAGGCATGACCAGTGCTGGGGCCTCCGAGGCCGGGATCGGAGCATGCCGAGGGGTTAGGCCGGTGCTGGGGCCAGCGAGGTCGGCATCGGAGCCTGCCGTGAGGCAAGGCTGGTACTGGGGCCTCCGAGGCCAGGATAAGAGCCTGCCAAGGGGCTAGGACGGTGCTGGGGCCAGCGAGGCCGGCATCGGAGCCTGCCTTGAGGCATGACCAGTGCTGGGGCCTCCGAGGCTGGGATCGGAGCCTGCCGAGGGGTTAGGCCGGTGCTGGGGCCAGCGAGGTCGGCATCGGAGCCTGCCGTGAGGCAAGGCTGGTACTGGGGCCTCCGAGGCCAGGATAAGAGCCTGCCAAGGGGCTAGGACGGTGCTGGGGCCAGCGAGGCCGGCATCGGAGCCTGCCTTGAGGCATGACCAGTGCTGGGGCCTCCGAGGCTGGGATCGGAGCCTGCCGAGGGGTTAGGCCGGTGCTGGGGCCAGCGAGGCCGGCATCGGAGCCTGCCGTGAGGCAAGGCCGGTACTGGGCCCCCCGAGGCCAGGATAAGAGCCTGCCGAGGGGTTAGGCCAGTGCTGGGGCCAGTTTGGCCGGCATCGGAGCCTGCCGTGAGGCAAGGCCGGTACTGGGGCCCCCGAGGCCAGGATAAGAGCCTGCCGAGGGGTTAGGCCGGTGCTGGGGCCAGCGAGGCCGGCATCGGAGCCTGCCGTGAGGCAAGGCCGGTACTGGGGCCTCCGAGGCCAGGATAAGAGCCTGCCAAGGGGCTAGGACGGTGCTGGGGCCAGCGAGGCCGGCATCGGAGCCTGCCTTGAGGCATGACCAGTGCTGGGGCCTCCGAGGCTGGGATCGGAGCCTGCCGAGGGGTTAGGCCGCTGCTGGGGCCAGCGAGGCCGGCATCGGAGCCTGCCGTGAGGCAAGGCCGGTACTGGGGCCCCCGAGGCCAGGATAAGAGCCTGCCGAGGGGTTAGGCCAGTGCTGGGGCCAGTGAGGCCGGCATCGGAGCCTGCCTTGAGGCAAGGCCGGTACTGGGGCCTCCGAGGCCAGGATAAGAGCCTACTGAGGGGTTAGGCCGGTGCTGGGGCCAGCGAGGCCGGCATCGGAGCCTGCCTTGAGGCAAGGCCGGTACTGGGTCCTTGAGGCCAGGATAAGAGCCTGCCGAGGGGTTAGGCCGGTGCTGGGGCCAGTGAGGCCGGCATCGGAGCCTGCCGTGAGGCAAGGCCGGTACTGGGGCCTCCGAGGCCAGGATAAGAGCTTGCCGAGAGGTTAGGCCGGTGCTGGGGCCAACGAGGCCGGCAACGGAGCCTGCCGTGAGGCATGACCAGTGCTGGGGCCTCCGAGGCCGGGATCGGAGCATGCCGAGGGGTTAGGCCGGTGCTGGGGCCAGCAAGGCCGGCATCGGAGGCTGCCTTGAGGCATGACCGGTGCTGGGGCCTCCGAGGCCGGGATCGGAGCCTGCCGAGGGGTTAGGCCGCTGCTGGGGCCAGCGAGGCCGGCATTGGAGCCTGCCGTGAGGCAAGGCCGGTACTGTGGCCTCCGAGGCCAGGATAAGATGCTGCCGAGGGGTTAGGCCGGTGCTGGTGCCAGCGAGGCCGGCATCGGAGCCTGCCGTGAGGCAAGACCGGTACTGGGGCCTCTGAGGCCAGGATAAGAGCCTGTCAAGGGGTTAGGCCGGTGCTGGGGCCATTGAGGCCGGCATCGGAGCCTGCCGTGAGGCATTACCAGTGTTGGGGCCTCCGAGGCCGGGATTGGAATCCTGCCAAGGGGTTAGACCGGTGCAGGGGCCAATGGCCAGCATCGGAGCCTGGCGTGAGGCAAGTTCACTCCTGCGGCCTCCAAGGTTGGGACCAAAGCCAGCTTAGGGGTTTGACCGGTTCAGGGGCCAGCGAGACCAGAACTGGGTCCTCCCATGAGGCAAGGCCGCTGCGTGAGCCAGCGAGGTCTGGATCAGTCCACTGAGTAGCCAGGCCACTACTGGGACCATCAAGAGTGGGATTGGTACTTGCAACGCAGCATGCACAGAGAAATATCGCAGAAAATATAAATCAGACGCTTCTCTTAATCAGCAATAACTAGGAGGAAAAGGGCAACAGGAAGAGTTTGAGCTATAGAAAGGGCCCTATAGTGAAGCAACTAATGTGATCAATCAGAGGGTATGTAATACTGGAGGACGGAGCCTCTTTAAAATGCAGGAGGTACATAAACAAATGTATCAAAGTAAATCACCAAAGAAGTGTGGGATGGAGGGAGGGGGAGGGAATGGGACGGGGGCTGGAGGAGGGCTAATTGGATGATGTGTGCTTGTATATCCTCTCAAGTCTTGTACTCCAATGTGATTGATATATGACTACAATGCACCAATTTATAAAATAAATTAATTAAAAAAAAAAAAGTGATGACAAGTAAAAAAAAAAATAAATAAATAAATAAATAAATATTCAACCAATCACCCAAATAAGAAACAGCAACAACATACAACTCATAAAATGATGTATGTGTACAACAAGCACTTGAGTTTTCTTCTAATGTTATGTTACAAGTATATTCGTAAGTATAACATATAAATTTCTCTTTCAGAGTAATAATGGAGACCCAGTCTTTCCTTTAATGCAATTGACATAATCTTCAACAACTGTAGACACATAAATCTAGTGTACCAAGGTTTTAAAAGATTATTCGTTAAATATACATACACACATTCTTTTATACTCTTTTAAAATCAAAGCTTCAATTTAATGGTTTAGTGATACTTAATATTTACTCTTACAGATAAAATCATGTTAAGTCATAAAGAACCAGGAATTGTTCTTATTGGTTTTTACTAGAGCAATAATTACTGACTAAATAAAGGAATTGGTAAATTTATTATCAATCCCTAAGAAATACAGGGGAATGAAAAAATCAAACACATTTTTTAACATATTCCCAATTGACAGTTGACAAAATAATATAATAAAGTGTGAAAAAGTCAAGATTTTATAATATGTTACATATTTATCATTATTAATTAGAAGATTTGTATAATAAACTATCAACTTCATTGACAGTACAGCATTTTATTTTACAGTTCCAATTTTCTGTTGTGAATTGATTTTTTTAACATAATCCTCTGGTTATTTTGGCATTGTGTAAGCATAGACCTTTTATATTTTTTCTTTTTATCCAGCCAAGTTCCCATTCTTTGCCAGAAAAGGCATGGGACCCCTTCCGGGGAAGAAATGGGAACAGCTGTCCTATTCAGTATTAGTGCCAAACTGAGTCTTTTTAGCCCAACTCGGAATAGTGATACTCTGAGTAGCTCCCGCAATGCACTGAAAAAGTTTATTGGCTTCCTTTATTTTTCTTAAAGAAAAAAGATATAATTTGTATATAGTATTTCATTTTATTTTTTTCGATGGATTCATGGAAGTCAACTGAATATTTACAATGTGGATGAGATTGCGATCTGAAAGATACACCCTTATTCCCTATGCCAGACTACTGAAGCCATTTTTCCACAGTAGTTTTTTCTTCTGAAGCTCAATAGCAGCACAGCGAGTTTCTGGATGTGGCCAGCTTGGTGAAGAACATATTCTATGGCATGCAAGTACATGTAGAGAGGAAAATGGATTTTCAAAGTAAACAGACACCTTTGAAGAGTTTATGCCCTAATGTGATCCCAAAGTGACAAATTTAGCTGCCTGTGATTCTCTTTGGAAAGAGCAATATGGCCTAGTTAAAAATATATGATGATAGCCCTTTATTCAAAAGGATGGCTAAATACGAAGGCTCGAGTTCCAGGGAAAAATAAAATATTCTTTCTAGTTATACACAGAACATTAGCTTGAGCTAGAGCTATGATCAGAACTTTGTTTCTGAATTGTAGTTAAGAACAAAAATCCATAAAAGAAAATAAGCATACATCATTTGCACATGACTTTTTTTGAAAACAATTTACTGATTCATTAAGTTTTTTCTTTCCCCTACTCTTCTGGTGCCTAGTGGCCATCCCTCAGCCATGCATCAATGGAAAGACAATATTAAAAGGTGAGGATTGGAAGGCGAGGGACTTGTTTCAGTGTACAGTATTAGAAGAAGACCAGAATATTGGGGTTGCCCAAGAACCTTACCCCACCTGCTCTCAAGCACTTAGGCTATCAAAATATTTATTGTAGTTACCGACAAGGAACTGGACTATAAAGGACACCGATCTTTCCAAAATACAACTACTTGTAGTGAGGGTGATGTATTTACTGGAGTTTTATATTTACCTTTCAGGCGCCTTAGTCACAGGGGTCTTTATTCTTTTTTCCAGGTCATGATTTTTAATTGGCACTTACACCTTAGCATTAGCACATCACTTTAGACTGTTCGTGTTCACATCATACGTGACCTTCCAGGCATAGGTGAATGCTTTCGTAGCTCTTGAATGCCTGAAAAATGATGTGCGTATTCTGATATAAATAACTGAAGAAAATGTTTTTGTCAAGGAATATTATTACCAAGACTAAGAAGAGATACAGAGACAAATATGACATTAGAGTTCCCTGATGTCATTACTCTTTATTTTTTCTAATTTCATTTTTAATCTCTTGCCTCACTGCCCTCTCCCGAGAATCAGTCTGCAGAATCAAAAGAGCAATGTGTTTGCATTGTAATGTTGAACTTTGGAAGCAGGACGTCAGGGAATAGACTGGCAGTGGACTAATGATTGGCTATTCACTGGAAGATGGAATATCGGCTGGCGAGGAGGAATAACATTATGAGCGACAACATTAACATTTGCCTCAAACTATATTTTAAAATGATTCAACATGAGACAAGAACGAGAAAGAATGTTCTGGAAATACTCTTCAGTGAATTTAAGGTAGGGTGAGTGTCTGTGTGTGTGTGTGTGTGTGTGTGTGTGTGTGTGTGTGTGTGTCTATGTGTGTCTGTGTGTGTGCATGTGTATTTACACGCCTGTGCACATGTTGGTAATCCAGGTGGCATTTTTTCTATACCACAAAATGCTGCAGAGATTCACGTCACTAACTACTGGATGTCAGTGTTGCTCCACTATACAAAAACCTGTAGGAAACATTTGATAAGCCCCAAATTCTTTAAAAAAGTGAATAAATTAGATTATTGCATTCATGGAAAGAATAAAATGAAGGCTCATTAAAAAAGCTTTTATTTAGTTTGTTTACTTATTTATTTTTCTTTTTTCTCCTATCAAAATTAGTTTTCTTTAATCCCTCTTAGGCACAAAGTTTTAATAAGATTTTAAATAAATCCTATCCTGATATTTTAATTCACATATTGGTAAACACTAAAACCAGGTAGGATAAAAAGCAATTCATTCACATAATTACCTATTTATCTACCTCTATGAAATATTTCATAGCTCAGTATCTAATTTTTATTACTTGGCTTAAATTCCAAATGATAACTACCGTACTTATAAATCCACATATATATGCATGCATTTGTGCACAAATATTTTTCAATATTTTTACAGAATATAAAAATCTTTGCATACTCTACCATACTGTTTCTCAACCTTTATCTTTTATTACTGTTTATAAGAAGAAATGAGGCACTCACAATGGATATAACAGTAAGGTAAGAAAAGCTAACCCAGGGCCTTTCTGCCTCTGTGTTGCCCCTCAGCCTTTTATATAATTTTGAAAGAGAGTCTCACTAAGTTACTCACTGCTGGTCTCAAACATGAAACATCCTCCTGTCTAAGACGCCCAAGTACTGGGATTATAGTCGTGTCCTGCCACAGAAGTTAGGTAAGAGACTTTATCTACAGGTTAGCTTTGCATTTTAGAGGCTCCAAAGCATTGTAATAGCAATGGATTTTTATGTCATTTTTGCTCCTTCACCCCTCTCCAGGCCAATTTTCCCCCTTTAAGGTCTATGTCAATCCTATTGAAAATCTTTTGTAATTTCTAGTGATTACAACATTTTTATTGCCCTATGGCAATTACTTCTTATTGGAGCTTTACATTTTCTTTTGGATTCAAAATGATTATAACTGATTGGCACAAACAAAATTACTTTTGTTACTTTTTTTTGAAGGCTGATTTTGTACAACAGAAATAAAAAATTGAAATCATTTATTGATTGTCATTTAATAGCTATTTTACCAGCTTTAGCGTGCTATTTTTAAAGAAAGTTTTGATTTACCTACTTCTAACTTCCTAAGAAATAAAATCAGACATACATATATAAGCATATTAAAAGCATTCTAAAATATTTATGATTAAAAGTAATACTTTTGCTTTGTTGAATTATTCTCCCCTTTCAAACTTATTTTTTCTTCCAAAATTGTATGAATATACTGTCTAAAATCATACATAATATATTCTTGTCAATGAATGTATTCAGAGTTGAATTCCTCAGTACCATAGCCTCCATCTGTGTTCCTATTAGCATTTATTTCCTTTTCTAACACAAACCATTTCAAGAAAGAAAAATTTGTAATATTTTCAAACAAATTACACTTGTAAATGAAATAAAAATCCCCAGGGAGATCTGACGCTAAAGTATCTAAAGGCCAGAAATGGTATTGGATTACTGGTTATATCTTTAAAAAATGTGGCTGCTACTTATACAAATGGTTTAAAAGCAAAAATATTTTAAAAAATACAAATTAATACATCTGGCTTCATATAACAAATTACTTTCTATAACTGCTTTCAGGGAAAAATACAGAAGAATAAGTAGTTCTTTTTACTTTTGCATTAACTAGCCAATAAAAATTTTATTCTTATCTCATATGATTAGAACATTTCCAACCAATAAAATATTATAAATATATATTATATAAATAAAATAAAATATATAATATAAATAAAAAATTATATATATATATATATATATATATGAATCTGTGTGTGTGTGTGTGTGTGTATGTGTGTGTATGTGTGTGTGTTTGGTGCTGGGGATTAAACTCAGGGGCATTCTACTTCTGAGCTACATCTCCAATCTAATTCTTATTCTTTATTTTAAAATGGGATCTCACACTAAGTTGTAGAGGGCCTTAATAAGTAGCTGAAGCTGGCCACGGACCAGGATCCTCCCGTGTCAGTCTCTCAAGTACTGGTATTACAAGTATGCACCACCATGCCTGGCTATTATGAATATTTTTAAAGAAAAAAAAAGTATTTTAAAACTAAACAAGCTCGTCGGACTTGGTGGCACACACTTGTAATCCCAGCATTCGGGAGGCTGAGACCGGAGGATCGCAGTTCGGGGACAGCCTCAGCTGTTTATTGAGGCCCTCTGCAACTCAGTGAGACCTGGTTTCAAAATAAATAATAAAAAAAAATAGGGCAGGGGGTGTAGCTCGGAGGTCGAATGCCCCTGGATTCCATCCCCAAACCCGAAAAACAACAACAACAACAACAACAACAACAACAACAACAAGAACAACCCACTAAACAAGATCTTAATTCAAGATGCATCACTCATAATACCCTCAATGAGTAAAACAGTAATAGTTTTTACTAGATTTAAGCATGATAACTAAAAACTACTAAAACCATTTAATATGATTATACACTTACATACATAACTGTAAAACTATAGAAATAGCTTTAAACTGCTAATTATAAGTTTATTTGTAAGCAAAACTGAAACAGTTAAATCTTGATTGTATGTGATAACCAGGTGGTAAAAATATGGATAATTTATAATAAAGATTTTTAAAAACAATCAGCTATTTCACGAAAATATGCATGATTTAGTCTTGTAAAGAATGTGATCTTATCATGGCATGAATAAGAGACAGTTTTCAAAGCATCTCACGGTTCTGTACCTCTTGTGAGATAGGCACTGACCATCTTGTTCTAGAGTATCTTACCAAAGTTATTTGCAGAGAAAATAGCCTTGAAAGATAGGTTTCCAGAGCCACATTCCATGCAATTATAACACATCTTTTCATGATTAGAGCCCTCCCCTCATACACAAGTATAAAGCAATTGGCAGGTTAGTTTACTGTCCCATATAACAAAGATAATGTCTCTGCAGTGAAGGTTGAGCAGGCTTACTGTCCATTAGAAAAAATTGGATTCCCTAAGAAAACGTACACTACCCTGAGAGTAGGCGTCACCTGGCCCCTTTACATCACCCTGTGGGAATTGAATTTCAGAGAAACAGCACAAATGTTGAAATAACTGCTGCTGTTATTGCTGTGAGTAATGAAGTCCTTCGTGACTCAGAAGTCTTTGTTTTCTGCCAGAATTCATAGTAATTGTTACATTGCAAAATGTGCAAAGCTTCACTCCGTATAGTTCTGGTCACTGCGTCTGCTTACATGTTCTCAATCCTGTTAGAATAAATATGAGAATATTCATATAATCCATGAAGCCTTATGTATCCAAGCCCTAGTTACCTCTAAAGCTCTTTCTTCTCCATAATTGTCTTTTTTTTTTTTTTTTGCAATTTCACTGACCTGCTTGTTTATTTTTCACAATGGGGAAGAAATTTTTCATCTCCTCTGCCCCAAAGGCTTTGTAAACCACTTTTCATATGTAACACTTACTTATGCTTTATTTCACAGTGTAGACATTAATCTTTTTTACTTTTTTCTTGTTTGAGATACTGAGGAGTAAATGTAAGGGCGTTCTACTAACAAGCTACGCTACTCTCAAAGCTATTTTTTTTTTTTTGGCTTATTTTCTTTGGTTGTGACAAAAGATCCATCTAGGTTGTTGAGAGTCTCACTATGTTTCTGAAACTGTCCTTGAACCCGCTATTCTCCTGTCTCATCTTCCCAAGTATTAGGATTACAGGCATGCCTTAGAACCCAGATTACATTACTCTTAAAACATGCACAAACAACAAAACAAAAAAAAACTTCAAATGTAATTGTTTCCATTAATCTTCTCAATAGCTTCTTTTAATCACATTTTATCACATTTTAAAATTCAATATAATATCAATTTTATTGATATTATCTTATTCATTAAATGTTGAGCTCCATATAGGGAAGACCTAGTGTCTTTTTGGTAACAGTTGTCATGTGTAAGGTGCCATAAAAGATGTCACACACAGAATCTCAATTGATACGTAATAGGTAAATGACATAATATTTATTGTTTGATATGGAACAAGATTTAGTATAATACATGTGATAGAGCAGTAAACAAATAGTTTGAAGTCTTATGAGCTTTGTAGTGAAGAAATCTCTCACAGTTATTAGATTTTCTGGTTATGAGATCACATTGCTTGAATGTAATCTTGACTCTGTCACTGACAAACTAGGGAATCAAGATTTTGATATCTTTTTTTTTTTTTTTTTTGTGGGTTTGGGGCTGGAACCCAGAGGAATCTGACCTCTGACCTACATGCCCTTGCCAATTTTTTTTTATTTTTTATAGATTTTGATATCTTGAGTCTGGCACACAGTAAGATACTCTAAAAAATTCAGTTGTTACATAATTTTGTGGTATGGGTAAAGTGCCTGAGATATGATATGTAGGTGGAAATATGTAGTTAAAATTTATCTTTCTTTTTAACACAATAGTAAAGCAAGAGAGATGCAAATCAAAACTACCTTGAGATTCCACCTAACTCCAACTAGAATGGCACTCATTCAAAACACAAACAATAACAAATGCTGGTGAGGATGTAGGGAAATAGAAACTCTAGTACTTTGTTCATGTGCTTACAAATTAGTGCGACTCCTTTGGAAAATAGTATGGAGGATACTCAGAAGAATGGGAACAAACCTACCATATTATCTAGCAATATCACTTCTGGGTATCTACTCAAAAAAATGGAAACCAAACTATTAAACTAAAACATGCATATCTATGTTCATAGCTGCATAATTCACAATTGCCAAGATACAGAACCAGTCAAGATGTCCATCAAAAGATGAATGGATTACAAAACTATGGGATATGTCCACAATGAAATTTTATTCAGCCATAAGGAATAACACAATTATGTCATTTATAGGGAAGTAGATGGGATGGAGAACATTTTGCTAAGTGAGATTAGTTAGTCACAAAAAATAAGAAATCAGATGTTCTCCCTCATATACAGAAGCTAGGGAGAAAATGGGTCATAGGGGGAATTCTAGACAAAGAAGAAGAAACTATAGAGAGCGAATAAGGTGACCTAACTGAGGAGGATTGGAGAGGCAAGGGGGAAATTTCCTAATGTACATGATGTACATTCACAAACATCAAAGTCAATCACTAAGCCAAACATGCGAAGGAGGAATGGAGAAAGAAATAGGGTGAGAATTGAGTAAGGGCTAATTGGGTGATGTGTGCATGTATGCCTCTACCACCTTGTACTCCATTAAGATATAAGACTACAATGCACCAATAAAAAATTAAAGAAAAGAGATTTAAAAATGAAAAAGAGAAGGGATAAGAAGCAAGTGTAGGATATTGTGAGAAGTTAGGGTATGAACTGTAGCAATATACACTAGCTATAAATAAATGTTTTTCTAAGTAAATTTTAGTAGAAAAAAGAAAATACAATAACAGAGAAATCAAACACAAAGTTAGTTATGAATGAGGTAGTTGAAAGTCAAGTTTTGCTGAGTAAAGTTCAAAATACTTTCATACTACTTAAAAATTAGTATCAAAAGTCAATTTGTTTTGCTAGTGTAGAGTCTTTTGAGCTCTTTGTATTCTGGATATAAGCCCTCTCTATTGGAGTGATGGCTCGTAAGTATCTTCTCCCATTCTGTAGGCTCTCTCTTTAGGTTCTTGATGGTTTCCTTTGATGAAAATAAAATTTGTATTTTAAGTCATCCCTCTTATTAATTCTTGCCTTAATTTCCTGAACTTTGGAGGTCTTGTTGAGAAAGTTACTGCCTGTGCCTATATGTTGAAGTGTTGAGCCTATGCGCTCCTCTAATAGCTTCAGTCGCTGGTCTAATTTATAAGTCTTTAACCATCTCAAGTTGATTCCTGTGCACGGTGAGAGATAAGGATTCTACAAATGGACAGCCAGTTCTCCCAGCACCATTTGTTAAAAAGGCTATCTTTTCTCCAGCTTTTTAGTTTGGCCTCTTTGTCAAAGATTAATTGACTATAGGTGTGTAGGTTTGATTCTGTATCTTCTATTCTTTCCATTGGTCTGTATGCCTGTTGTTGTGCCAATTCCATGCTGTTTTTACTACTATTGCTCTATAGTATAGTTTGAAGTCTGGGATTAGGATGCCTCCTGCATGGTTCTTATTCCTAAGAATTTCTTTGGCTATTCTGGAATCAAGAAATGAGCAACTGAGTTGAATAAACCCTTCACAAAAGAAGAGATACAAATGTCCAATAAATACATGAAAAAATGTTTCAACATCATTAGTCATCAGGGAGATGCAAATCAAAACTAGTCTGAGATTCCATCTAACCCCAACCAGAGTGGCAAGCATAAAGAAGTCAGATAACAACAAATGCTGGTGAGTATGTGGGGAAAGAGGAATTATTTTACACTGTTGGTGGGAGTGCAAACTAGTTCAACCACTATGGAGATCAGTGTGGAGATCTCTTAGAAAACTAGGAATAGATCCACCATATAATCTGACTATACCTGGGTATCTTTCCAAAGGGGTTGAAGTCAGAAAACTACAGTAACCTATTCATACCCATATTCATAGAAGTGCAATTTGCAATAATCAAAATATGAAACCATGCTGGGCGTGGTGGCACTCGCTTGTAATACCTGCGCGTGGGAGGCAAAGACAGAAGGATCATGCAGGTTTGAAGCCAGCCATGCTGGTTTAAGAGGCCCTGTTTCCAAATAAGATGTATAAAATAGGTCTGGGAGTATAGCCTGGAAGTAGAAGGGCTTCCAGGAACCACAGTACCACCAGAAAAAAAAAAAAAAAAAAAAAAAACAAACTGAATCAACCTAGGTGTCCATCAACAGATGAATGGAATGGATTACAAAATTATGGGAAATACACACATGGAGTTCTACTCAGTAATAAAGAAGAACAAAATCATGTCATTCACAAGAAGATGGAAATACCTGGAGAACATTATGGTAAGTGGGGTCAGCAAGGCACAGAAAGAGAAGGGACATAGGTTTTCTCAATATGCCTACACTAGGGAGTATTGGAGATACCAGAGGGACTCTAGATAATAGAGGAAAGACCTCAGCAAAGCTAAAATGGAAGGATACGAGAGGGAGGAGGCTGACGTTGATTAATGGAGGAGCTACATTCAAATGTGTGTAAAAGTATGAATGTAACATGGTCAAACTGTACACTCATTGTTGGGAGTAGGGGAAAAGGGAAGGAGGAGTAAAGGGGACCAAGCACTGTCTGAATGTATGCTATTTTCAATATGATCCACATAAAAATAAAATAAATGAATAAATAATAAATAAAAATATAAATAAATGGTTTATCAGTGGATACTAAGCAACAATTAGGTAAAAGCAAGATATTCTGTGTGTTATGTACAGTAGGAAAATATAGATTACAATAATGTATTATGTATTTCAAATGGCAATAAGAATGGATTTTAAAAGTTTATACCATAAAGAAAGAACAAATGTTTGAGGAAATAGATATGTTTAACCTCATTTTAAAAATTATATAATGTATACATGGATCAAAACATCGCATCATGGTTCTTTATTAGCATGTCTACTATTTATCTCTTTATGTATTAGTTATATAAAAATAAATTATTTGAATAAATTAAAAATTTCATAACTCAAAAAAATCAATTTACCCAAGCATGGAGTGAAAACATTTCACTAAATATGGGACATTATGCAATCTATAATGGTAGCTAAATTAGTAGTAAATTTATACTAGGATTCAGGAAACTTAGATTATTTTCCTAGCTCCCTAAGAGCAAAAATCAGTCAATTAATTAAATAAACCAAAAATAAAAACCCTAATTTTTGAGAAGAGCTACTTCATGATATTCTGTTCAGTGAAACAAAGCAGAAATACTTTCCAGACTCTTGCCACCTATCTCCATATAAAAGTAGAGAAAAAATTAAAATAATATGCTAGTAAGTATGAATTGTGTTTTCAGATAATTGGATTTGCCTAATATTTCTAGATTCAGATGAAGAAAGTTTTGTCTCTATTTCAACCTCTCTTTACCTTAACCCAAGGCTAATATACTAGAGAACCAGAGTTTTTCAATAACTCAAAGACCAAAATCTCTTAATACCAACAGTATTTTCCAACTTCTGTGGCAAACTCATATTCTGTCAAAAATTGACAGAGCATAAATATCCATAAATTTAGGTGAAGAAATTATATTGTATGAAATTAAGAGTCACTGGTCACACTTCCACATTATTTTATTATTACATTTGTAAAGGGTTAAAGTAGCCCAAACAGCTTAGTAAGTATATATGAAGTATTTGTCTTGGCTAGATTTTTCTCACTGTGACCAAAACACTTGATATAAGCAAGTCACAGAAAGAAAGTTTTATTTTGGCTCAGAGTTTCAGATGTTTCAATCCATGGTCAGCTGGCTCTGTGGCTTTATATATGAGATGATTCAGAGCATCATGGGAGGAGAACATAACAGAAGGAAGATACTTAGCTCATGGGAGAGAGAGGAGAAAGAAAGAGACATCAAAGAAAATATACTCTTCTAGGGCATGCCTCCAGAAAGTAACCCACTTTCTCCAGCTGTGCTTTACCTTCTACAATCATATAGATTTTAAGCAAGCCAAGCTGGTATGCATTAAAAGATCTGAGGGATTTTTTGTTTGTTTGTTTAAATAAATTTTTATTGGTGCATTGTAATCATACATCTTAAGGGGATTAAAAAAAATCTTGTGGAGATATACACACACATCACCCAGTCAGCCCCTACCCAATCCCTAACCCTTCTCTCCCCCTCCATCCTTCCCATGCCTGTTTTCCTGATTAACTTGGATATTTTTTTTTCTTCCATATATGGTCAAGTTATTTTTGACAAGGTTTCCAAGAATATTTGGTGAAGGAAATAATAATATTTTCACTAAATATTGTTGAGAAATAATAACTAAATGAAAAAGAATAAAATTGGGCCATTACCTAAACTCTAGTTGTTATGACTCAACTCCCAATTTTCTGATGAAAAATAAAACTCAGGGAAGCTCAGAAATTTATCTAGTCATAAAGCAAATACATAATGAAGGTTTCAAATATGCCTTAATAATTCTCATTGTTTTATAAGTATCACATACTGTCTGTGGTGAGGCTAATTCTAATTACTATATGAATTATGAATGAGGCAGTATTATAATGATGTCTTATCTCCTCAGCCTCTCTAGCCCACTGGACTGGATCTGCTGCTACATGTTGTATGATCCTGAGGAATATTATGGTCATATATAGAATGTTCCCTGAAGAGCTCAGGGTTGATATAGTTAAGTCATAATGGTTGTAATCTCATCAGTATATAAGTCCACTTAATGGATTTATCAGTGTGGTAACATAGGTGGGTAGGCTGTGGCTAGAGTGTGTGGCAGTGTGGCCTTAGGTGCAGGGCTTTTGTTTAAGAATCTCCTTGCTTGCATTCTCTCTCTTGCTTCTGGCCTCCACATTGTGAGAGCAGAGAGCTTTGCATGTTATTTCTTTCTCTATTTCTCTCCTCTATACCCTGAGCTTCAGTCCCTGGTCTCACAGGGACTGAACTCAGAATCTCTAAGAAACTGTGAGTAAATAAATCTCTATTCTTCTTTGTTGTGTAGTCAGTTGCTTTGTTTTATAGCAGTGAGAATATTTACCAAGACAGGCAAGTTGCTTAACTCTCCTAGGGCTAATAATCGTCATCCATAAATCTAAAATGAGTGATGTGTGCATGTATGCCTCTATCATCTTGTAGTCCATTAGGGTGTATTACTACAATGCACCAATAAAACATTAAAAAAAGAAATAGTAAAAAAATTCTCCTGTGGGTCAACCATCTGTGTAGTAGACTGAATATTAAGGAAGAAAGAGAAAGTAGAGAGAACCCTGGGTTGTTTTAAGGATTAATTGCAATACATCTCATTAAAATTTTTAAAGGAAAAAAATGATAGCACTGTAACACCTACACCTTTTGTACAATATTTTCTTTTATCTTAAAAATGCTATCAACTACTATAATGATCAAATTTTTTATAAGATTTCTAACAAAAAGAGCACAAAGAGAAAAGTAAAGAGAGTCAAGATAAAAATCCAGGACACCTGTATTTGGCTAAGTGGGGGAGGAAGAGGGTCAGTGATTCAATGGAGAGAGATCAGAGAGTTTGAAGGAGGCAACACCATGGAGATCAAAGCAAGTCAAGCAGGAACCAGCAGTAGGCCAGAGGAAGAAACCATGCAGAAAATAAGGCAAAGATGTCCTTGTGAAGTTGACCTACTCTAAAATGTAAGAATTTACAAAGCAAATCTGAAGTGTTATTTCCCATTTTGTGTGAGTCTATTCGTGTTCAATTTAAATCTAAATAATATCCTAACAATAGGAGAATGTTAAGAGTTAGTATGCAAGAATGTATCATAGTTCTGGGTCACAATCATGTTAATAGCACAATTAAAACAAACTTATAACATTTGGTTTAAAATATAGATTTTTTTATTTTTTATTTTTATTTTTTGGTGGTACTTGGGTTCCTGGAAGCCCTTCTGCCTCCTGGTTACACTCCCAGACCTATTTTTATTTGGAAACAGGGTCTATTAGGCCAGCAAGGCTGGCTTCGAAACAGCACGATCCTCCTGTCTCCACCTCCCAAGCACAGGGATTACAAGAGTGCACCACCACACCTGGCTTCTTCAACCTAATTTATCCTTTTATTGTTTAAAGCTCAATTCAAATGTCACTTCCTCAAATCTAATGAAATAATCTTCCAGAGTAGGTTTATTCCCCTGGTAACTACTCTTGTGGCCTACATATTTGCTTATAATGTAGTCAAAATTAATATAAAAATATGCAATTTCACAGCCTTGATTTCAATTAGAATATTAGTCTCACAAGTATAGGGAGGGGCAATGTCAGTCTTATTCTCCACTGAACTTCTAGTTTCTGGCATATATTAATATCTGTAGAGAAACAGAGAAAGAAATCCTCAGGGACTAGAGGTCTTTTTAGTCATATCTGGCTCTCCAGGGCAAGATATAGCATGATGTTTACTATAGAGTAGATGACACACAACTTTCAAATTTATCCATAAATTGAGTCCCACTTTCCACATTTTTAACATTTCATTTTGCAATACAGCAACACGTGGTAGCTGATACTCTCTGCAAGATAGTGCAAATTAGGTTTTTACCTTCCAGGAGTCCATAATCTAGCTGAACAAAATATAAAACCCCATGCGGAACAAAACAAATGATCAAAATAAAAAAGTAAAGACAATAAATAAATTGTATTTCAGCACTTAGGAGGTTAAAACTCTCTACTTATTTAGTCTCTGAGCACAATATGCTGTTTCAAAGAAACTATCAAAATATCTCTATAGGCGAGAATGCTAAGGTATAGGAGCATGCTGCTCTCGAATCTCTTAGCCTGGAGTCAGGTCAGGAATACCAGCTGTGATAAATTGTAAAGCAAGTATGTACAATTTGACAAGCCAAGCAAAGACTCGCTTGTTGGAGTGTTCTAAATCTTTTGTTCTTAGTTTCGTCTCTCAAAATGTTCAAAGGTAGCCAAACAGCGTGCAAGATCAGGAGTAGGGAGTGTAGCAATTGCAGAGCATATATATTTTTCACTTCATGGGCATATTATTCACAACATTGCTGTTCTGATCATCAATTTGCATTGTATTGTTCTCTCTTACATTTATGAATGCTATTTTATCCCACTTGTAGTCATGCTTACTTACTGGATCACTTTGCACACCAGTAGGTTAATATAATATACAGAGAAGTAAACACACCAACATCTACACAGGGACAGTGAAACAGTTGAGTCAGCTCTGAAACACCGAAAGCAGTGAATCCTATAGAAAAAGAAACACAGGGGGAGGGTTACATACAGCTATAAGGGTAGAGAAAAAATTTTGAGTATGTAGAGTTTATCTAAGGGCAAGCTTTAAAATAATGTTTGCAAATGAATCTAAACTATCTAGAACCTTCCTATAATTTCCAGGAACTTCTGATTAATATGCAAATAGAAAGATAAGAATTCATTATAGTCTAAAATTCTTCTTGATGCCATAAGGAAAGTAAGTCATGATGTTTCTATGACTTTTTCAGCACAACAGTTTTAAAATAAAGAAGCAAAATGATGGGACTCTTTTCTGAGTTTACTAGCATCTGTTCTGTCCCAATGATCATGATGTTTTCAAGTATCTGATGGGGAAGGCAAGCCAGAATTCTCACCTCTTTAATAAAGTATAGCCTTAAGTTGAAGCTCCTTTTTGCCTTGCTAAATAGTCACCAGCTCCTGCCCTTTGGACCTTGTAGTGACAGCTTTTCTTCTTTGCACATGTGTGTTTCATTGTTTTCCTTGAAAAGTCTTAAACAGGATTCAAAATCTTTGCATGTTAGCAACATTAGTCTTTTTTCTGGCTTTAATGCTTCTCACAGAAAAGAAGCTAAGTGTGTCCCAAATTGGGATATATTCATATTATACAGAATAAGGTTATAGAAGTTTTCCAAGGGAAAATGAAATGTGTTACTACATAATGAGACTTGAACAAATAAGGACCAGGGTCAATATTAGGTAAGAGAAAGAAATTTGAAGTTCTTTAATAAGCTAAACACTTATAAAATGATTTAACTGACAATGCCTACTTGCCATTTAAAAATAATTTTAACTTATCTTATTTTTCACTGCCTTATGTTATCTGAGTCAGATTTCCCAAAGAATCTTCTATTGTAGGTTCCCAGAGTGGTCTACATCAAGCCCTGGGGTGTGTTGGGACAAAATATAGATACATATAAGAACACACACTTGTTATTTTGTCTTTTTAAATATTCACATAAAGAAGGCAGATTTCCAGGGAGATGTTGAGTAGTTATTTTTTTTTTCTAAAAGGAGGGTGGTAACCCATATAATTTGGGGGTCCCAGCAGGACCTTAACTTAATATAATTGACATAGCTAGGTTAACCAGTGACAAATAGTTATGAATATATTCAGTTCCTTGGTTTAGAAAATGAAACCTTAGAAGTTGCTTTCAAGAAGCTTAAAATCTATTTTGACAGAATTGTAAGTAAAAATGCAATTTAATAAAGTGGGTAAGCTTACTGTGGCCGAGGTCAGTAGAAAACATTTATGAAAAAGCTGTTATTTGAGCTGGGCTCAAAGAAAAGACAAAGAATCAAGCACTGACAACATGTCCATGCATTTTAAGACTGTCAGATGTCAAAGATATCTCTCGTATATGGCTGCCAAAGGAGGTCTTGCTCTGTCTCCAGATCTCAGCAGTAAAGATTTGCTGCCCTCTGTTCCTGGTAGACTAGGAATTCATTGATGGAAACATCATAAAAAATAAAGAAAGAAGAGACATGGAAACAACAAAGAAGAAAGCACAGTGAGCATCCCTGAAGCTCTTTTGGTAAAATTGTGGGTGTTCATCACTATTAAGAAAAAAATAAAAATAAAAATTCATCTAGATATTTGAAAGTATTATCTCCAGGATCCTAAGATTTACTATCATCTTTCAAACAACACAAATGCTTCTTTTGTCAGTCAATGTATTTGTATTAAAATTAGCATCTAAATGCTGGTGTTATCCTGGGCCTTGCTTTTACCTGCTTGGTTTCTAATTACAAAGCATTATTAAGTCATAACAGAGGCAAACACATACATCTTCAACAACTATATTCCTTTAAAATCTGATGATGACATATATATGCAGCATGAATCTTGCTCAAAGCTCTCCACTTGTATATCCTACTTCAATGTAAGTGCTATAGTTAGATGCATACAGCCTACTGAAATCTATCATATCCAAAAGCAAATATGTTATTTTTCATCTCATATGTATTCTCCTTATATTTAAAACAATTTTCGTTCGTACTCACAGAGTCATCCAAACTGGAAATTATTTTATAGTGTGCCACTCTATCCCATGCCATTATAGTCCTTTTACTTCTCTATCTTATACTTTTAGTTCAATTCAACTAATATTTACTGCCTATTGACACTATAGGTTAATGTTTACTGGTTGAATGAATTCTGGACCAGAAAAGCAGAAAAAATGGTGACACTTATAGTCTGACCAAGCACAGTGGCACACACTTGTAATCTCAGTACTTAGGAACCTGAGACAGAAGTATCACTGGTTTGCAGCCAGCCTCAGCAATTCAACAAGGTTCTATGCAGATAATTGAGACCCTGTGACAAAATAAAAGAACAATTTGGGATGGGGGATATAGCTCAGAGGTAGAATGCCCCTGGGTTCAATCCCCAGTACCACACACACACACACACACACACACACACACACACAGTTGTAAGGGATTATGTAGCAGGGAGATTAGTATGAACTATGGAGACACCACTGTCTTTTCTCTATACTCAATCTTACTTTTCACATATTTCTTATTTTAATGAATGCTGGAGATGGTTCAGGGCTCTTATATCGACATTTACTCCATACCATCATTCTTGCACCTGCTTCCTGCCTGTCTTGATACTTTGTCTTTTTGTTTTTGTTGGTGGGCATAGGATCCACAGCCTTGTGAATGTTAAACATGCACTATGTCACTGAGCTAAACTTCCAGCCCCTCTTTTCCTTTTGCTACATTGCATGAACCATTCACATCTATATTTAGGCCAGATCTTTTACTCACATATGAATTCCCTTTCTTGAAATCCACTAAAAAAAGATCTCTCTGGCATTTGTTTTTCTTTTTGGTCTCACTTTCATCATAGAGGATTCCCTTCTTCCTAGATTATTTCTTAAAAGAATGACTCTGAGTTAGCATTTGCTGGCTAGGGGTCATAGTTTATTTAGAGAGAGTTAACAGACTGCTAATGTTCCAACTCTTCCTCAAGAAGATGCTATGCAATCTGCTGAATTCTGGGCTAGCTCCTGGAGTGCTAAGACACAGAGATGAAGCGTTGGTGAGCTGGCCAGTAGAACTGACCTCTTAGCGGTGTTCAGTGTCCCAGAGATATAACTGTCACAAGGGTGAGATCTTCAGAGTTCCTCGAGAATCAACTGTCAGTGCTGGGAACTGGGAACTTTGGACAGTTGAACAGCTCTAGCACCAACCAACCAAAATAAAAGCAAGAGTTATAGTAGAATAATTTTATTTTTAACCATTTTTTATTAGATTGTCTAGTAGTCTAACCGTTTTTATTAGATTTTCTAGCAGTCCTGTAATAAAAGAGTATGATAGGCAAATCACAAAAGGGTACTTGAAAGCTCAGTACAACAGCCAAATTACTTAGATATTCGGCCAGTAGAACCATCTTGCTAGTGAATAATGAGTGGAAGAGAAAATTTCTAGGACATAATTCTTTAGTTAAAAGTGGGAGCAATGGCAATGGAGAGAAGTAAATGCTTTTCACAGTTATTTTAAAAATAAAATGTAAGGAACAAAATTAACAAAATGAAGAATAAAATAAGAAACACATTAATAAAGGACATAGTTATAAAAAAGTGAGCAATAAAAATATTTGAGGAACTGCACGGAAGGTGTTGTCATAATCTATCAGAGGAGAGTGGATCATAGACATTCACGGGGAATACATTTGATAAAGTTATGTGGGTTTTAAGGCTGATATTCCTGTAGGACAGAAAGCAGTATAAGAGTCACAGCAGTATTTGATATGGTGCTCAAGGCAGAGAATTAGGCTGGAAATTTATATTTAAGAGTCACAGCAGGTAGAAAATAAAGTTCTAAGAATAACTAAGATTGAGTAAATGTAGTTTCCAGAATAAAAAGATGAAAAACCCGGCAGAGCTCTAATGAAGGATATTTAGGAGAAAGACAGACACAAGTCCATGGGCGAATATAGTTTATGATATTACATCTGAAAACAGTTGTGCAGTGATGGCCCTAATAATAAATGGAGATGGAATAGCTGAGTAGTCATATGGAGAAAAAAGTTGGAAATTAGAGATCATACCAATACCAGAATAAACACTTTGCATATCAAATATCTAAATGTAAATAATAATAATAATGAAGAAAGCAAAAAAGCTATACATGTACAAGGAAGCTTATAGCTGAATTTAATATATGCTTGAAAACATGCTGGGTAGAAAGTTTTCAGATAGAGAAAGCTTATATTCTATTATATTAAATGGGAAAACTAATAATACAATCGGCCCATCCAAAATCTCTAGCTAATTTCCCCAAATGTCAATAAGTACTCTAAAATAGCAATTAAATAACCCTCCAAGGACTTTTGCGTAACATAAAGCATTTAAAATATCAATTACCTAATAACTTAATACTTAATGAACTCATTAGTTGATATGTTGTGTTTATTATACAATAATAGTCTGTGGTATTCAAAACAAATTATGCTTTATTTCCACACAGCAATGAACATAAACTATAATGTAAATAAACCCCATTCAATACTTTGTTATAATCAAATAAAAACCCAAATAATACTTAGCAAAATAAACAAAAAGACAGTTTTAAACTCTTGTTATTCATCACTGAAAGAAATGCTTGAATGAGATTTCATAGCAAGAGGAGACATAAAATCTGCAGGCACGATTGCTGGGTAATGGGTAAGGGTGGAGATGTGGTACTACAGAAACAGAGCAGAGACATGACTGCAGTGTGTCCTATTTTCTCTGAGTTACTGAAATGTTTTTCCTGTGGCATATATGTAAATCTACCTCAGTGATTTTCAATTTAGACAACCCAGTTGAAAGAATAGACTATCAAATTTGAGTATATTAAAATTTAAAACTATTGCATTGCTAGTCAATACAATAAAGTATGGAATTGGGTAGAATATGTACTTGGTATGTGCAAGGCACTGGGTTAAATCTCAAGAACCAAACAATGATAATAATAATAATAATAATAATAATAATAATAAGAAGAAGAAGAAGAAGAAGAAGAGGAAGAAAAGATAACATACTGAGCAAACTTGCTTGCTACCTAACTCACAAAAAGTTAATATATCCTTAACTAAGAAAGATTCTTCCACTAATTGGTAAAAACAAGATTTAAAAAAAAATAGAAAATCTCAAAAAGCACAAAATGTTCACAGTAAAAGATTTACATAAAGGGTCTTTCAACACAGAAAAAGATGCTCAATTTTTTCATATAAGAGAAATGCAAATTAGAACTAAACTGAAGAAACATTTCTCACATACTAAATTGACTAAAATTCAAAAATTTGTTGAAAAAGCTGTGAGAATACACTTCCACGCATTGTTGTTGTAAGAAGGATGTTACTTTAAAACTGTACGGAAAAGTATTTGGATATTTTGGATGCAATAAGTCTGAACACACACAACTTAAAGAAAGGAAGATTTATTTCTTCAGATTTTGGATATTTGGAAGTTCAGTCCGAGTTAGGCTGGGTCTTTGGAGCTCAGGGCATGGCAGAGGAAGGTGGAAAGAGGGAGAGAGAGTGAACCAGGCTTCTTGGTCACATCAGAAAAGCCAGAAGCAAAGAGCTAGCAGGGGAAAGAGGAACCATGAAACCCCCAAGGACCCCTGCTTACCAACCAAACCCAGCTTCCTACATTGCTACCTTGTTTCCTTGAGGAATAGGGGGCCACTCTAAATCCAAACCATTATAGATAACTTTCTGAATTAATATAACACACATCCTAGAACACAGCATTCTCAATTTGAGGAATATGTAGACTATACAAATGCTTTTAAAGATATATGAAATGATACATGTACAAACTCATTAATTGTGGACTTTTGTATGCTACCAAAATATAGAAAAGGGTACATACATCCAGTAGTGGAGACTGGATATTTATTTATTTATTTATTTATTTATTTATTTATTTATTTATTTCAGTACTGGGGATGGCACTCAGGGGTATTCTACCTCTGAGCCACACCCCCAGTCCTATTTTTTATTCTTTATTTTGAAACAGGGTCTCACTGAGTTACGGAGGTCCTCACTAAATAGCTAAGGCTATCTCAAACCAGGATCCTCCTGTCTCAGACTCGTAAATGCTGGGATTACAAGCATGCACCACCATGCCTGGTTTGAGACTGGCTAATTTATGATAACACATCTAAATAATGGCTTACTACGCAACCTTAAAACAGAATGTCATAATGTACTAGTATGAAGAGAACTCCAGGGTATCTTTCAATTATAAGAAGACAAACTCCATAATTATGGACATCATATACACTTTTATCAGTCATGAACATTGTGAAGAAAAGAAAAACAACTCCCCCTTCAAGAAAAAGACAAGAAAAGAAAATGGTATATGAGGATATTGGCAAGTTATAGATAACAAATTTAAGGCAAGTAGAAAGCTCACGAAGCTATAAAGCTGCCTTTGCATAAGACAAAAAATTAAAAAGGTAAAAAATGAGATTCTTAATGAGGTGGAAGAGCAAATTTTATTAAAGTAATTTGTTAAATACTTTGACAGTGCAGTGATTGTAGATATAGGTCTGTCTTGGAATTAAATGAACCAAGAATTGAATTTCTCTATTCTTTTAGAAAAAACATATTTTGACATTTTGTTTTCTACTTTTACTACCATTTTGTTTAAACAACTCATTTCTTGCTTAGATTTTTGCAGTTGACTATGAATTGGCTTTTCTTGCTTTACTTTTGCAATAATTCATTCTCAAAATTATGGCCATGAAGATCACTCCACAATATAAACGTGATCAAGTTCTGTCTCTTAAAAATATTTAGCATATTCATGAAAATTTTAAACTAAATTCTCTCTTTCTCTCTCTCTCTCTCTCTGTGTGTGTGTGTGTGTGTGTGTGTGTGTGTGTGTGTGTGTGTGTGTACTGGGGTTCCTGGAAGCTCTTCTCCCTCCGGGCTACACTCCCAGACCTATTTTATATTTTTTTTATTTGGAAACAGGGTCTCTTAAACCAGCGAGGCTGGCTCCGAACCAGCGCGATCCTCCTGTCTCCCTCCCAAGCGCGGGGATTACAAGCGTGTGCCACCACGCCCGGCTAAACTAAATTCTAAATAAACTAAATTCTAAATATTTGTTTTATTTTTGGGTACTGGGGATTGAACACAAATTTATACTACCTCCAAGCTATACCTTCAGCCAGCCCTTTTTCAATTTTTATTTTGAAACAGTGTCTCACTAAGTAGATGAAACTGGCCTTAAACCTTCCATTGGTCTCACACATCCAGGGACTAAAGACGTGCACCACCACTCGTGGTGTAAGTAAATTTTTTTAACTTTTAAGACTTTTTCTCTCTTGGCCAATAGGTACCCTTGGTAGTCTCATGTTCTGCTATTCTGTACGTCATGTTTTTGGCAGCTGTACTGGACTAATTTGTAGTTCCCATGATGAATCTGACCTCTGTAAAGTATGTGTTTTGTGCTTTTGCTAGAATGGTTTTATCTGGAATATTCATTACTCTGTATAGGGCCGGCTAATTCCTCTTCTTCCTTCAGAGTTAGCTTACACGTATCCACTATAACCAATCTTATGTCTCCCATTCTGGTTATCCTGTTTCATCTTGAGGTCAATTACTTTTTCCTTTTTCTCTCACCACTTGAAAGACTGGAAAAGCTAAATCCTGACTTTTCCAGATCTCACTCTTCTAGAGGTCCCTTGTGACATCCACTAGAAAAATCAAAGGATGGTTCTTGGAGTGTCTGGGGAAGTATTGTGTTCCTACTGATTGCTACTGTTTCATTATTTAAGAAGAGTCCTCAAAAGATTTCATACCTTTGCTACCATAAAGGAAGAACCAGAAAATACTAAATATTTTTTCTTACTTTGACATTATTCTATGACCTAACCTTCACTAACATTTACCCACAACCAGAATTTATGTTATGTGAGTAAAATAGATTTCTGCTCTTCTAGTAAGCTCAACTTTCTTTTGCTTACAGCTCAGTCACTGGTTTCTTGCATTCAGTGCAATATCTCAAACATACTTTTCTCCCTAAAGAACAGTTCTTAGCAGAGCATAAGTTTTTGAAAGACTGAGAAAAAAATATTGAAGTTCAAGGCCAGCCTATAAAGTGTGTGTGTGTGTGTGTGTGTGTGTGTGTGTGTGTGTGTGTGTGTACACGCGCTGAGGATGTACCTCAGTGGTACGTATATATGCTGGGGATGTAGCACAGTGGTAGAGCTTCCCTGGGTTCAATAACCAGTACCAAACAAACAAAAAGAAAAAGAAAGGAGGGAATTTCTATTTTTTAAGATATAACATTTCTGTAACAAGCACTTATTAAACGTCTAATAATGCTTTTGAATACATAAATTAAAACTAAACTTTATATTTTATTTATGGCACTTATGATGTTAATGAAAAAATTATATTACTATATTCTGAAGAATATTGAAAATTTTTGATGGCAAGAAGGTAATTTTGAAAAAAATAACGATTATAATTCAAAAACTATATTTATGTATTTACTTTTTTCTTGCAAATCCACTGAACAAGTATTTTTCTGACCATCTATTATTTTATATTCATTTTTATAAATTATTTACTTTTCAAGAAAGAATAAAATCCTGAAAATTATTTATACTATGACCATAGAGGTGAAGTTTATAATAAAACTGCATAAGACCTCACAAATGTAGGATAGAATAGCTAAAGTATGGCTAAAATTATTTTAACTAAAAAAAATCCAATATGTAACACCATTAAAGAAAAGTAAATGGCATATGCAATGGATTATTCAAAGCATAAGAATATTGCCAAAAATAAGCATTAAAACAGTGTTTGATCTAGACTTATTGAATTCAAATATGAGGATAATTGATCAACCATAAACATACATGCCAGAAAATTATGTATGACCATATGTGTATATTAAGTAGCACAAATATATTTTACTATATTTTAGTTATCCCATATATGTCTTTTTAATCCTATATCCCTTAGCATAGAGATTTTTTTCTGTTAATAAAGCTTAAAATTTGTTGAATTTAGCTACACTATTTATTTAATAGTTGCTTTATGGGGAATATAATAAAATATTAAGAGCATAGTATCAGTGTTTTTCATATGGTAATTCTATTGTCCTAAAACTCTAGGACAGCTATTAAAAATGTTATAGGGTTTCTCAATTTTTCTAGTCAATCAACTCTTCTGACAAAGAATATTATATTGACAAACACTGCCAAACCATCTGAGATTATAAAATAAATACAGATTTTATGTTGAAACAATGTTCAGAAAATTTCAACAAAAATAGCATTACTATTTTTAAATCTAATGTGATCTCTATAAAGAACATTGTCATGTACTTTCTTTTTTTTTTTCAAGTAAGTATAAGCTTATTTTTATTTTATTTTATATTGGTGCAATGTAGCCATACATCTTAATGGGATAAAAGACGGTAGAGTCATACATGCACACATCACCCAATTAGCCCTTATCCAATTCCCAGTCCTGAAAATAGCAAAATCATAATGAGAAAAATAAAAGCCACCTTTGTTGTTTCAGTATGTGAAAGTATCACGATTGGAGAGATTTAAAGACAAAGAAAAATGGTCCTAAAAGCCATAAGAAAGACAGCCCATGTGCCATTTCTTCACAAACTTATTATGGAACATCTACCATATACAAGATCCTTTATTATGCAAATGAAATATCCAGACTTCCTGTTCTTGTGGAGCTTTTACTGTTTTAGGAAAGGCAGGTAACAGATATGCAAATAAATTTGTGTGTGTGTGTGTGTGTGTGTGTGTGTGTGGTAGGAAATAGAGGAAGAATGGACCAGGGTGATGGGACAGAAAATAGCTACAATGGGGAGATACTGTGAAATTTACTAGGGGATTTGGATAGGCCCTACTTAGATGACATTAGACAGTTAAATAAAGTGAAGGAGCCCCGCTCTCCAGATACCCTGAGAGCATTTGTGGACCGAGAACACTGGGTCTTTTCCTCAATTTATGAATTCAGGATTGGCAGGGAAAAGAGTTTCGGCATGTGCCGTTCAGAAACATAGGATTTTATTTAAGAAAGCAGAAAATATATACTCAAGAGAGAATGCAGAACATCTCAAGAGGGAAAGAGATCTGGAAAGTGTGGAAAGTGTAGGACTCTTTTCTTATAGAGAATTTTCCTCAGGGATGATCTAGAGGAGGTATGTGAAGATGATCTCAGTCCTGCAGCTGTGAGGCAATCTCTGGTGGTCTGGTGGTCTGGTCAACCTCAGGAAGCATAATCTCAGTCCGATAGTCTCATGGCAGTTTCTGATGGTCTGGTCATCTTTAGGGTCCTCAGCCTGATCAAGGTCTTCATTATTAGATTAAGAGATAAACTGGAAAGTGTTCCGAAATTATAGGGTTTTCAATATATTGTATCTGTCTTAATAACAATGCACAGGGGAGTTATAGTTTCTTTGAGTTAAATCTAGGTTCTACAGATTTTTCCAGAAATTTGGGAGAGAAAGTCCTGGGAAACGGATCTCTTTTGGGAAGTAATGTTTCAAGCATTTTAGCACCGGGTTCTTATATTAAAGTTATATTTTAATTTTACTTTGTTTCTGTCTCCTTTCTACCTACTTATTTCTTGTATCCTTCCTCAAGGGAAGAATATTTAAAGACCCCGAGGCGAGGACATTCTCAGAACATTTGAAGTTTGTCAGGCAAGGGCCAGCATGTTCCCATCAGTCTGATCTGGGACAAATATAAACTGGGGAAAGTGGTGGGAGCTGAGATCAGAAGCTTTTGGGGAACTGCCCAGAACAGTGTCTTCAAGGACACGGTAAAAAGTTTGACTTCTTCCTGACTAGTTGGAGAAGTCAAAAATTACCTATTTTAGAAGAAATAAAACATTAGGAAACATTAGACACAAATACATTAAAAAGTTTCTGAAAGCAGCAAGTGAAGAAAAAGCATAGAATTTCTGAGATAATTGCTTTTCTATTCTCTCTCTTCTTTTTAAAATTTGCTACTTATCCAAGGAGTAACTCTATAGTGAATTCAAACCTAGGCAATTTTAGTATAATAATGTTAGTTAATGAAGAAAATTATATCCAATACACAATTTATTTATAGTTTATGTAGTCATTAGTTCATATAAATTTACAAGAGAAAACATATCTGTATAGTCCATTCCTACCCAGGGAAACTCCTTAACTGTGTTAGAAAATTGCTTCTAGGATTAGGCTCATTTTACTAATCTAGGCAATAGATTTTGTACTCACCAAGGAATCTACAAGTAAAATCTCACAGCAGGTGCAGCTGCAGGTGGTGGTGAAGCTTTCCAAATAGCCACTGGATCTGCCAGTGCAGAAGAACTTATGTCATCTGGCAAATACTTCTAATGGAAAGGAATGGCTTTGGGGCAAGAAAAAAAAGAAAAAAAGGAAAAAAAGGTTCTCTTTAATGCAGAGATAGAAAATAATGCTATTTTGTGCTATTTTTCTTTCTCAAATTCAACAAATGAAGATTTTTTTATTTGCAAAGAGAATTAGGATGTTTCATAAAAAATCGAAGTATTATTTGTTGACATGCTGAAACAGATCTGCATAGAATTTGTAATTACTGGGTAATAGATACGTTAAGTGATTGAAATAATTGCCATAAATGTAACCGCATGTCTGTTGAATGTGTGTCACCTAATCTGAGATATTATGTGCCTTGCTTTCTCCAAAGATGTTAAACATCCTTTTCTGACTGATAGTTGGAGGGATCCGGCAAAGATAAACCAAAGGAGAGAAGTTCTTCAAAGTTTCAGACATGTAGAAGAAAGAAAATGTTTATTGTTGCCACTGGAGGAAGAAAAGAAATAAAAAAGAGTATATCCCTGACCACACATTCACTTTAACCAGTGGATTTTGATGTTTGTGAATCAAGGTAGTCAGATAAAGATTATGCAGATTTTTAAAAAAGAAGTACACTTGGGAGGATGTGCTGTAAACTTTTTCTTCTGTCCATGTTTTAGAATCATACATTTGGATTGTCATGGCCATTTAAAAACTGCTGGCGCTGTTCCATCTGTTTGCTCTTGAAGTACACAGACTCCATTATTAATTCAGATTTAAGAAGGGATGAGAGAATAATAGATTCCTCATCTCCTGCTGTTCCCTTGGCTATTTTCTCTAGCTCATCAAGTTCCATGTTAATCCAGGTACTCACAGTACCACGAGTTTTTTTTTTATTATTATTTGTACAAGCTATTGATGAAGCTATATCTATCAAATGTATTATCCTAATGAACCATTCTTTACTAATGTAGAAACACAAATTCTCACTGTGCTTATTAAATCTAAGATGTTGGAACACATTTTTGTGGGTGTTAGTATGACTGTGGTAAAATGGTTAAACATATAGGAATTAAAGAGTAAAATCTTCCTACACATAGTATCTTTTTTTTTTCTTTCAGAAGATAAAAAAATGCTATAGCTTCAGAATCCTGATGAAGAATATTTTAAATAAAAGTAATCTATACTGGAAACCTAACAATGGGAACGTGTTATGGTACTGGATATTGGGTGTTGATGTTGAGTCCTAAGAATTCACCAATTTATTGATAATAAATCATGGAATTAAAAACTCCCCATTGCACTCTTTATTTACCCAAAGAATTTATAAAATAAACCCAGAATATTCCTGGGTTTCAAAATTCAAAAAGGTAGATTCTAGAAGATATTTATTATTCATATTATAAAATTTTAAAAGAAGTTCAAATTGGGTGGATCAATTTTTACATATGATAGTGTAGTGTCATTTAACATACCACCTAGGAATAATGTTAGGATAGCTTTTCAGGTCTATAACATGAGGTTTATTAAACACTGTAAATTAAAATAGAAAATTAAAACAATAGTTCAATAAAGTTTAGTGTACACTTTGGAGTAAAATCAATTTTTAGTATGATTAAAGAAGCATAAGAAAGGTATCAGAAAAGAGACAAGAGAAGTAAAATATTCTGCAAAAAGAAAGAGCTCTTCAGTTTAGAAGGATATATTTTCTATGAGCAGATATATTGCCAGCTGGAAACACACAAAAGACATTTTGAATGTTACTGCATCGCAGGTGCTAGTGATTTTCTCTCTAAAAATTACCCCATATGTGCAAAGGTTTGTGGATACTTAATGCCCAAGGACACTTCTTAGAAAAGGAAGAAATAACATGTCTTACCTAAGGTAAATGTACTTATTTATTTATTTTTTTTACTTATTTAAAATAAACTCTTTTTCTAGCATAAAGGATTTTTAATGGTTTAAATTTGCTTTTTGGAATAAAAGTTAATTATATGATAACTTACTCATAATTTTCACAATATTCTTTTTATTTAAAATGCATTTCCAACAAAGCAAAGGATTAAATCTCTTGCTTAACCCAGAATGAGAGAAAACATCTGCTAATTATATGCGCAAGGAGGATTCAAGTTAGCTTTAGACTGTGACAATTCTCTGACCTTAACATGACTAAAAATATATGTATAAGTTGACTCTTTTCATATACTTTATTATTATAATAGAATATTGCATATATACAGAAGGATATAAATATATGATATAAAATATCATAAACTGCTCAATTAAAATATTACCAAAATTTTTGCAATTGTCTAAATTCTCTTATCTTAGAATAAACTTCCATTCTAACCCATCAGTGCTTCTGCAATCATTGATGTGAAGTTCAAATAAAAAAATTATATGAACAGAATAGAGACCCCAGAAACAGACCAAAATAGAAATGGTAACCTGATTAATAACTAGGGCAAGTGAAGCTTCCATGTAGAATATTCTAAAAAAATTTTAAACTTCATTCTTTCTTTACCATTTGCTGAATAGTTATGGAAAAACCACATGTTGAATATCATGCAAAGTTAGAATTGATTTATAATTCAATAAGAGATGATAAATTTCTCCATTTGTAGTATTGACATACATTTGTATTATAATTTGCCATCGTGTTTATCTTTAGTCTCTGAGATATCTAACATTTATTTTGAATTTTAAAAATCTGAGATATTTTCATGAATGTTTTCTATTTCTCAATATTTTATGTTAAGTCTTAGAAACTAAGTTGTAAGATGTATACTCCTAGGGAGATATAAGTAAAAATTAATTTTTTTCTAAAAAATTAATAGAATAAAATGACTGACTTTCCCCATTTTTTCTTTAGATTTTGATGCCCGACATAACTGTCACTATTTCCAAGACTTGGTGAAATATATATGTAGGTATGTGTTATATATGCATAATTTAAGTAATTATTTTCTCTTTATATTTTTTCACAATTTGTTTATTTTGTTTAAATTAAATACAAAATAAATTAAGAGGTCAACTTACAGCCTACTGCATAGAAGCAATAATTATTAACATTTGTCAAGTATTATTTTAGAGGTCTTTCTAAATAACTTTTATTTATCTTTCTCTATAACTTTTTAGATAGACTAGTAGACAAAAATAACAATTTAAAACATAGTAATTTTAAGTAAAACATACTATTATAAACAGAAAATGAATTGATATAAACCTGAGGAAAAACCTAAATTTTAGACAAAATTTGCCATAGACAAGAGAGGTTACTCTATAATTTACCTAATAAAAAGAAAAGTTGTAAAAAGTGGTAAAGTTGTAGTCATTGTGTCTGTTAAGGTAAACATTTCACTATTAGAGTACATTTATTTTTACTCTGCCAAATTAAGGAATGGAGTATTTAGACTTTTTTCCCCTTTCCTCACTACTGTTCTAGTGATTTTGTATTATATTTTTTTCTAAGAAATTAGAATTATTTTTGTTCTTTCTACTTATAGATATAAACCATTTCAGGAAAGCTTTCTTCTGCTATATGTCTAAACTTTCTTTTGTTCCACTGTTCTATTCTGCTCATGAGGAAATTGAGGATTAAATCTCCTTTGTTGTTTAAAACCACTGTGGTTTTATTTATATTATTTTCAATTGAAATTTATTTATATTTAATGTATAAAATTTGATGATTTGATAAATTTACACTTTGTAAAATAGTCACTAGGTCCCTTAAAATCTTGTAGTTACTATTTCCTTTCCTTATTTCTCCTGTGGTGAGAATATTGAAGATCTACATCTTTGTAAATATCAAGTATATGATATAATACTCTTCACTGTAATTCACATTGTTGTACATTAGATCTCCAGTCGTTAATCTTATGTAACTGATTTTTTAACTTTCTATTTGATATCTCCCCATATTTTTCTCTCCCCTCCCAGTCCCTGGTAATCACAATTCTACTTTGTTTCTAAGAGTTTGCTAATCTTAGCTTTCACATTGAGTGAGATCATGAAACATTTATTTTTCTGCATTTGGCTATTTCATTTAGCATAATATTTTGTAGGCTCATCCATGTTGCAAATGGTAGAGTTTTCTTTAAAAAAAAAACAACAAATATTGAGTGTGAGTGTAGTGAGTGTGTGTGTGTGTGTGTGTGTGTGTGTGTGTGTGTGTTTCCTAATCTGAAGATCTAAAATTCAAATTCTCCAAAATCCAATTTGAAGTAGTGGTGTAGTGGTAAATGTTTAACAAATTGCTCTCATCATGGGTAGTGAGAGTGACAAAAGAGGAGAGCTTATTTGCAGCATTTGACAATTTTTATAATATAAATAATTCTATCTTCTCAATATGAAGCCACCCACATGATGTCATCAAATGAGAAATTTGGAAGAATGGCACAGTAGCATTAGACAGCATTTATACTAGATAGATGCAATAGACATGAAAGTAGTAAAATATAAAGGTATAAGGTAATGAATCAATTATTTGTTATTTTTGCCTCTAATATAGTTTATAGTTAATTTATTTATAAGCTCATATATATTTTTTTAAATTATGTGTGTTCAACAACCAAGTTCCTTAAGTTTAACAATCAGATCTCATAAATTGGTACAAACTGACTCCATACTACCACTATATTCTCTCTTCTATTTATTTAGTGGTGTGTATGTGTGTGTGTGTGTGTGTGAGAGAGAGAGAGAGAGAGAGAGAGAGAGAGAGAGAGAGAGAGAGAGAGAGAGAGAGAGAGAGAATAAACGAGAGAACGAGAAAGAGGATCTTTCTATTTGGTCCAAGCTAGTTTTATGTTTTCCTGGCTTAAGTGATCATCCTCAGCTTCCCAAGTATGAGACTACAGCCTTGTATTGCTTAAGGTCTGTTTAATGATTCCAATTTCTTCATGACACTGTACTTGGCTTTAGTATAAATGTATTGTGTTTCAGTATAATATATAGTAAAGATCCTCAGGTTAAGACATATTTAACACACCTGACTTGAACCTGGCTCTGGCACCAGTCAAATTTGTGATCAAGGATGAATAATGTCATTGCACTGGCTCCTGTTTCTATCTGTTATATATGGAAGTTGAAGTTCTTTCTTGGCTTCAAAAATTGTAGCCACGCAAAACTTCTCCTTTTACAATTATTAAAACATTTTATTTGTCTCAGCTAGGGGAACTACTCTGGTTCTAGAAGAATGTGGAAGGCCGTGGGGCTTCATCTCATGTGCTTTGTATTCCATGACCTCCTTAAAAAGTTCCAATGAACACTTAATTTATAAAAAGTTTTCCTATTATAATATTTTGAGACCAAATATATTTGGTCAAAACAGCTAAACACTCAAATCTTATACTACAAAACCAATTTGGACTACCTCAATCAGTAGTTAAATTTAAAGTACTTAGAATTCTGCTTTAGTTGTCCATGGTGGTTTATACTAAACTAAATGAATGAAAGAACATTTCAAAACACATCTCTCTCCTGATCTTCATCAGACTTACAGAACAACCCTGCAACCGTTTTTAAGGATAACAAACTTGACTCATCTGTGGTACCTGTTTGTTTGTTTTTTTTTTTTTCACAATGGACTTCCAGTTCATTAGCCAACTGTATTACTACTATCTTAAGTTTTCTCAATTGTTTGTGCAAGATAAAGTCACTGTCTAATTCTGAAGTTCCAGACACATTTAAAGGTTTTTCAAATAGATGACAAACAAAATAAAAACCTGTCTTTTAAAGAAAATTTTGGTTCTGGTATCAGTATTACTGGATGAAAAATTTTACAATTATTCTGTACAACCTCAGTCCTTGCTTTTCTGTTTAGAAGGCATTCACACAGAAAGTGCAAATAAAGACTATGGGAGTTTTATTGGAGAGATGAAGGCACCATATGATAAAGCTGTGAAGATAGAATAAAAGGGTCCTGCTCCAGGGAAAAAATATCTGCAATGGGCTTTATCCAGAAATGGAAAGGAGTGGCCTGGAGCAATGGGGTTACATTCTAGACAGAGTCTGGAGTGGCCCATTTCCAGGAAAAGAAAGTGGGATGGAGTCTCCCACATGTTGGGTTTTAAAGTCCTTTTGGGCTGCTTCTATACAGGTGTTGCATCTGGGGTGATTGGCAGCCCTTTGCATGCGCCACCTTAGTGACCCTGCATTGTTCCCTTGATTCTTTTCCAGAGGGAAGGAGGTCAAAATGAGTAAGGCTTTGCAGGTAAACTTTCAGACCATCCCAGCCAACCTCATTTGCTAATGTCTAGCTAGTTACCTAATGTGGGAGTGGGAAAGGGAGAAACATTAACAGAAACTAAATCATATACTCTTATTCATTGTGAGTCATGTGTTAATACATTCTGTAAAGAAAAGTAAAATGTGGCAAGTGGCTAGAAAATGACTAGAAGGGTGATAGTTTGGTAGAATAAGTTCTCTCTAAAGAGGTAGAATGAGAGCAGAGACCCAAATGCAAAGAGAGGGGTCTGTCATTCAGACTATCTGAAAAAATTTTGTTTTAAGAGTAATAACCATAAGCGTAAGGTGTGCCCATGCTTGGCATGTTCGGAGAGTAGCTAAGTAGCCAGTTAGCTTGGACCAAAGTCAATGCAGAGGAGCTAAGTCGAGAATAAAAGAGATATGTCACAGCAATTTAGACCATGTTAAAAATAGCTAAGAACTTTGTTTTCTGAATTTAGGTCTTAAATAGTATTGCATCTTGATTCGATTTTTATGGTGCTAGGGATTGAAGCCAGGCACAGACTACCTCTGAACTATGCCCCTATTTTATTATTTACTTTGAAACAGGGTCTCACTACATTGTAAAGGGCTTCATAAATGATTAAAATCATTTTTTGTAAAGGGTCACTCTCATTGGTTAAAAAAAGTACTTTTGAGGGGAATAAATACTTTAAAGCAATAAGTATGAAGCAATTAGAGGGTTATTAAATGATTTGGCCAAGTAAGGGTGAGATCTTGAACCTTTGTGTGGGGAAGCAGTAATGATGCTGAGAAATGATCAGTTTCTAATTATATAATTAAAAAAATACCTATATATTAGGTTGCTGGGGGTGAACTTGATATAACTCTTGTGCTTTTTTTCATCAGATTTGATCCATCCATTCTAGACACTTTGCTATTCCATGGGGTTTCCAGAGCATTTGGCTGTTTCAAGCCCAAAGAATTTGAACTCTTTCTGAAACAGTGCTCTCCTTGTGAGATACATTGCTTGCTCCTTCTTGTTATTTATATTCTTTCCTAAATCTCTCTCAGAGAAACAACTTCCTTTTTTATCCTATCTAAAATGCTAGTCATCTTCATTCTTTATCTCTCATTCCAGTTTAACTTTCCAACACAGCACTTCATATCACTACTTCAAATATGTTATTTTAAAAAAATTATATGTGGCGGGTCTCCCCAATATAATGGCAACATGGTTTGTACACTACTTTTAAAATTGAATTCAGCCACTAAAACATATTGTTATTTCCAAATTTACAAAGTTTAAGTCATTCCATATTTCCTAAAGTACTGATTGCCATATGGCACTGATAAATATAATAGCCACATCCTGGTAAATATGGCCAACTCATCACTCAGTTTTTCCTATTATACTGATTCTATGTCTCAAGGAGGAAAAAATAAATCTTACAAAACATCACATTTTTTGTATAGTGTAACATTGAGATGATATCCTTCAGGTATATGTATTTTTGTATGTAGCTTTCTGCTCTCAGCCCAATTTGCTTGGATCTCTCCTTGCTATTCTATGCATGATGATGCACGAACAACAGCAGATGGACAGGAGTTAAATTATTACAATTGGTCTTGGCCTATGCATGAAGTGTACTGAGTACACTTGAAGAGTTAATATTGAAATATGTACTCTTTCGGCTTTTACACTAAGGGGATTTGAGGTGCACTTAGCTCAGTAGATTCCACTCACATAAACAACTTCTGTTGAAAATCTGCTTCTCTCCTGCTTGTTATTATTAAACAAACAGGCTTCCCTTTTCAAAATTGTAAAGTAGTTGAGGCATAGACATTTACTATCATTTCTTCTTGGTGGATTATTCTTTTTAATAAAAGGAAGTACCCTGCTTTGTCTCTTCTGATGTGTTTTAGCTTAAAGTCTGTTTTGTTGGATATCAGTGTTACTACCCCTGCCTGTTTTTGGTCTCTATTAGCATGATATATCTTTTTGCAACCTTTCATTTTCAGTCTATGAATGTCTTTAGCTTTAAGGTGAGTTTCTTGCAAACAGTATATATTTGGATTATGTTTTTTAATCCAAATTGCCAGTCTACATCTTTTACATTCAGAGTTATTATTAAAATATGATTTTTGTTTCCTGTCATTTTGTGTTCTATCTACTCTTTGACATAATGTTATTTCTTCTTTACTTAGATTCCCCACTGATCAACTTCATCTATTCTCTGGTTCTGGTGTCTGCTTCTTTTTTCTTCTTTACGGTTTCTTTAAGTATTTTCTATTGTTGTCTCCTTTTCATTCATTGACTCTTTCATTTCATTCTGGACCTCTTTCTGAGTCTTTCTTAGTGTCACCATTTCCTCTTTCATTCCCTGTATACTTGCTTTGAGGCCTTTCATCAATATTGAAGATCAGGATTTGAAATTCTTCTTGCATTTCTTGTAGGTCAGTATTCATGATTTCTATTATTTCTTCACTGTTCCTAGTTCTCATGTTTTCAGGGTTCTCAGGCTTGTTTTTCTGATGTTTTGGCATCTTGTCTTCTGTGGATATTATGTCCGATCCAATCTTAGTAGTAGGAATTAAGAGGTATCAGCAGGTAAATAGAGGAGTTTCTGTTCTCCACAGCTGGGGCTGGACTGACTTCTTCCCATTCACAATAGGAAGGTCTGTAGTGATCTTGGAGAGCCTACTAGTTGGGTCTAGTGTTAAGCATAGGTCTCCCCCACACGTTCCATTGATCAGAGCCTGAGTCTGTCTGAGCCTCTGTTATGTCCAACAGCAGACTTTACTCCCACCTCTCTGTGTTGTAACACAAAGTCTCAGACCCAGGAAGTTTTATTGGGACTGTGGGAGTCTCTGGGGGCACCAGGCTGGATGATTTCCCACAGAACCGCGACTTCTGTTATGGTGTTATTGAGCCCTGCTCTGGATCTCTGGAGGGTGTGGTAATCTCCACCACCACTACTCTTTCACTGGGTTGTACCACAAAGTTTCAGACCATGGGAGTTAATTGGGGCTGCGTGAGTCTCTGGGGCCACTGGGCTAGGTGTTTTTCCACGGAACTATGACTTCACTTACGTTGTTATTGAGAGCCGTTCTGGATCTCTGGAGGGTGTGATAATCTCAGCTGCCACTACGCCTTCACTTGGTTGCACCACAAAATCTCAGACCCAGGGATTTTATTATGGCTGAAGGATTCTCTGGGGGAATGGGGCTGGGCATTTTCCTGTGGGAACTGTGACTTCACTTATGCTGTTATTAAGAGCCACTTTGGATCTCTGAAGAGTATGGTAATCTCAGCCACCGCTACTCCTTCACTGGGTTGAACTGCAACATCTCAGACCCAGGGAGTTTATCACAGCTGTTTGAGTCCCTGGAGACACAGGGCTGGGAGTTATCCTGTGGGGACTGCAGTTTCACTTACATTTTAGTACATACTGGTCTGGATCTCTAGCGAGTGTGGTGAGCTTGGTGGCTGCTGGCAAGATGGCACCACCATGGTGCCCTTAGCCGTGAGGGGTGTGATTTTCTTTTCTGGTGTTGAGCTCCACTCTGGATTCTTGGAGGTCATGGTGTGCTCAGCAGCTGGAAGTTGTAGCTGGTGATTGTGCAGGAAGAATTGATGACTTACAACCCGTGGATCTGCAGCGACTCACTTCAGTTCCTTGTTTTCTTTTTTCTCTCCAGAGGGCAGATCTGTGAGGCAAGATGGTGTTGCTGTGGCGCCCTCCATTGCAAGGCGGGTGTGTTTCTTTTCTGCTTTCTGGACAGTCTCCTAATTTTCTTATTCTCTGTTCCTTGTATTTATCATTTTTATTCCTCTAATGATATTATTTGCTGGCTTTGTAGAATGCTGTTTTTGAGGCAATGTTGATTGGGTGTCAGCAGGACTTGTAAGTGCTATTTCTCTCTGTTGCCATCTTTCCTTCTCTGCTAAAACTTATTTTCCTTTCCTAATAAACATAACCTCTCTTTTTTGTGGTACTGGGATGAAACTCAGTGGATTTCTACTTTCAAGATACACTCCCAGACCTATTTTATAATTTATTTGGAAACAGTCTCTAAGTTGCTGAGAGCCTCACCAAGTAGCTGAGGCTGGCTTGAAACCTGATCCTCCTGTTTCAACCTCCCAAGTACTGGGATTACAAGCATATACCATCATGCCCAGAATAACCCCTCTTCTGGACTCTCACCAATATCGTATCTCATATTACTATTATATACATTTCAGTGTTTAGTGAATTAAGCAGAAAATAATCTAAATAAATGTGTTATACTAAGTCAATTAACCAGTAATTATTTCTAACTTCAACTATGTCGTAATGAGATGTCACATTCATTTTATTGAAAGTCATTTGTTCTCTGGTTTAGCTCTGATTTCAGGCAATGTTGTTTAGTTTTATACCATATAAATTTAACCTAGGGTTCATGCTTTAATAAAGAAAGAATAAGAAAAATAGAAGAGAATCAATCTACATTCGTGTTGCCTTCATTTATTTACTAAAATAATAATATGAAGAGATCTGATCTAAGTCCCCGTTAAGATTCTCTAGTCTGTCAACTATAATCTACAGCTTTCAGCAATTTAAAGTTAGTTATTGCACATCAGGTCATCCATTTAATTGTATTTAATGTTAATGTTTTTAAATTTAAAGAATCACATGTAGCTAGGAGTTACTTTATTGGACAGCACCAAAATAACAGGCAGAGGGATTGGACTAGGGAAGCTTGGAGAAATAGTATATAATTTCCAGGCCCACTATTTTTAGGATGTATAGATGGGAAGAGTGGGCCCTGCCCTGGGATTTTGACACCAGAGCTCACCATAAACACTGCTAAGTGTATGAAGATTTAGGACACTGTAATTCACTTAGATCTGATAACCTTCAGATAATTATTGTCAAAAGGAACTATAAGGTTGCCTGGAAAATGTTTATGGTATTTTCCTTAGAAAAGATATATAAATAATTTCCTGTTTTCTTTTTCTTTACTTGATTTTCTAAGAGATGTTTGATTGAAATAACAAGCAAATAAATGAATTAATTAGTACAAAACTCAGTAGCAATGTTTGTTTGTGATTATCATCTACTTTACTGATTTTTTTTATTACAGTCCTTCACCTATATTTAGTCTAGGGAATGGACTTGATAACATGATAATAAAAGCCAATCTGACAATAGTTTTGTGCTTAAAGTGAATAGATGAAGCAGACCTTTTCTAAGCACTTTATATAAATTTTATATAAATTATTTTTGTCCAGTGGAGTAGGTATTGTTATGCTCATTGTACAGATTAGAAAATACCTTATTCTTTTACCCATGACCTACATTTCAGAAAAGATATTCTAACTATGAAAGAAAAATAACATGTTATGGGTTGGAGCTTAAATGTCTACTAAAAGTCTATGTGCTAAAGGCTTAGACCTCTGCCTGTGACTACTGGAAGGTGGCAGGACTTTTAGTAGGTGGAGCAAAGTAGAAGGAAGAAGGGACCTTCTCTGCTTACTCTTGAAAAGGATATAGGATGCCATCCACTTCCTCTTTCTTTTTTTGTTCCTCACCATATTTTGCCTTACCATAAGTAATAGCAAAATAACTGAAGCTATAAACCAAAATAAATCTTTTATTCTATGCTAAGTATCTCTGATACCTTGTCATGCCAATGAAAAGCTAACATAAATCTCTTCATTTATACAACTGTATATTTTAAATATTATAAAATGATTCACTAAGGAAAGTTACTTACCAAAAGTGACATCCAAATATAAATCTATGATTTTGATTGAAAGTCCAATTTTCTAATTTATATTATAAACTTTTGTCAGGGAAGGGATACAACAAATATTGTTAATCCTCCTAGATATTTTAGGAAATATTAAGCCTAAAAACATCCAAGGCAAACACAAAAAGGGATACCTCAGTTAATCTTAGCCTAGTTAAAAATTATTGAATAAGGATTTCTATGAACTATGTAATTTTTTACTCAACATGTTTAAAACTGACTTTTTTCTGTTGCTTTTTTTTTTATAGAGAGAGGATTAAACCTGGACCATTCCACTTCTAAACTACATTCGATTTCAGGGCGTGGTGGCACATGCTTGTAATCCCCTCGCTTGGGAGGCTGAGACAGGAGGATCACAGAGGCTCAAAGCCAGCCTCAACTACTTAGTGAGGCTCTCAGCAACTTAGTGAGACCCTGTTTCCAAATAAAAATATAAAATAGGTCTGGGATTATAGCCCTGAGGTAGAAAGCCCCTGGGTTCCACCCCCAGCACCACCAAAAATAAATAAAGAAAAATAAACTACAATCCCAGCCCTTTTGAAATTTTATTTATTTATTTATGTTTTATTGGTGCACTGTAGTCATACATCTAAATGGGGTACATGATGGTAGAGGCATACATGCACACATTACTAATTTAGTCATTCCTCACTTCCCACCCTATTCCCTCACCCCTCTCTTCTCAAATTTGGCTTAGTGATTGACATTGATATGTTTATTAATGTACAACATGTGGGTTAGGAAATTTCCCTCTTCCCCTTTACATCATCTTCAGTTATGATACCTTATCTGGTCATCTATGCCCTTTTTATTCATTTTATTTTGAAACAAGACCTAAGTTATGGTATGCTAACCTTAAACCTGCAATTTTTTGCTATTAGGAATTAAACCCAGAGACATTCTACCTCTAAGCTACACCCTCAGCCTTATTTTATTTTTTATTTGAAGCAAAGTCTCCCCAAGTTGTAGGGGCCTCACCAAGTTACTTATGCTGGCCATTAATGCATGATTCTTCTGTCTCCACCCCCCAAGGACTGGCATTGCAAGCCTGTGTCACCATGCTCATCTTGCCATTTTATTATATTGCTTCCATATTGACTTTATTCATTAAGTTCTACTTTCTTCAATTTATATATGTACATGCAGAACTGGGTGTTGAACCCTGGGCCTCACACATGCTATGCAAGCACTTTACCTCTGAGCTACATTCCAACCCCTTATATTTTCCTTAGTTTATTAGTGTTGCAATGTGTCCATTATACATTTTGTAAAGATCCCAATAACCTTTACCTAAAATAATCAGAAATACTCTTTGAATTTGTTTATAATCCAGTAGAAATAGTGAACAAACTAGAAGCTTTTCCTTAAAAAATATTTTTATATTCAACCAAAATACATTTATATGTTTAAAATACATTATTTTCAGCAACTCATAATATTCACATGATGAAATACTTTGTTATATTGCTGTGGTCAAGTATTCTAATCAATAACTTCATAGACTTAATCTTCAAGGCAAATAATCTTCTACACTCACTACACTACTTAAAAAGGATGGATTTCACAAGCAAGACTCTAATGCTCTGTGGTAGTGTTTCTCAAAATTGCTGACTGTAAATATGTGTCCTCTGGGTTTACATTAGGCAATTATCCACGGAACTCAAATATCCTCAAGTAACTGGGTGAAATTGCCTTTTGATTAAGCATTTTCTAAAAAGGCAGAACAGCAGCAGTCTATTTAATTTTTAAATTATAATTACATTTAGTTCCTCAATTCTTTCACTGCATTATAATCAAATGTCTCTTTCCTGACACCAGTTAAAAGCATTTGTATTTTGAGCCTTGCTCTCAGAGCAAGAAGGTTTGGATTTGAGTCTCAAGCTTCCAGAATTAATCATTGTAAAATCATTGACAGGACACAGTTCCTTTATGCCTATTATCTGTCAAACACCATCCTCCATAATTGTCATGTCTTATTTTATATAATACATAATTAGCCAAGGTTACATGAATAGGTAATTTGCAGAACTGATATTCAAACTCATAAATTTAATCTTCAAGCATGTATGTTAACCTCCTGCTTCTTCTCTGCTGTTTCTTTTTTTTCTTTTTCCTCCTCTTTAGTGAACATTTCTTTTGTCTATCTCTTCATCATCCTTATTGGAAGTCAAATCATAAAATAATTTTTTCAATATATTAAACTTACAGGCCAGGTAAAGGATTATACATGAATCTCACTCTCAATACTTTTGGGAGAGCACAATTTGTTGTTAGGTACACTAGTTTTGAACTCTATCCAAATAACTTTATATATTTAAGAGCCATAGAAACTAAATAAGAGCTTTTCTTTCCTCTTAAAATTATCCCTAGAAATTGCTTCCGAATTCAGCAAATACAATATAGGAAACTGAGTTAAATTTGAATATTTACCATACCCATAAAAATTAGTGTCTATTTTCTGAAATACAAATATACATCCTCTATTTTACCTGGCATTAAGAGGAAACAATCTTTCTTGCAAGACTCAAAAGATTCTAAATGTGTATTTTAAAAGAGAAAAAAATAAACAGTCAACATGACTTTTTATTATTAATCAACGGCCAAGCACTGTGCTGTCTGGACACATCAGGAGCAGCATATGACCTGATGCAGCTCAAGACCTGATGATGTCTACCATGTCTGGGAGGACTGGACGACACTGGTACTATGAGGTTAGGAGCACCCACAGTCGTACTGGGCCTGACCTATCAGATTGGCATTAATAACCCAAATGCAGTCACTCTCCCAAGAGTGCAGGTAACAGAGGAACCTGGGCCTGCAAATTTAGATCACCACTTAATAAACTCATGATTAAAGTAGTGCCAGGTGTCTATGTTGTAAATGCATTTTATAGAATTCAAAAAAATATTAATATTTTAAATAAATGTTTTCTTGAATTAAATATGCATGTTCCCATTTTTGGCTCACATCTCATCTTAATTATTTGAGTCCTTCATCCAGAGCAATGATGGAGTATCCAGGCCAGCTCCCTTTTTTTCTGGACCTTTTAAAGAACTTTCCAGTTTCTTTTCTTGTAGTCAGGTCATTTTTACTGGCTGCAAATTTATAGTGTCTCTTGCCAGTCTGAAAACTTTCTGCCTCTGTGTAATCTGCTTCCTAATTCTTTTCCTATCCCCCCAGAAGTTTTATCCTGAGGCAGACATAATTTATTCTTCAATGCTTATTCAACAAGACTTTCCACAACCTTGCCAAAAAGCAAGCTTTTGCCAAATGGAATTCCTGAGTGGAGTTCTTTCAGAATCATGTTGTCCAACCAGAGGTGCAGCCAAAGAACTAGCTGGCTGCCCACATTAGCTGTCATACTTTTCAAACTCGCTGGCAGAAAGCCTAAAGCACAGTCTGCCAAAACCTCCACTTCCATTTTAACCAGAGCACAGGTCTTCAAGGACATTCTAGCAACTCTCCCAGCCACTTAGAAATGGCTCCTGCCTCTCTGCCAGTTTCCTGACTGAATGTGAGTTCCTGCTGCTCTGAAAGTTTGCTAAAGGGAAACATCTGCTTCTCTATGGGTTTGGTTCAGTTTCCATTAAGGCAGTGAGTTTTTTTCTTTTTTTCTTTTTATGAAATGTTAGCAATTTCAGCAACCATGTTTTTAGCAGCTTCCCATATTTCAGTCTTTAAATATAAACTTGTTTCTATTTCATGGAGTTTCTTGGGAGCATTGGAGATTGATCTTTTGGGGCTGGTACCATCAGTGTGATATTTTATTAGAATCTAGTATATTTTATCTTTATTTTTCTTTTGTTTAGTTTCTCTCCTCTCTTCTGAAAATAAATGCAAAACTTCACTTATTTTTTTTCCTAATTGTTTTCTACTCTCTTTTCTGTCACTAAAAATGGGACCTCCAGCCTCTGTGGGAAGTCTTCACATAATCATTTCCTTCTTTTCCCCTTAACTCTAGTATTCATTGTGTGTTTCTCTCTGGGCCCCTCCTTGCCCTCTCTCCCCATAGATAATACTTACATTGATACAGATAACTTTATGTATGAAAAATAATTATTTGAATTATTTTCATCATCAGATCGTCTCTACCTTTCTTGTCATATCTCCTTGCCCTTTCTACTGCTGTCATTGATCTAAAATCCTCTTTATTTCCCAATTTTTTCAAGCTTTTGCATAAAAGTGAAATCATATGGCTGACCCTTCACTTTCTGAAATTGGCTAATATCACTTAGCATAATAATCTCGAGTTTCATCCATTTTGCTGTAAAGGGCATCATTGTGAATTTTTATGAATAAGTAAAATTTCATTGTGTGTATATACCAAAACTTCATAATCCATTCATCTGCTGATGGGCACTTAGCTTTACCCACTTTTTAACTGGCTCTTCAGGCTGAAGTCCTGCTCACTGTTCAACCCAGTTTTCAGTCAGCAGTTAGAATATATGTTCTATAACAAACATTATCATGATACTCCTCTGTTTGAAATTTGATATCCAATGTCATTTGTTTGATTTTAGAGAGTTTTTTAAGCTGACCTCTATTCATCTCACTAACCATATCAATTGTCATTCTCACTTGTTTGTGTCAAATATGTTGAACTTCTAGTTGTTCAGGGCGCTTTCTTTTTGTGACTCTTCCTTATGTTGTTTCTGGAATTATCATCATGCCAAATACAGAAAATTTTGTATCGTACTCTTTTGTAGCCTTCTCCCTTCTGCTTTGTGCTCCTAGAAGGGTAGTTTTGAGAGCCAAGACTCTACCTTTCCTACTTTCTAGCTTCCATAGAGTTTAGGCAAAAGCTAGAGGGAGAAGAGCGACGTCCAAGTGTGTTTTCCCTCTGCTCCCTCTCTACAGCTTCCATGGGTCAGCTGCCCACTTGCTCATGAATTGAGGTCACAGCTCCTCTACAGAAGCCTTTTCTGTCTCCAGATTCCATCATCTCCCCACTCATACCACTTCAAGTCTATCAGAGTGTCCAGCACTATCCCTTGTGGTGCCCTTTGACCTTACTCAGACCATTGTCCCTTGATTAAGCTTTCTTTAAATCATCCAATTTTAATATTCCACCAGCTGGGATCCTGACATAGGTATTTGGACACAATAGTCTGCAGCACAAAGAAAGGTGAGAACAGAGATAACACATTTTTCTATTGTTGATTATAAAACATTTCAAGCAGATTTAGTTTCATTGGATTGGATCAGATTTTTGGGGATCAGAACAAAAGGTGTCAGTAAAAAGAGTAGCCACCCAGGACTGAGCCCCAAGTCCATCTAATACTGCACTTAACCGTGGTGGCTAGATGGTGAGGAATGGAGGTGGAAGAATTAGAATAGAGAATGAGAAATAAGGTTAAGTGACAACCCATGCAAGAAAACAAGAGACCACCACTTGCAATGAAGTATTCAAAACAACAAACCAAAAAAATAGCTCTGAAGTTATAATACATCCCAAGATAGTTACTATGCTTTCCAAATTGTCAAACCAGAATATTTTTTAACCAGCATATCTTTTGTATTACTTGGGATATATTTTGCTAAAAACCCATGCAGGGTTAGATACTTCCTAGCATTTGGAAGAAATTCCAGGCCAAAAAAAAAAAAAAAAAATTATAATAAACAGCATTAAAAAGCCATACTTCCTTTCTATTGCCAATAGTAAGGTCAATGGGTTTTCTCTATTCTGTCACCTCGTCAGCCATAGAGGATGAATAAAGATCCAATAAATTCTTAATCTTGAATTTGGTGGAAGTACATATCAGTGAAATACTAATAGGCTGATTTATACTATACTAATTTATACTAATCAGCCTATACTAATAGGCTGATATTTATATTTAATTGAAAGATATTCAGGAAATTATGATTTGGAAAGTAAGAGATGCAAAAATAATTTGAAATTTAATTAATAAAAAAGCAGACAATATTTATAACTCCATTGTATTCTTAGAAAATAGATCCTGTTTATGGCAGGCCATTTAATTTTTTAATTTTTATTTATGTATTTATTTTTTGTGGGTTTGGGGATGGAACCCAGAGGCATTTGACCTCCGAGCTACACTCCCTGCCCTCTTATTTATTCTTTATTTTGAAACAGGGTCTCACTAAGTTGCGGAGAGCCTCACTAAATAGCTGAGGCTGTCCACGAACTGCGATCCTCGGGTCTCAGCCTCCCGAATGCTGGGATTACAAGCGTGCGCCATCACGCCCAGCTAGGCCATTTATTTTTGCTAAGCTGTTTGATGAATTTGGGAGCTTGGACTTTGAGGGTCTCCATAGAAATGCAAAGAGACAGAGAAACAGGGACATGCAAAAAATTCGGAGACTTTTATGTAAATTAGCGTAACCTTTCTTTCACTCAAATACCTTTAATCAACCAGAGATCATAAAGAGCATGATCCCAGTGAATGTGCTTCTTGCTATGTGTATATGAACTTGCGAAAGACAGGAGTTTTATGTCCAGGTTAAAAGAAAGACCTTGAGTGGAAAAGAATGGAAACTATGGGGGCATAAGCTTCCAACAATCCTTAAAAGGTCATGGGATATATGATTTTAAATTTCACAAGCAATAGTACCAGCAAGTTATGATCAGTGTTTCACCTAAGTTTGTCTAGATTTGCTAGTGACAAGTATACCCTAGAGAATAATGGAGTAATATGTCATAAATAAATGAAATTTATCTGTACATTAAAAATGTTGGGAGAGGATAACACTTTTCTAGAAATATAACGGCTGGTAGATCCAATTTGGTTAGTTCTACTAATTTGTACTGAACATTCTGACAGGTAGGGTGTAGTGGCTGAGAACATAAATGGTTAGGTTCATCGCTACTTTCAGCACTTTCTAGTCACATAATTTAAGGCATGCTAGATTTGGCCCTATTTTAATTTTCTTATATTTGAAATAAAGACAATAATAGTGCCTCCTCTCTGGAATTGAGGAACATATTAAAAATTATTGTGTATAAAGCACCTAAGTTAGTGCTAAATTGGTGTCAGCTTCACAGCAAGTTCATAGTAAATATTAGCTATTATTGATGGTGATAAAAGCTAATTTAAATAGCTCTTCTGCTATGTAACCTGCACTTTATTAGGATATAATGTAAGTAAAAACTGAGAAATATATTCTCAGTAGGATAAAGTGCTGATATGATTTCAATGAATTAAAGGTAGAAACTTAAATCATATCTTAAAGCATATAAAGATGCTTACCAGAGTCAAAATTATCATAACATTGGAAAATCCCATGCCTTATCATGGTTAATATTTTGTGGGGGACCAGTGGCTGTCAATAGTACTATATATTAAAATGATCTGGAGATATTTTACAAATAGGCATATTAATTAGATAATGTGGGGTGATGCCTACATATGTCTATGGTCATAGCAACCAAGATTGAGAAGCAGTGTGGTTGAGTTAATTTCTGCAGTGATTTTGTGTTTAAGTTGGATTTTTTATTAGTTTTACCATGATAAGATAAATTATTATAATACAGTTGGACAAAATAGTAGAAGGTATATTTGTATATTGTCTATATGGCTAAAAATACCTGAAAAGAACAATCTAGAGGACAAAAGATTTACTTTGAATCATGATTTCAGAGATTCCGTTCATGGTCGGATGGCTACAAACCAAAAGTATGTCAATAAGGCATGGTAAAGAAAAACTGTTTAGCTAATGGTAGTGTGGAAAGAAAGGAAAGAGAGAGAAAGGCGGGGAGATCCAGGGATAGATATATCCTCAAGGCTCTACCCCAGTGACCTACTTCCTCCAGCCATGTTCCACCTGGGACTTTGCTTCATTGGAGACCATGTTTATAACACATGAACTTTCAGAGGGACATTCCAAAACCAAACCATAACAGATAATGTAAACTTTTAACCTTGCCTTTTGATTATATTTATATTTGAAAGCTAAAATAATTACAGAAGTATCTTTAGCTTAGATAAATGTAGAACTATGGCAAAGATGTGTTGCTTTAAGCAAAATATTTTTAGAAATATTCACTTAAAACCAAGAGCTTACAAGGCTGTTTTCTTTTATTAGTCTCTTGACTATGAGAGAGTTTTGTAGGACACGATGTTTTTCTGAAATAGTTACTTCTAGAATAAGTTTCTCCAATTTATTTTTAAATTAAGGAATTTATGATCATGGTATTCAGAATATACACCTCAATTACTGAAATGCGCTATATATATATTGCCTAAGATCTAATCAGCATATCATTGAGAAATATTTCATACATATTTTAAATTCTCATATTTTGCTGCATTTTAGCACCACAGATTGCATTTTTTATTCAATGACTGTCCTATCAAACCTAATACATATTTGTAAATCTTAATTCAAACTCAATGGGTATGGATCCATACAAGCTTAAACTGCAATTTCGCACAACTGTAGTTTTAAATTACAAATCGTGAGTGCATTTGATGTGCTCTGCTGTCTGGAAAGGAGCTTAGCGAGCTATATGTATAAAAGGTGGCACAAAACACACAGGGCAAGGAAAAATTTCACTGCCCTTTTGCTTTTCACTAACAATTACTCTTAATTCCACTTTTCTGTATCCCCATAATCACATCATTTTTACCCAAAAATAAAATATCTTCTTATATTTATTTTCTAAATCCCAGAAATGTATCATTATTCTAAATGTTTACAACTCCTAGGGGGCTGCCCTTTTGACAAATGCAGTAGAGAATGACGTCACTTAGATTTCGTACTAGCTTGGTAAGTATTATTCATAGTTTAATCAAGATAAAAGATTACACATGTATTTGTATTTTTTTTTTTACTGGATGGATATCATTTATTTCACAATATCCTCTTTACATATAAAATTTGTTTCCTTTAGTGATATATAGTTTCTTCTCATCCAACTTTTAATCTCCAACTTCGTTTTCTACAATTATCTGGCTCTCATTTTGTTGTCATTCACAGCAGAGCTGTTCCCCAAAATATAGATTGCATCATGACATACCATCCTCAAAAATCTGCAAAGGTGTTCCTTATTGGCGACAGAAGACAAGATGACTCCCAGAATGCCCTTCAAAACCTTGCAGGCTGGCCTTCTCAACGACAGTTCCTTCTTATTCACGACATTGCTCTTGTACTCTGCCCAATTCCTTTTCTTCTAAATGACCCCAGATCTCCGACTTTGATCATTATTTTCAATCATCTTCATGTGAACTTTACTAAAACTTTTATTAGATATTGCTATTTGGCCGGGCGTGGTGGTGCACGCTTGTAATCCCCCCCACGCTTGGGAGGCGGAGACAGGAGGATCGTGCTGGCTTAAGAGACGCTGTTTCCAAATAAAAATATAAAATAGGTCTGGGAGTCTAGCCCGGAGGTTGAAGGGCTTCCAGGAACCCCAGTACCACACACACACACACACACACACACACACACACACACACACACACACACACACACAAAGATACTGCTATTTGTAAATAAAAACTTTATTGGTCTTTTTGTTGGAGATTTCCTGTGTTCCTCCATTCCCTTGCACATTAGTCATGTCCAATTGCTTACTCCATTTGACCTGCTCTAGCTAATTTCATTTCCTTGTTCCCAGTATATTTTAAAGTTCTTCAGATAGAAATCCAGTCCTACTTTTCTCTGTATCTATAGAACCCAGTGTTGGTAGGTGAAGAATTCTCTGGAAATAATACTCTAGGGTAGTAATATCTCTTCCCCAGTTCCTGCTGCCTAATAATACTATTGTTGTTGGAAACATATATGCTACATAAAACCCAAATTTGGATATATTTATAGATAATATGAATATTTATATGTATATATTTGAATATTTGGATATGTATGTATATATATATATATATATATATATATATATATATATATAATTTGTCTTAAAATCAACTGAATTTTACTGAGTTAGAGTTCACAAAATTGTATGGTCTCAAAGCAGAACAATATAATGAAGCCCAAAGGTTAAAAAAAATGTATATATATATAATATATATATCACACATACATTGCAATGGCCTACAGTAAGGAAATAAACTATATCCCTGAATGGATTGATTAGTTTTTAACAACCTGGGAAATTTCAAAAGATTATAGATAATTATTCATTGGTCCCTGAACCAAAATTGTCAAATGCAATTTTTTATAGAAAAATTGGTCCCTGAAAATAGCCTAGACATAACATTATCATTTAAATGAACAGATTGGTCTGAGGGCACACTAAAACACAAATGGGAAATATAAATACTGACTGCAGCAAATAGGCCAAGCAGCTATATGGCAATAAAAATAAAATATCATTGGAATTAATAATACAAATTATTTAAGTATAGATTATTTGGCATAAGCAAATGCTATGTTTGCAATTCTTTTAAGGTTTATTTTATCAATATATATCTGCTTATTTTTAACTACACATAGCATGGTTGTTATAATAATATATAATTATTTAAACAAATTTAGTGTTGAGCAATCAAATAATGTTCATATTTGTTCCATGATAATAATACTGTCAAATTTCCATGAGATTATGTACTTTACCAAGAAATACCTAACATTATATAACAACATCCCAGAAGATTTGGTTCTTATTTTCACTAATTAGAAATCAACTTAGTCCAGGATTTGGTTGTAGGTAATAGAATATAACTGCAGCTGTTCTAAGCCAAAAATAACTTTTGGAGCTATTCTCACAAAAGTTAAATAAATGGGAACAAAAGAGAGTCTACCAGTCGTCCTTGCTCAGCACATAATCATACTGACAGGGACCTTATTTTCGCTCTATCTTTTAATCAGTCACTCAAGCTGCAAAGCCTCCAGTGAAGAGTCCAGGTGGCAGGGTCAAAGTCACCAGCCTGTCCCTGAACTATCAGAGCGCAAGAACAGGAAGGATTTGCTCTTTCTACTTTCAAAATGAGAGGCCAGTAGTCACCACCACCTTCCACAAAACCAGGCCCAGTGAACACTGGAAAGTAGAAATTGGGTGAAATGTTAGTCAGAAAGGCCATTAGAAGCATGAATATTGTAAATATGATGTAAAGATAACTATATCACTGAAGAGAGAGGGATTCATGGGGAGCTACAGCAAGTATATGAAAGATAATTTGCATTTTAACAAAAGTAGATTTTAACTTGATTTAAAAGGAAAGTCCTATTGGAAGGGATTTGCTGCTGTGAAATTAATCGAGTGAAGCCTGGCATAAAGAATAGATGAGCTGATGGACTTAGGTAGAAGTTAAAAGCATGAATTCTAACTGGAAAAATAAAAAGAAGATACAATCAAAGATATCATTTGTATGAGTACATTTATGTTTTGTTAAAAGCTGTAGAAGAAAGTAAGTGAAGAAGAACCACTTAAGTATTGTTGATGCTTTTATACTTGATAAACAGTGCTGGTACACTGAGAATCATTGATTCCATCAAATTCTTTAAAGAACCACCATAAAGAATTATTGGTATTATTATTGACAGCATGTTTTTCTTGAGACTAGATTTGAATGGTCCTTTAACCATAGCCAGCTTCTGTTTCTGAAGACCTTATAAACGTGTGTTCATATCTCCACTATAAACCATTTATTTTAGAGCTATTAGTAAAGAATTAACCTAACTCAGTTTTATATAGTATCTAGCACACAGCCTAAAATTTGGAATGGTATTTATTAGAAAGTGATACAATAGCTGAACATCCATGAAAAGAAGAAAGCAAGTATTTCTTAATGTCATATTATCATCCATTCCTATTCCCCAAAGTTTGATACTTATAACGGGAATAATAGAGTTAGCCACAAGGTAAGATTAATAAATGACCTGGAGTTGTTTTTTGATTAATCCTCACCCTCTTATTTTTTACCAAGCAGTTTTTGTGCTTGTTGTATGCCAGTCATTGTGTATCTCAAGGATGAGGTCTCTTGATTCTACAGTCTAATCTTAATGTATCATTGTCTGAATTCCAAATGAGATATACTGAGGTTGACTTTCTTGATGACATAGCCAGGAAGTCAGATTTAAACAGGTCATGAGTGATTCTTTTTCTTTTTCTTTTTTTTAAATGTGTGTATTTTAGTCATACATCTTAATGGAGTACAAGATAGTAGAGGCAAGTATGAACTCATTTAGCCTTTGCCCAATTCCCACCTCATTCCCTCCCCCTCACTCCTTCTCATGTTACTGATTGACTTTGATATGTTTATGGATGCAGGTCATGTACATTAGTGAATTTTCCTCTTGACCCCTCCAATTCCCTTCAATTAGTTCACCTTATTTGCTCATTTATAGTTTCTTAAAATAGAAAGACTTGAGAATCAGAGTCTTGGTTAAAAGTAGGTATTATTACAACAAAAACAATCAACAATTCTCACAGAAAGATGAGGCAAGGAAGGTCATCAGAGAGGAGAATTTACATGGTCTATCAAGGATTTTGGAATTCAGGGTTTCTTAAACAGAGAAACTGAAAATAAAATGTAATTTATTTTACCAGTAAACCAAAGTAAACTGATTTCTTTAGAATTTTGCTCTAGAATATAATACAAAACTTAATTACAACTATAAGATTTTATAAGTATATAAGCTGTGTATACACACATCTATTTATCATCTATCTATCTAGATATATCTATATTCATAGTATGAAAAATAAGAAACAGAAAAACTAAGAACAAAAGCTTTTCATAGATTTTTACATATAAAATTTAGATAATTCATCCCAACTATATGTATTCAGAGGTGTCCCTGTGCTGACACATGCCTCTGTCATGGGGTACTTTCAGAAGGGAGTTATATGCAGCAAATTCTCCCTTTTTTTTCTATGCCAGAGAGAAAAGCAAACTGATACTAAATCAATTGTATGATTTCCAACAAGAAGGAAATGCAAAGACCTCATCATGGAAGAATGGTCTATGATTAAAACACACTTATGTGAAGCTGCAGGTTGATGTCCAGAATGTTATTGAATAATGGCAATTTCTGTAAAGCAAAACCAATTGTATGTATACCTTTGAAAGGATTCACCAGTTAATGTCTGTCTGGCTAGGAATGCAAGGTATATAAAAATGTTATTTCTATTCTTCATATGGGAAATGTCTTTTACAATAAGAAGGAAGTTTCTTTTATGATTATAATCTACTGTCATTTTCAAGGTAATTGCATGTCCTTCAACATATTGCCCAAAATTTGCATTATTAAGAATTTAAATTTAATATGCATATATTATATATAGGTATGATGTAGAAAAGTAGAATATTAGCTGGACATGGTGGCACATGATTGTAACACTACTTGGAAGGCTGATACAGTAAAATCACAGGTTCAAAGCCAGCCTGGGCAATTTATGTAGGTTCTCAGCAAACGAGTGAGAACCTATTTTCAAATAAGAAATAAAATCTGAGTTGGAGTTTAGCTTGAAAGTAGAATGCCTCTTGGTTTAATCCCCAGAAAAAAAAAACAAAAACAAAATCAAACCAAACCAAACCAAACAAAACAAAAATGTAGAAAACTCAGAAGTTAAAAAAATTATGAATATGAACCTTGAACAACTATATAAACTAACTAAAACTTTTTTGTTATTGCTAAATGTTATTTAATAAGTTGGTGTGTAGCTGGGCGTGGTGGCACACGCTTGTAATCCCCGCGCTTGGGAGGCTGAGACAGGAGGATCGCACGGGTTCGAAGCCAGCCTCAGTTACTTAGTGAGGCCTTCAGCAATTTAGTGAGACCCTGTTTCCAAATAAAATATAAAAAAGGTCTGGGAGTATAGTCTGGAGGTAGAAAGCCTCTGGGTTCCACCCCCAGTACCACACACACACAAAAAAAGTAGGTGTGTAAAATGAATACAAATAGGCACAGATTAGGATAAGTAGGATAAATGACAGTGAAATACTAAGAAATAATCTTAGGCAGGATCAGGATATACATTTTTATATTAATACGGTTTTGCTAATCATCTTAAAAGAAAGATTTGAATTATAAAAATTTTAGTGATTATATGTACGAAGTAATTATTAAAATTATATATTTTGAGTTTTAGTATATATGTATATATACTACATATATAAGGAATTTTACTAATAAAATACATATATATATATATATATATATATATATAGCCTTTAATAGAGATATGTATATGCCTCCCAGTTATGTTCTCTTTAAAAAATTCAAATGAAACGAATATTCTAGTGCAGGTTTTTGGTGGCAAACACCTATAATTCTAGTACTTGAGAGTCTAAGACAGTTTTGTGTCCAGCCTCAACAACTGAGTGAGACTGTTTTAAAAAAAAATAGGACTGGGAGATGTAACTGTGAGATAGGAAGCCGTAGGTCCAATTCCCAGGAAATTAATAAAAAAATAATAACAATAATATAATAAATAAAAATATTTTAGGAATAGTATTAGATAGCTTCATCAAGAGGACTTCGAATCAGTACCTCATTTAATTTGCTTATGCTCAGAATGTAGAATCCTTTACAAAATCCTACAAAATTGTCTCCAATTTTGATAAAAGTAACAGAACAGTGTCAAATAAATAAAAGTGATTTTATAGACAAGCATGGAAAATCATTGTCCTTATACAAAGCTATTTTTCATCTTGTGTTTAAGTTGCTTACTTTTGTCCGGTGAAAGGTAGTTCAAGAGCAATAACTGGATTTGAGGAGATTATCTCTAAAAGAAAACCAGAGTTTGAAAACTAAGGTAACTATCTGAATAGAGAAATCATGCTGGGAATTCAGCTGTGTGATTTTTAGCCATTTCAGAAAAAAAGTGAAAAATACTAATTTCTGGTTCCTTTCCTAATACTTAACAATTGAGAGCTTATTATAAAGTGATTGTCATTGTGTTGATAATTTATTCAAGTATCAAGTGCATAATAAGTGTTGAAATGTCCATGTGCCGTATGAAAGTTTTGCTGTTTTATTTTTATGATTTCATAATAAAGCATTGAGCCACCATCAATGATTAAAAGAAAAGATGGATCTGCTCACATTACTTTCCAACATAAAATAGGCCATTTTAATATAGCAGTTTTATAATCTACTCTCTAAAGGGATATAGATTTATTTTTTAAAATTCTTTTCAACTCAAATATAGAGAAATGTTGTTAACTTACATAGAAAATCAATTGAGCAGGAAGCAGAGAAGGAAAACAAGTTTGACACATGGACGTAGCACGTCCACACTGTAGGAGGAAGCTTTCCCTCGCCTCTTCAGCGTTCTGTTAGCTCCCTTCCCATCAGCACAGGTGCGATGCTACAGCACATCTAAATGTGTCTGCAGTTCCCTGCACCTGTGGATCACCATCAGGCCAATAACAAAAATGCCTTCCTCACAGTTTTGCATAAAGACGTTGCAATTTATTCAGACTTAATGAGGTAAAAGAGAGAAGCCTCTGGGACTGTCTGTTCCTAAAAACTGGACTTTTTCTTTCACTTCAACAATTAAATTCTTTTGTTAGCAATATATAAGAATAGTGAAATTTTATGACCCAGGGGTTCTTTTATTATGGGTAATAATGACTTGTGTTTTATGCACAGGGTGAGTAGTGGCAAAATTGATTGAAGATATTGTGTTTTAATCACAGTGCTTGCCACTTCATTTCTGTGAGACCCAGATGCAAAAAATTTTTAAAAAAGAAAAAAAAAATTTCTCCCTTGGTGTTGGGAAGAATGCTTTGGTTAAAACGTGGTTGAATAAATTTCATTAGTATGCAAGAGAATGGAATCGGAGTAAAACTCAGAGATTATAGTTGAGACACAGTGGCACCAGAATAGTGTAAAAGATCACCAGACACATAAGATAAAATACATTATTTTAAGAACAAGGTTATTTCTCTAAATCATCACTACAAATAATCCAATGTGACACTCTGTTCTGGTAAAAATTAAAAGTTTAGATTCCTATTATCTTACCAAGAAGATTTGCAAACATTAAAGACAATACCAAGATATTATTTTCTGGATCATGGATTTCTCTTATAGAAGGCTTCTCAATTATAAAATTCACTGTAACATATACTTGTCTGTAAAAAAAAACAAAGAAAATAGTTATACCTACATTAAAAGTTACATAAGGATGATGCATCATATATTTTTTCTATCATAATATTTTTAATCATACTTAATAAATGTCATGATTGATCTGAAACTGTAGGGAAAAGGGATAGTGCACATTACCCCTTGTGCACATAATGCACATTATGTATGTATGTATTTTTATATTAAAATATACATACTCACTACATATTTTATTTTATATACACATACACAATTATTTAACATGTATGAAATTAATATTTATGAATTTTGTATATAAATATAGAGAGATACATAAACAACCACATGCACACATATATTTATATATAAATATTCAAAATCAGTTTTATTACTAGATTATTGGAAATTTTTTCCTCCTATTTCAATTCAACAGAAGTTTTACTGTGTTATTTTTCGTGTCAACCCCTTTTATTCATCTAACCTAGATGGATATTCGCTGTTCTCTTGGCAATCTTATGACTCAATGTGTGTTTTTAAATGATAGCCAAGACAGAATTCAGGTATGCTTATATATTGCTTTAAATGCATGTTTTTTCATATTAGATTGCAAACAGCTTCAGAGCACAAATCATAATCTAATTTTCCGGCACTATTCAAAGCGATTTTTATGTATTAGCACTTTATTTCCTAATGCACTATATGTTTTGATTCCAGAGCCATGCAAGCGGGAGCAACATTCACCCATTTGACAAATGCTTAGTGTTTCCAAAATGCTCCATGAATATTTAGGATTAATTATACTATGCATTCATTAAGCACGAAATAAGCAGCTACTACCTATTGGGCACTGTAACCCCTGGTAATTATGATCTGTCCTATAAACCATTGAAAAAGCAGAGAAATTCAAGAGAGCAAAATGCATGATTGTTGATTATTCAGGTAAGTTTTTCTAAAGGGACTGCATTTTGAGTTACAAAATTAATGGTATATAAAGTTGAATTAAGTAAAATTTATAGGAACATGACAAAATACCCTAAGTAGAAATAAATGTAGCTTTTTTTGAGTAAATTTGACCTAGTCTTTTGTTTAATTCATCCTACAAAATGAGCACTACAACACAGTAGCTCCACATAAAGCCTCTGTCCTACAATTTTGCATCATTGAAAACCTATATTAGTTTGTGCCATGCATATGTAAATGTCTTCTCTTTGGGATCTCAGTATATGGCCCTTTTCACCTTCAGAAGGTGTGCCTTATCAGTACAGAGCTAGTATGTCACTCACAATGTAGGATGCTGTATCTCTCTGGTTGTTAATATCTAATGCAAAGTTTCTGCACTCTGTGTCCTAACAACATTTCATTTACTCCACTTTCATGGAGCCATTCTTTCCAAGGTCACCATAGAGTAGCATTTTCGGAGTCCTGCTATTATTCTTACTCCACACATGTCCAGATAAGCATTTTGAGAAGCAGTAGGCATTGTTTATTATCGGTAAACTGGCTGCAATCCAGAAACTTTCCTTGTCATCAGATCAAAAGAATGGCAAAAAATGAAAATCAAATGATACTTCTAACAAGCTATTGTAACCTGAATTAAAAATCAGTACACTGGCACAGTGCTCATTTAACTAAAACTATTACTTTAATTGTTAAATAAAACACTAGTAAATCCTATGAAATGCAATTGCTCTTCTACTTTCCTTCTTATTGCAAACTGTATGGATGGTATATGTGGGTAATAGTTTTGTGATCCCTAGTAGTTGATAATCCACATGAATATATGCAGATACATGAAACAAATCCACTCAAAATAATTTTATGACTGAGTAATAATTTTCTCTTTATTTTTAATATTCTTAGTCATAATTACTTATATCTTTAAAAATATCAACTGCTTATTTTAACCTATAGGCACCATGAGGTAGAGAGCTCCATCTCATTTTTTAATTCAGTGCTGGATATTGATAATAACTACTGATAATTGCTATCATTTTTCAAAACTATTTTCTAGCCACTCTTCTAAGAAAGATTTATATATTAGAACTTTGTTTTTAAGGCATATTTTATGGCCATACTTCCAAAAGTGGCCTACAGATTCAATGCAACCACTTTGGAAAACTATATGAAGGATCCTCAGAAGAATGGGAATGAATCATGTGATCCAGCAATACAACCTCTGGTCTCTAGCCAAAAGAATAGAAACCAAACTACCAAACCAATGCATGTGTATCTATGTTCATAGCTGCACAATTCACAATTGTCAAACAATGGGACCAGCAAAGATATCTATCAACAGATGAACAGATTACAAAATTATGGGATATATACACAATGGAATTTTACTCAGCCATAAAAAAATACAATTACATAATTTACAGGAAAATGGATGGAAATGGAGAACATTATGCTAAGTGAGATTAGTCAGTCACAAACACACAGAAATTGGATGCTCTCCCTGATATGTGAAAGCTAGGGAGAAAATAGGATAATATATATATATATATATATATATATATATATATATATATATATATATATTTTTAGTATAGCCCAGAGGTAGAAGGCTTTCCAGGAACCCCAGTACCACCCCCCAAAAGAAAGTTAATATAAGGTGACATTCATTCTCAAAATATGAAAATATGAATCTTAAAACATATTAATATTTGGTTCTCACCAGATTGTTATGGGGAAAGCATAAATACAGAGATAAAAGAGAGAATGTCTTGAGATTATTAGACTAATCTCTTCTGGTTTTCTTGTTATCTAAGTATAAATTTCTAGAATTATAAACCAAAGATGTTTTATTCAATTTTTCTAATTTAAAATATAAAGTAAAACTATGAACTTGATGGAATTGTTATTCTCATGCTGTAAAGAAGAAACTGAAACCCAAAAAAAGTAAAATTAAGTAATTTTTCCAAGGTTATAGAACGGCAAGCATTAGTCAGTAATCAATTTGAGACAGTCAGACTCCATAGCTTATACTGATGTAGTCAAGAGAAGTTTCATAAATTATTGTTGAATTAGTGCATTAGTCAAAAAAGACAGCAATGTATCAAAAGTCTAATTACTTTGTAAGCTGTTGCCAACATGTTCATCTAGCTGAAAGCAATCCTCCCAAGAAGCTGAGGAAAGCCAATAGATCCAGGTCATCCTAGATGCATAACCATTTTTGAAACTCAAATCCTGACACAGCAGAGATAGTAGTGCTATAAAGGTAGAGACACTTAGAAATCCTCAGACTTATTATTTTGCCTCCCATAGGCACCTGATGCTTACTTAAGCTTTGCCTGGGGGAGATGTAGGAAGGTACTGATGTGTCTCATACCTGTCAGTCATTACCAGTCAGTACTTAATGGAGTAAAATAACAAAGTTGCATAAGACAGTTTTGTAAGATGGTGTTTTCAGACTAAATGTACATAAACACACACATACAAACACACACACACACACACACACACACACACACACACACACACACAGGTTCGAAGCCAGTCTCAGCTACTTAGTGAGGCTCTCAGCAACTTAGTGAGACCCTGTTTCCAAATAAAGTAGGTCTGGGAGTATAGCCCAGAGGTAGGAAGCCTCTGGGTTCCACCCTAGTACCACACACACACACACACACACACACACACACACACACACTCACAGAATATTAAGAAATATATGCAAGATATTTCTACAAATAAGCCAAATAAACCACTTTACAGTTAATCCTTATTCATAGAAATGAAAATTAAAATCTATAAAAAGATTACATAGATTAAAAATTGTTCATAGAAAGAAATATGAATTCACTAAAATATCACTCAGTATAAAACACCATTATTTTAGAAGAAAAAGGTTAATGGTGTTCAATGCTGAAATAAACCTATATTTAGCCTATAATGAAACATTTTAAAAATAGTTATGTACCGAGACAGATAGAAAGATAAATAAATAGATGATGAAAGAAAATCAAATTTGTGGTCTCCCACATGCTAGGAAAGTATGCTATCACTGAGCTATACCACCAGCTAAGGAACTTTTTTTATTTATTTATTTTTTATTGGTGCATTATAGTCATACATCTTAATGGAATACAGGATGGTAGAGGCATACATGCACACATCACTCAATTAGCCCTTCATCAATCCCCCCATTCCCTTCCCTTTCTCCCTCCCCTCTACTCCATTGTACCTTGTACCTTCTTATCTTCTTGTTTTCTTTTCCTCTTGGTTCTGCCCTTCCTCTGCTCCATCTCATCCTTCCAACTCATCCCTCCTTCTTTACTTTTCTCCTTTATTTCTTCTTCCTCTTTCCTCAGTGTCATTACTGGCTATAAGATTCTTATTCACATACACTCACAATTTTATATTTTAAAAATACTTTTATTTGTTAATATGATATGTTAAATTAAGGAGGAAAATTAAGTAAATATTTGGTAAGTGACTCAATTTAATTATTTTTATTATCTTTTCAATACCCCCCTTTTGTATTTATTTATTTATTTTTGGTACTGGAGATGTAACCCAATGGCTTTCTTCCTCTGGGCTACACTCTCAGACATATTTTTTATTTTATTTGGAAACAGGGTCTCATTAAGTTGCTGAGAGCCTCACTAAGTAGCTGAGGCTGGCTTCGAATCTGTGTGATCCTCCAGTCTCAGCCTCCCAAGTTCTGGGATCACAAGCATGAACTACCACATCTGACCCCCCCTTTTGTATTTAAGTATATATACATAAGGGGATTTAAAATGGCGATTGCGGGAGGCAGCACATCTCAGTAGCTAAAACAAAGTTCAACTATCGAGAAGGCAATGTCTAGTCAAGCAAAATAAATACAGCTTACAAACCAAAACAAAAACAGGAACCACAATGGAAGTAATTCAATAACTCTGGACTGCAAGATCCACTGCAAAAAGCCCAAGCAGGTGACTGAACTGCTGCAGGCTGACTGTTGGAGCCACTGCGGGCTGCGGACCTTGGGCCCAAACCTCAAGCACCAGTGCGGTAGCCACAAGAAATCCAGATAAATAATCCAAGTGCTTGCAAGTAGACACAGACCTCCAACATCTTAAGTGGCAAGCAGCACCCAAGCCAAAATCCCGTGTACTCACCAAAGGTGGCACCCACAGCAGCACAGCCCTCCAGAGACCCAGAGGAAGACCAGGTAACCTTGTGTGGCCAGAAAAACCTTGGGATCCAGCGGCACAGTGAGCCTTCCAGTGACTCGAACCAAGACAGCCAGGTAATCATGTGCGCACAGAGAAGGGACCTGGCGGGCTAGTCCAGTTAGAACTTCCAGAGACACAGAAAGGTGCTCAAGGCACAATACCTGCACAAAGTCACAGGGGGGCGTGCCAAGTATATATTAGACACCCTCTGCACAAAGCTGTCAGAGGCAAGAGAGGGAATCACACAGAGACTGGACATATAAATATTATATGGGCCCAGCCCATATTTGTAAATTAGTAGGACTTGTTTGTTTGTTTGTTTGTTTGTTGTTTATTTGGTTCTGTTTTGGTTTTTACTTCTCTTTCTTTTATTTGGGTTTTTGTTGTTTTGGTTGTTTCTTTTGCTTTGTTGTCTCACACTGTTGCAAGTTCTTTTAATTTTATTTTTGTCCTTTATTTTTTCTTCTCCTCTCTTTCTTATTCTTTTTCATTTGCTTGTCTTCAAAGTATAATTGTTAGCTTTTGTATCTTTTGTTCTTTTATTCATGTTTGTTTGCTCCTCCCATTTCTTTTACAAACTTCCTCCCTCTAGCCTATCTACTCTCTTCTCTCAAAACTTTATTTTTCCTTACTGTATCTCCATGTTTAATATTAAAGTAATTTCTTATCTCCATACTTAAATACTCTACTAATTACAAGAGTCCCACTATCTAACCTTCTATCATTCTCATCCAGATACTAACTTATTATATTTAAATTTTTACTCAACCTAATTATATCCTCTACTTTACACAAATACTGTACCCATCACCCCAGCTCCTTTCCCATTGGAAATAGCACTGCCTACCTTCTGATAGCTCTAAATTCTTACTACTAAGATTGGATTACACATAATACCCACAAACAATGGTAAGACATCAGTAAAACAGGCCTAAGAACCTTGAAAATACAAGAACTAGGAACACTGAAGAGACAATGGAAATCACAAATACTGACCTACAAGAAATGCAAGAAGGGGAATTCTGAATCCTGATCTACAATATGATGAAAGGCTTTTTAAAAAAAGTCTACAAAAAATGAAAAACAAAATAGAAACATTAAGAAAGAATCATAAAGAGGTTTGGAATAAAATGAGTCAATAAATAAAATGACAGGAATAGAAAGAAATTCTGAAAGATTAGATGAAATGGAAAGTAGATGATCACTGTTAGAATACAATTCATTTGTCCGGTGGCACACACTTGTAATCCCTGTGCTTGGGAGGCAGAGACAGGAGGATCACACAGGTTCGAAGCCAGCCATGCTGGCTTAAGAGGCCCTGTTTCCAAATAAAAAGTATAAAATAGGTCTGGAAGTGTAGCCCGGAGGTAGAAGGGCTTCCAGGAACCCCAGTACCACCAAAAAAAAAAAAAAAAGAAAGAAATTTCTGAAATTAAATGAAAATAGAAAAAGAACTTACCAAAATTTATGGGAGACTTTGAAGGCAGTGTTAAGAGGAAAGTTTATAGCATTGAGTGCCCACATAAGAACAGAGAATTGCCAAGTAAACAAACTAATGACATGTATCAAGGACCTAGAAAGATTGCAAAAGTGTAATCCCAAAGCCAGTAGAAGGCAGGAAATTATTAAAATCAGAGCAGAAATAAATGATATAGAGAACAAACAAACAAACAAACAAAAACAATTCAAAGAATCAACAAAACAAAAAGCTGGGTCTTTGAAAAGATTAATAAGATTGACAACCCCCTGGCCAACCTAACCAAAAGAAAAAGATAATCAACTCAAATTATTAAAAAAAGAAATGAAAAAGGAGACATAACCACAGACAGTGAAGAAATTCAAAGGATTATCAGGAACTATTTTGAAAATTTATACTCCAATAGATTGGGAAACATGGAAGAAATCAATACATTTCTAAGCGCATATAACCTACCTAAATTGAACCAAGAGGACAAAGCAAGTCTAAACCAAACAATAGAAAGCAAAGAAATAGAAACAGCAATAAAAATTCTGCCATTAAAGAAAAGCCTAGGCTCTGATGTGTTTCCAGCTGAATTCTTAGAACCTTCAGTGAAGAATTAATCCCAACTTCACAAATTTTTCCAGGAAACTGAGATAGAATTCTCCCAAATTCCTTCTATGAGGCCAGTATCACATTAATCCCTAAATCAAATAAAGATACTTGAAGAAAGGAAAATTACACACCAATATCCTTAATGAACATAGATACAAAAATTCTAAACAAAATACTAGCTATACACATTCAAAACCATATCAAGAGAATTGTACACCACGACCAAGTCAATTTCATCCCAGAAAAGCAAGGCTGCTTCAACATATGCAAATCAATACACATTATTCACCACATAAATAGAACTGAGAACAAAAACCACATGATCATATCAATAGTTGCTGAAAAAGTATTAGACAAAATTCAACACCAATTTATGTTAAAAACACTGCAGAAAATTAGAATAGAAGAAATGTATTTCAACATAATTAAAGCAATGTACAATAAGCCCAAAGCCAACATCAAATTAAATAGGGAAAATCTGCAAGAATTTCCTCTAAAAATCAGGAACAAGACAAGGATACCCATTATCACCACTCCTTTTCAATATAGTCCTCAATACTCTTGCTATAGCAATAAGACAAGAGAAGGAAATCAAAGAAATTCAAAAAGGAAGAGAAGAATTAAAACTATCCATATTTGCAGATGACATGATCCTTTATCTAGAAGATCCAATGAACTAAAAAAAATGACTAGTGGAGCTGATTAATCAATTTAGCAAAGTAGCGGGATACAAAATCAATCTAAAAAATCACTTGCTTTTCTTTATGCCAACAATGAATCCACAATGAAAGAAATAAAGAAATCATTTATATTCACTATAACCTCAAAATCAAAATAAAATACCTAGGAATAAACCTAACCAAAAAAATGAAAAGATCTCTACAATGAAAATTGACACATTAAATAAAGAAATTGAAGAAGACCTTGGAAAATGGAAAGATCTCCCATGCTCGTGGATAGGCAGAATAAATATCATCAAAATGGCCATTCTGCCAAAAGTGATCTATGGATTCAATGCAATTCCTATTATAGTACCAACCACATTTTTCATAGACCTAAAAAAATCAGTCATGAATTTTGTATGGAGAAATAAAAGACCCAGGATAGCCAAAGCAATCCTCAGCAATAAAAACCATGTAGGATGCATCACAATTTCAGACTTCAAATTGTAGTATAGAGCAATAATAGTTAAAACAGCATGGTATTGGTACAGCAATAGGCAGACTGACCAGTGCAATAGAGTAGAAGAAACAGAAACAAATCCACACACATATAGTCAATTGATCTTTGACAAAGTGGCCAAACTTATATGCTGGAGAAAAGACATCCTTTTCAAAAAATGGTGCTGGGAGGACTGGCTATCCTTTGTATAAAGATGAAACTAAATCCTTACCTCTCACCATACACAGGATTCAACTCAAGATGGATCAAAGACTTAGAAATTAGACCAGAGACAATGAAGTTATTAGAGGAGGGCATAGACTCAACTCCAACATATAGGTACAGGCAGTAACTTTCTCAACAAGACCTCCAAAGCACAGGAAATTAAAGCAAGAATTAACAGGTGGGATGGCATCAAACTAAAAAGTTTCTTCTCATCAAAGGAAACCATCAAGAACCTAAAGAGAAAGACTACAGAGTGGAAGAAGAACTTTACCAGCCACCACTCTGATAGAGGTTTGTTATCCAGAATATAAAAAGAACTCAAAGACTCTACACTAGCAAAAAAAATAACCCAGTCAAGAAATGGGAAACTGAACTGAATAGAAATTTCACAGAAGAGATACAAATGGCCAATAGATACATGAAAAGATGTTCAACATCAGTAACCATCAGGGAGATGCAAATCAAAATGATGCTGAGATTCTATCTAACCCCAATCAGAGTGGCAAGCATAAAGAAATCAAGTAACAACAAATGCTGGCAAGGATGTGAGGAAAGAGGAACTCCTTTACACTGTTGGTGGGAGAGCAAACTATTTAGAAAACTGGGAATAGATCCACCATATGATCTGGCTATCCCTCTCATGACTATTTGCCCAAAAGGATTAAAATCAGAGAACTACAGTAACATATGCATACCCATGTTCATAGCAGCACAATACATAATAGCCAAAATATGGAATCAACCTAGGTATCCATCAACAAATGAGTGGATTACAAAATTATGAGAAAGACACACAATGGAATTTTATTCAGCTATAAAGAAGAACAAAATCATGTCATTTACAAGAAGACTGAAAGACCTGGAGAACATTATGTTAAGTGAGATCAGCCAAGCACAGTAAGAGAAGGAACTTATATTTTCTCTAATATGCTCAATCTAAGGCATATTAGGGATACCAGAGGGAATCCAGACAATGGAGGAGAAGAAGGTAAGCATAGGCAAGGAAGAAGGCTGAGGTTGAATAATGAAGAAGCTATATCCGAATTTGTGTAAAAGTACAAATATAGCATGCTTAACCTGTACATTCATTGTTGAGAGGGGGGCAAGGGGAAGTAGTGAGGGAGGGTACCAAACATAGTCTGAATGTATACCATTTTTAATATGTTCCACATAAAAAATAAATTATATAAAATAAAATAAAATAAATGTATTTATATACATTAAAAAGATAATGAAAATATTTTTCTTATTACAAAATGCCAAATAAAATATTGAATGAATAATAAAATCAGCAAGTCATCATTGGAAATGACCGCTAGTAACTGAATATTTAAAAACATTATTTACATAGAATGCAAGTATTTTTCACAAAAATTATTTACTGCTTACAAAAAGTGTTAATTTCATGGTGGAGAACACTAATCATTGGCACCTTAACTCAGTGACTAAAATGACTGTCATCAGCATTGATACAAGTCAACATGATGTCATTCCTGATGATTTAAGACAATTCCCACATGTGTCAGAAGTATGCAGACTGAATCTATGCATGAGAAAATATCACACAAACTCCAAGAAAGCATTACATAGACTAAAGGGCTCGTACTATTTTTAAAAATTCAAGGTAAAAGACAAGTTAAAATAAAGAACTGTTTCAGAAAAAAGGAACATAAAACTTAAATCAATGCCTGATCCTGGATCATATTCTGGAAACCAACAAATTTTTTTTTTTTTTCATGTGTGTGTGGTACTGGGGTGGAACCCAGAGGCTTTCTACTTCTGAGCTATACTCCCAGACCTTTTTTTTATATTTTATTTGGAAACAGGGTCTCACTAAGTTGCTGAGAGCCTCACTAAGCAGCTGAGGCTGGCTTCGAACCCGTGCGATCCTCCTGTGTCAGCCTCCCAAGCGTGGGGATTACAAGCGTGTGCCACCACGCCCGGCCAACAAAAATTTATTAAAAGACAACTTTTAAAGCAATTGAAAATGGGCTGTAGAAAACAAAACTATATTTTATTAATGTTAAATTTTCATATTACAATCATATTATGGTATGCAAAACATGTAAAATTTTCATGATTTTTTATTATTCTTACAACTGTTCTGTAAGCTGATATTATAATACAATAAAAATCATTGCAAATTGGCATTTGATAAACTTGTTTTCCTAAGAAAAATGATTGTTAAAATTCAAAACTATTTCCTCTGAGAATCTGAAAACATTTTCTTTAAAATTTGAGGCATATTGCATAGTTATTGTCTTTAAAAGCAGCTACCACAATTTTAAAACAACTTAAAAAAATTTATTTTCCTAATCATAAAAGCATCTAGTTGAGATCCTTAAAAAGTCAAGTCTCAGAAAACAGCACATTTTAATAAGTTGTAGCTCCATGCAAAATAAGTTTCTTAACAAAAATGTTTTAGTAAATGGAATTCTTTAAATTTGAGAATTATTATATTGTTAACTTTTCATAAATAGAATTAAAAAAATAAATATATTTTTAAAAGTAACTCCATTTTAATTTTTATAGTTTGTATGAATTTAAAACTTACAGTCTTTATTCATAAATCCCATTTTTTATTGGATTTTTTATTTGAAGAGAGGTTGTAGTTTTATGAAATAAACCTTTTAAAAAGTATAAATAAAAATGAATTCTTTCTTTACATAGAATAGTAAAAAAAATTCATTCAAACTTTTAAATTTCAACATGTGAACATAAAATATATCAAATTTTGGTGGGTGATCTTGAGATATAAAAAGCATAGCTTTCTAATTTAAGCACTAAAAGGAATCTCATTTTTTTGGAGGTAGCCAAAGTTATTTAAGTCTTTTTATATTCATCACTGACGCCAAAGGAGTCTCTCCATGTGAAGCAAAATAGATAAAAAAAAGGTATCTGTTTCATGAAAGAAAAGGCAAAAATAGATTCAGTCTATAGAGAAAGCTTGTGGGAAAAGGTCCAGTGTTAAATAGAATAAAATAGATTTCCATGAGAGGTTTGGAAGAGAAAAAAAATCAGACTTACTACTATTTTTATGTCATTATCTACTAGTATTAAGGCCTGCATAGTACCTCAGCCTTGATATTAATACATCATTTCAAATAGTTCTGTGTAAGTAATCAAAATAGAAAAATTAAAACATGAGATTTTATCAGGTCTGGTCTTATGAGCATGCAACTTCTGTAGTTGCACAGAACTCTAGTCTTAGGGCCTGTGGTTGGTTTCTTACTCTGATTTCTCAGTTTTGATTTTTAATGCATTATGAAAAACAGACATAGATATGTATTTTGTGCTATACTGCACAAATTACAAAGCTGATCCAAATTTCTTTCCTTTTCTCCCTTAGCACCTATTGTACCTCATGTTTTCAACCTTATTATCATGGACAGATTAGTTTATTATATATTATTTATTTTTCACCCCATAAACTTTTTTTTTGGGTGGCACTAGCAATTAGGAACATTTTACATCTGAGCTAAACCACCAGCCATATATATATATTTTTTTTTTTTTTTGCAAAAGGGTTTGATAAATTTACTGTACTCTGGCCTCCAACTTGTGATCCTCCTGTAGTAGCCTCTCAAGGACAAGATGATGCCAAAGCAACCAGCTGCCAATAATAATTTTAAAATGTTCTTTTTCTTAGATCTTGGTACTGATTTGTTTGTTTCTTCTAACTTAGTGTCTTCTTAGGGGAGGAAAGTCGCTTCCTTGAATAAAGGAAGAAAACCAGGTGTGATTTTTTTTTTTTTTTTCTGGTGATACTGGGGTTCCTGGAAACCCTTCTACCTCTGGGCTACACTCCCAGACCTTTGAACCAGTGCGATCCTCTGGTCTCCGCCTCCTAAGCGCAGGGATTACAAACTTGCACCACCATGCCTTGCCCAGCAACCAGGTGTGATCTTGACAATGGAATGCTTTGCTTTAAAGAAGGAAGCCTGTCTGGGAGGAAATTCAGAGAGGAAAATATCTACAACAATAACTGCAATATAGCTCATTATATTTCCATGTCATTAGAGATGACTATGGTCAAAGGGGTATTAAATCTTTATGTAGCTTTAAAATCATTACAGTGGTTACTTCAAACTTATTTATTTTAAATGGAGAATATTGCTTAAAAATGTATAATAACTGCAACCTGGGAATTTCTGGTCTAATTTTTATTTTTGATCCTTGGAATCAAACTCAATGATATTTTTCCTCTGAGCCATACATCCAGCCCTTTTTATTTGTTCATTTTGATACAGGGTCTCATTAAATTGCTGAAGGTCTTGCTAAATTGCCAACATTGGCCTGGAACTTGCAATTTTGTCTCAGCCTCCAAACACTAGTATTAACAGGCATGGACCATCACCCCTGCCTTGTTTGTCAAACTTAATACAAAGTATATTATATAAATTTTTTTTAAGTTTGTGCCTGTGCACAATCATAATTGAATTGTCTTCCTAGGAAGATGTGTGGTGAAGCCCGTTCTCTATAGAGACAAGCATTTAGCATGTTCTTGAATTAATTAAATGTAATACTTAGATCATTCCAAAATAACAGATATAACAAGGGTATCTGTGTCATTTCCTCTCTAGACTTTTATTTTATTAAATATTCTGAACTACATCCCAGCCCTATTTTTATTCTTTATTTTGAAACAGGGTCTTACTGAGTTGCAAAGGGCCTAAGTGGTAGCTGAAGTTGTCCTCAAACTGTGATCCTACTGTCTCAGCCTACCAAACACTGGGATTACAAGCATGTGCCGCCACCCTTGGACATTCTCTAGAATTTTCTGACACTTAACAATCAAAACATTTTTAGTGCTAAAAAATAATAATTGCATTTTAAAATGTTGAATTTCGCTACCGATTATTTTCATTTTTCACTTGCTAGTTCAGTGTTACAGTGTACTTTTATATCCACCCAACATAGAAAACAATTTCTTATAGAGAAGCAGGCAAAATGATAAATCTATTAAAGATTAATCAAAGATATGTTAGCTATATATAGGTTTGTCTATGGATCAGTTGATAAGTCTATCTTATTACATGTTTAATTTAATGTAAAAACTAGAGGATGCTTTAGAGATTCTGAAAGGGATGCACCCTCATAATGAAATGTATTAGATGTTAGAATAATAGCACACAAAGGTGAAATGCAGTGGGAGCTTTTTGTTTAGGTGACCTGGACCATTTATCCAAAGCCCCAGTGGGCCCAAGAAATGTAGGAAGAACTAGCCACCAAACGCATATGGACCATCTGGTTATCTATAAATTATTTGTTCACATAGATTGGGCTACATATGTGATATTCTTTTTGCAGTTTACATGACTAGACAGTTTGTGAAAAAGTGTTAATATAATTATGGTTTGTAATTATGTGGGAGAACATGGACTGAAGAAAACTTCAAACTTTCTTTGAGGCATCAACATTTCCAAAACAATGACAAAGAGAATGTCTTTTACCACCAGAAACAGATCCATCAGCCAGAAGAAAAATTGACTTTGTCGAGATATGGTTTTTAAAGAAAAAGTAATATGTTTTATACAAATGGCAAGCTTGCAGTGTGGCTAATTTATTCATTATCCACCCTAGAAAAATAATTAAGTCATGCTTTCTTTCCTGGTGCTTCATTACAGTGTAGCACCCCCACCCCTACTTTTTTTTTGGAGCCGTCAGTAAGAATGCTTATTAAAATAAATTAGCTGCAAAACTTTTAACTCTGTCTCAAAGAAAAACTAATCCACTTTTCTAGTAGAAGCAACATTGATTAAATAAACCCAGTTCCATGCAGAGCAGATTAATTCCTTTAGCCACACTTCCCAACCTTAAATGATATTGTATCTGTATTAGTTTGAGCAGTGTGTAATAAGCTGTAAATGTATAATTGGCATTAACCTTTTCTAATATGTCTTTCTTATCATATCTTGTGGGTGAGAGTACTGACTTTAATAAAACAGATGTGAATGCTAGAAATGTGTATATTTGATATTTAAATCATGTATATGGTATATATTTGTTTAACACAGTAATTTTTCAACACTTCATATTAATTAACTTTACCATAAAAGAACTTAAAATATCTAAAATTATATTGTGGATTATATTTAAGTCAACTTCCTCAAAAATGTCCAACTAGTAACATTAACAATTTTGTAAAATTTATAGAAGTATGTATCTGTAATGTTGAAATTGAATTGGGGGTTGCAAAGGAGGCAAACACCAGCCAGGTTATTAAAGGACTCTAATAAACCGGCACCTTCGGGTGAGGTCTGCCAACTGTGGGGAAAGGGAGCCAATGACCAAGCAGCAGAGTCCTGCGGTCGCAGAGTTACCGTGGGCAGAGCCGCAGCAGAGAGGAAGTGAGGGTATTTATGTAGCAGGGGTCTTGAGGTGGAGCTAGCAGCATGGGGATGCCAATCCCCTAGCAACATCGGGAGTCTTGCTACATCTGGAGTCTGGCTCACAATGTCTGAAGTTGGCCTCGGGATGTCTGGATCCTTGCAACATCTGGAGTCTTGCTGCATCTGGAGTCGTGTAGCATCTGGAGTCTAGCGACATCTCCACTTCTGGCTTCCAAGGTCCCGCCTTCTGTCCCCACTGTGGGGTCCCATGGGATCAGGGAGAGACCTGACCTATCAGTATCTTCTTTTTGAAACTTGATATTTGTTCGCTCCTCATTCTAATGGCATCAATAGATATCCAAAATTTTATTTCCATTTTCTTATAATGTTAAAAGAGAAATATGGTAAATTATTTTCAAACATAATTATCTTCAATCACTCCAAAAGATAAAATACACTTCTCCCCAGTCTGAACTTTGATTTATCCTGTAACTTTCTCAAACCAATACATTGAGGGTTAAGTGGGCACTATATAATTTCAGGCCAAGGAAACTTTAATTCTTTAGAAACATAGCCTCCATGTTAAGACTACTGAATGCCTTAGTCCCAGACTCATATACACAGAGAGCGAGAGAAGCCTACATTTGAATCCTTCAGCTGGGCTACTCTTGGCAGCCAGGGAAGCCAATTTGTGAGTGGGGTCATCCTGCCAGACTCAGATGAATTTTCAGCTAAAGGCGATTATGTTTGTGACCCCAGACAATAAGAGAAAACCCAGCCATGAATAGCCAATGAAAAGAATTGTGAGAGGTAATCTAACTCTTCTACTTATGCCACTAATTTGGGGTATAATATTTTATGGAAATGCTGCTGTGTCCCTTATCCCTCCAGCTAGTTACTGGATGCTAATCTCATCCTTGACTCTTTTTCAGAAAAAAAGAATTCAAATGGAAAGCACAGGGGAGTATAAGAGGTTTATTTATGGAAGTGGGGACACCATGTAAAACAAGGCCACAATAAAGGGGGCTTCATTCAGGAGAAAAAGGATCTGGAATAGGCTGCCTTTATGACACGGAAACCAGCTTGGGGCTCTTCACATGGGAAGCCTTATATTTTCCCCTGGATGTCTCCTTCCTCATACATATTTATTTTGGTGTGATCAATTATCCTTCGTACACCACACCTTAATGTGTCTGTACTGTTTTTACCATGTTGGAAACTTTCCTTTGAGTTTTTAAAATAAAACCCTGCAAGCCAGGTGTGGTGGCACATGCTTGTAATCCCAGCATTGGGGAGGTTGAGACTGGAGGAAAGCAGTTTGCAGACAGCCTCAGCTACTTAGTGAGGCCCTCTGCAACTCAGTGAGACCCTGTTTTAAATTAAAGAATTAAAAAATAGGGCAGGGGGTGTAGCTCGGAAGTTGAATGCCCCTGGGTTCCATCCCCAGCCCTGAAAAAAAAAGAAAGAAAGAAAGAAAGAAAGAAAACAGAAAAGAACCTGCAGGAGTTTAGCCTTCTGATATCTCTGCAGCTTTAGAACTCTAACTGCAGCTAAGTGGGTGATTCCATTTTCATTCATGAAGGCCTTAAATTTCCCTTAGGTCCCTCAGGTCTATCCCAATCTTGCCCATTTGTTCTTTTTTTTTTTCTAGCTACCTAATAAATAGATAACTTGTAAGGCAATTTTTGTATAAAAATGCAATAAAAAAGAAATGCATTCTTTTGCTGTCATTCATAATATAAAGTTGAACAGACTTTAAGATTTCTACTTTGCAAATGTATTCTCGATCTCACTTTTTCCTCTCTCAACACTGCTCTTTGGATCTTAACCTTTTGGTCTATCTCTAAATTTTACTAATGAGCTTCCTAATTAACTTAATAGCAAGATATCAGGCATTAAATATTTTTCTCAGAATATATAAATATTATAGGTTCTACTTCCAATGTTCATTGAATTAATCACAAAGAGATATTTGAAGGAGAAAATGTGTTTCACAGAAAGGATCAATGAGCAATGTAATGTTACATGTGTTCATTTGTTAAAACATACAAATGGTTCAAAGTTGTATATTTAGTGGATGTTCAATGCTATTCCTTACTCTGATTTTACACTGATAGGCCTATTTGCAATTTTAACCATTGTATCTTATTATGTAAAGTTTTTTGTTTACTTACTATATTTTGTGATAGCCACCCTCCACAGTATGACATGTCTAGCTATCTTTAACATGTCTTTATTCTCATCTCTTTCTACTCCCTATTTTTATATTTTATTTCTGGTCTGAGTAGCCTAAACAAAAGACTATTGTTTCTTTGCTTTTACTTCACTTTCTTCTTTCTAGAATGTGCATTCTTTCCTGCTTTATCTTTCTTTTTTCAATTGGTGTATTGCAGTCCTACATTTTAATGGAGTATAAGATAGTGGAGGCATACATGCACACATCACTCATTGAGCCCTTCTTCAATTCCCCGCCTCACTGCCTCTCCCCTCCCTTCTTCTCGTGTTTGGCTTACTGATTGACTTTGATATGTTTATGAATGTACATCATGTACACTAGACAAATTATTTTTCTATTTTTTACTAGTGCTTCAGAATTGAGTTCAAACTTTGCTTCTAGCTTCTCTGACACCAGTACCTCCTCCTTAGTGAGTTTCTCTACCACAGTGCTTTTATCTCAGGGTGTCAAAATTATGTGCTCACTTTTCGGTCTCCCGTATGGTTAAAAGAAAAAAAAAATGACATTAGAATCATATGGCAATGTAGATGCCATGGATTGAATGTGTCCCCCCCAAAGTTTATGAGTTGACAATTGGATCCCCAAGCAGCATAGCAGTATTAAGAAGTAGAGCCATCTACTGTGTCCTCATAGATGGTTTAATTTCATCATTCTGAGAGTGGATTTTCAAAAAAGGATGAATTGTATTTTTGAATCTTCTCTCTCTCTCACTTCATCCATCATGCAATACATCAGAAGGTCCTCATCAGATCTTAAGATGCTGATTCCTTAAATTTAGTTTTTTCAGCCTCCAGATCTATGAACCAACAAGTTTCTGTTCATTTTGAATTGACCGGTTGATCTTCTGCTATAGCAGCACAAAACAAAGAGAGCAGGATAATATATATATATATATATATATATATATATATATATATATATATATATATATGTATGTATTTTTTTTTTGGTGGTACTGGGGTTCCTGGAAACCCTTCTACCTCAGGGCTACACTCCCAGACCTATTTTTTTGTAATATATTTTTATTTGAAAACAGGGTCTCTTAAGCCAGCATACCTGGCTTCGAACCTGCACGATCCTCCTGTCTCCACCTCCCAAGCATGGGGATTACAAGCATGCGCCACCACGCCCGGCTAATAATAATTTATTTTAACAATGATTTTAAATCATAATTTTAATAACTTTCATTTTGTCTTTCTGGTTTCACACAGATTTTCAATAAACTTTAAATTTTAGAATATATTTTTATTGTTGAAAAATCTGGAAATGTTGTACAGGTAATTTCTGTAAAGCTACACTTGGTAAGATAAGAAGCTAATAACTTCTTACTTAGCCTGGTGCATTTTTCACAGTTAATAAAGTAATGTTATTAGTATTCATTCATTCACTCATTGGTACTGGGGATTAAACTCAGGGGCACTCTACCTCTGAGATATACCCATGGATCTATTTTAATTTTATTTTTTAATAATAATTTATTTTAATAATAATTTAAAATCATAATTTTAATAATTTTTATTTTGTCTTTCTAGTTCCACACATATTTTCATAAAGCTTTAAATTTTAGAATATATTTATATTTTTGAAAAATCTGGAAATGTTGTACACATAATTTCTGTATATCTACACTTGGTAAGATAAGAAGTTAATAACTATTTACTTAGCCTGGTGCATTTTTCATAGTTAATGAAGTAATGTTATTAGAATTAATTAATTAATTCATTCATTCATTCATTGGTACTGGGGATTAAACTCAGGGGCACTCTACCTCTGAGATATACTCCTGGACCTATTTTAATTTTTATTTTGAGACAGTTGCTCAAAATAAACGTTTACAGTTGCTCAACCTCTCTAAGTGGCTGAGGTTGATCTGGCACTTTCAATGCTGCTGTCTTAGTCTCCCAACTACTCAGATAACATGCATGTGCCACCATGGTTGGCTGTCACATTATTATAAAATAATATTTTTTAAAAAAAATTGGTTTGTATTAGTGCTACCACTTGAGTATGTCCTATTGAAAATCCAGGCATTGCCTGTATGATAGGACTGAGAGGTGAGAAATGATTAGTTCCTGAGGGCTACTCTCATATTGCTTGAAGTGCCTTTGTGTGAGGCACAAAGGAAGCCACCTTTGCACAGTTTCATTTCTCTTCCCTTTCCTGTCCTGTGAGGGCACATCGTTCCCTTGTTCTTGAAGACGAGGCAATGAGAGGTCATCTTAGAATCAAACAGTAGTCTTGACCAGCACCTTGCTCTTGGACTTCCCAGCATTCAGAACTGGGAAAAATAAGTTCCAGTCTCAGATATTCTTTTTTAGTGGCACAAAAGGGCCAAAGACTGCTTTTAAACAGTCTCTTTTCTGTTCCAGAATTTCACAACACTAGTAGTTGTCTTGTCTCTCTAGGCTCCTCTTAATTTTAATAGTTTTCAAATCTTCTTTGTTTTTAAATACCTTGATAATTTTGAGATTAGGCATTTTGTAGGCTCTCTCTTAAATTTTTTTCATGTTTTTCTCATGATTAGATGCTTTAGTTTTTTTTTTTTTAATTTTTAAAAAGGCCTATCCTCCTTCTATTTGAGGACAGAGTATTTTCATGTATTTTTGGAATATTTATTCTGAACAGATTTATTTTTATTTAATCATATTTTTTCAATTTGTTTTGCTATTCATTTTATAACTTAAATTATAATTCAGTTTGACTTTATTATGTCACTCAAATTATTTCTGCTTTATTGTTGGTTCTTGTGCCTCTTTGACATATTTTTATTTTTCTTGTTGAGCATCTCTTTGCTTCCTTTCTTTGTGCTATATTAGATGTTCCAGTCATGTATAATTCCTGCTTCAACCTTAGAAATCATATTTTTTTTTTCAGAATGGTCAATGACATTTATTCTCCTCACATGGCTAGTAAATAACATAGTTTGATTTTTTAAATTTTACCTTATTTTCATGTGACAATATTTATAAACATTTTCAAACTACTTAGAATGTATTACAGTAAGTATTAAATTCTTTACCTTAAAGTCATGTACAAGAAAATAACAGTCTAAGAATGATGAATTAAATTTCAAGTGTATGTGAGGTTGGCGATGTATGTTCATGGAATTATGTATCAGTCCACAGTTTACTGGAGCTAGAAATCTGGAGAGGCAAGATCTCTTACCACTAGTTATTGTCTTTGTCATTACTCTTCCTGTCACCCTAAGTTTTCTCTGAGTGATGACTAACATCTTTTAGTTGCTCTAGCACTGTTCCCTTACAGAGATCTACTTTACATGCCTTAGAGTCACATCATAATGTTTTTAAGGCTGCTTCTCAAAATGTCTCACACTTCAACTACAAACTAGAATGTAAACTGAGACTTCAGGTAGTTTTGAAGCTACTCAAACTGTGAAATGTCTTACATTTTGGAAAGTGTAACCCACTTATCATGGTCCTATTTATACATTCTTGAAGTAATTGGTAACATTTTGCTTATTAATCTGTCATTTTCCCCAGCAATGACAACAAAATGCTAAAAGGTAGTCCTTGAGACTCTTGCTGCAGCAATCAGACAAGAGAAGGAAATCAAAGGAATTCACATAGGAAGAGAGGAATTAAAATTATCCTTATTCGCAGATGACATGATCCTTTATCTGGAAGACCCAAAGAACTCAACCAAAAGACTTCTGGACCTGATTGACAAATTCAGCAAAGTCGCAGGTTACAAAATCAACCTAAAGAAATCAGTGGCTTTTCTTTATGCCAACAACGAATCCACAATGAAAGAAATAAAAACAACAATTCCATTCACTATAACCTCAAAACCAATAAAATACCTAGGAATAAACCTAACCCAAGATGTAAAAGACCTCTACAACAAAAACTATAAAACATTAAAGAAAGAAATTGAAGAAGACCTTGGAAGATGGAAAGATCTCCCGTGCTCATGGATAGGCAGAATAAATATCATCAAAATGGCCATTCTGCCAAAACTGATCTATAGGTTCAATGCAATTCCCATTAAAATACCAGTGACATTCTTCAGAGACCTAGAAAAATCAATCATGAATTTCATATGGAGAAAGAAAAGACCTAGAATAGCCAAAGCAATTCTCAATAACAAGAAACACGCAGGAGGCATTACAATCCCAGACTTCAAACTATACTATAGAGCAATAGTAGTAAAAACAGCATGGTACTGGCACAAAAACAGATATACTGACCAGTGGATTAGAATAGAAGATACAGAAACAAACCCACACATCTTTAGTCAATTAATCTTTGACAAAGGGGCCAAACACATACGCTGGAGAAAAGACAGCCTTTTCAACAAGTGGTGCTGGGAGAACTGGCTAACCATTTGTAAAAAGATGAATCTAAACCCCTATATCTCACCAAACACAGAAATCATATTTCTCTAGGAATTCTAGCTCATTTTATTAAAGAATGATATTAAAAACTAATATATGGCTGTAAGCATGCTTATTATTTCTAGAATATAATTGAGACTCTTAATTAATAGTGCAAGAAAATATATTGTATATATTAACATATATGTATAAATAAATAAATAAATAAATAAATTTATTTATTTATTTATTTATTTATTTATTTATTTATTTATTATTTACTTGGTGGTACTTGGGTTCCTGGAAGCCCTTCTACCTCTGGGCTACAGTCCCAGACCTATTTTATATTTTTATTTGGAAACAGGGTCTCTTAAGCCAGTGAGGCCGGCTTCGAACCTGCGTGATCCTCCTGTCTCTGCCTCCCAAGCATGTAGATTACAAGCGTGCACCACCATGCCCAGCCCATATATTTATAGATATTCAGATGTATGTCCATCTGTGTCTATGTCAAGATGAATATGAAGTCAAACTTATTTTCCCAACTCTAAACCATTACCATATTAAAAATTCCAGACTTTTTTCATTGCTTATATGCAATTTCTCATTTCAATAATGGTAAAACCAAATTTCTATCCTTCACCAATCTATCTATGTATTTGTTAAATTTCAGTACCTGGGTATATTGTTTTAAAAATATTAATATATATATGCAAAAAACTTTATCAACTAGACTACAATTCATACGTACTGTTCATTTGGTAGGTAGATATTTGAGCAAGTGACTAATGCTTAAAGTTAAAGAAAAAAATTTCTAGTGTAGCATCCTACTCAACATTCAATCATATCTAAATGTTGAATAAGCAGGAAAGCATTTTATGTATATAAAACAGGTATATAAAACAGCAAAAACTTTGGCATAACAATTGAAGCTTTCTAGATTTTTCTCTAACCAAAAAGCAATGCTGTGTGTTGGAGAAGCAACATTGGTTTAAGATCTTGAGTATAGAGTCAAGTTTAAAAGCAGATAATATTTGCATGGTTAAAAAATAAAAATACAATAGTGCTAATTGGGCTTAATCATAAAATATTCTAATGGTTACTTAACATATATAACATTATTATGTGTGGCTAACTAAGTTTATTTTGAAGAAACATGCTTTATTCACTTATCTGAAATTACTTTTACCAAATGTCAGTCTGTTTATCACTGCTTAATTTAATTTTGCAACAAAATCAATATGTTAGCAAAATAAGTTTAGAATTTCAACAGAAGGGATAATTGTGAACTTCTTCCTACAAATTTTCACCTTAGCCATTCAACCATTCATCCCAGACTTACTCACTACCATATCTATTTCATTTTGAGATAAATAATGCTTTGGAAGCAACGTACAAAAAAGTTGGCAAGCTGAATAAAGAGAAAAAGTCAAAAGGATGAGAAGTATCAACTTCCTTTTACTGATATCAGAATATCACAGAATAACATAAAGTAAAAAAAGTGATATTAAAAACTGGCCCCACAGTTTGATCTTGACATTGGAAAATATTCAAAGAAAGAATGATGGAAAAAAACCTCAGTTTTTTCAAGTAAAAATTGCTCATTTAAATAATGTAATTACCCAATTATTTAATTTAAATAAGGCCAAGCTTCTAAATATTAATAATTGAAGATAAGAATTCTTAAAATATTTTTGTTCACTGTTAAATATTATCTCATTCAAATTTTGAATTTTTATATCTGTATTATTATTACAAATTGTGATACATTGTCTAGGATATGAATCTAGAAAAATAAGTAATTCTAATGCAACATGTAACCAATGTTAAATCAGCTGTACATGATGATTAGACGGGAAATGCTTTATAAGTCTGAAACAGGTGTATATACAATACAAAAGCTTTGGAGAAAAATTAGCAATAAACTGAGATACATTAACTTGTATAAATAAATAAATACTTTGCAACCAAGTTTATATGAAAAAATTTTAGAGTTACAAATATCAAAGTTATTTTCTTATAAATTTGGAAAAATATTCTTAATTAGTATCTGAACTATTTTAGAAAAGTTGACAATTCATATCATTTATAGGTACTTTCTATTGGAGTTCTACAAATTTGAGACTATGCCTTGTACATATTTTCATCTTAGTTAACATGGGATATGATAAAAATTCAATTGAGTCATATGGTGCTTGAAGGTAAAAATAAATTCTTAGAAATATGTTACTGGAATATTTTCCTAGTGTGAGAACCACAGAGAGTACTTATATGAACTGAGATGGTTTTGATATCACAAGGCAATAAAACCATATGGAAAGGCTTTATTTATTTATTTATTTATTTATTTATTTATTTATTTATTATTTTAAGGACATGAGATTTAAACCCAGGGGCATTTTACCTCTAAGCAACACCTTCAGTCCTTCTTATTTTTAATTTTTTTGGATTCATTGTAATTTTACATCATATTGTGGTACAGAGTGTTAGAAAAATACATGCATACACTCTTGTTTTGCTCCCCACTGGGTCCCGCCTCATTCCACAAGTCTTTGAGATTGGAATTGACAATACTGTATGCATTCAGAGTATTACTTTATTATTTCATTATGTATAACTTTTTCCTCCCTCCTTCTCTGTATATCACTCCCCTGGAGGTGGCTTATCTACCTCATGTTGACCTCATTGCTAAATTTCTCTCTAGTTTCCACATATAAGAGAGAATATATATATATATATATATATATATATATATATATATATTCTTTGAAACTAGGTGTACTCAGCTTAATATTTTTGAGTTTTGCCCATTTTCCTGAAAATGGTGTAATTTTGGTTTTTTTTGGCTGAGTAAAATTTTACTGTATATATTTGCCAAATTTCTGTGATCCATCAATCCATCCACTGATGGAAATATAGGCTTGCTCCATAATTTGGCGATTGTAGATTGTGCTGCTATGAACATGGACATGCATGTATATAGTATTCTGAACTTATGGGAATGGCTTTTATATATATATGTAGCTTTTCACCAGTTGAAATACCATTATGCAGCACATGATTATATTTGCTATTTTATAGAAATATAACCTGAAACACTTTGGGTCTCAAGCATTTGCAAAGGGAATGTGCAATATAGATTCCCAGAAGAACCAAGTTTTCATGGTAAACTCACCCTTTGATCTACCAGCCCAAATGTTGAAAATAAGTGAATCTTCTTACTCTGCTTTATTACAAATAAAAGAAATAGACATGCTTCCAAAGAATAGTAACTAAAATCTAAACAATGCAATGAAGATGCACCCATTATTGTATAGACACGTTTTGATATAAAATTTTATTATCTTTCCTTTAATATATCATTGCCATACCTCTGTCCCTCCTTAATTTGTTTTTGTTGTTAAATATACTTCAGTGAGTATTAACAAAAACTCTTGCAAGTGAATTTTACATTAGAAATATATCTTAGCAATAATCACATTAAGTTTTCACCTTTTATAATTGAAAGACAAGAGGGCAAATAATTTGTGTAAAGTAAGGTCACATAGAGGTTTGGAAGCAGGCTAAGTACAGAATTTGGCCTTAGAAACTTCTACTATAAAGATTTTAAAAATTGATGTTTTAAAAAAAGGTAGATAAATCTTTACTATATGACATGCAGTAGAGCACCTAGCAATGTAGAGAGGGCTCTTTCCCTCATTAAATATACAATTTGCCACAGATAAGGCCAAGTACCATGTTTCAAATATTCAGAAATCATTAATCATTGTTCAATAAATTATGTTCTGTTTTTTTACTTTGCTAAATGTATCTTTATGACCAATAGTAGCCCTGGTTTTAATCTGGAATTATAGGATGGCTCTTCAAAGTATCCCCCCAAAATATAATCTGTGTAAGGTCAAGTCAACCCCTGGCTCAAGCCCTCAACTCCTGGCCTTTCTACACACTATTTTTATACATCATCTCTTCTCTCCACCTCTCTTATGCCCACATTAAACTATTTCTATCTTGCATTTTTGTGAATATACCAAACCACATTTCTGAGCTCCATGTATACCTAGAAGTCTTCAAGAGAACAGACTTATGGTGATTTGAGCAGGCAATCCCACTGTTTAGATCCTTAGAATGAGGTCAAAAGACAAGAAAATGGCAAACAATAGGTATTTACTTGATCCCATGGATTCTTCAAACTGGGAGAAGAGGGATGCACAGAGAAAGCCTAGAGTTGAGTTGAGTTCTATAAATTTATGCCAGTACGAGCCAAGGCAGTAGTGGATAGAGAAAATAGCTGTCAAATAAATCATTACCTAAAAGCAAAAACATACATACTAGAAAATAAAAAGAGATCTTGGCATGTTGGGCACTCAGATTGAAATTTGATAAAGAATTTTTAAGAGCTGTAATAGTCAAGCTTTATTATAAAGCAGAGAAATCATATAGCTGGCAGGGATCAAGTGTTCCACCATTGGCTAGGGTTGTCACTCAGTGGTAGAGTACTTTCCTAGCATGAACAATACTGGGGATTCAATCTTCAACACACTAACAAGCAAAAAATAAAAATAAAAAATTAAAGAAAAAGAAGAAGAAAAACAAAAACATAAAACCAAACAAATAGCAGCAACAACAACAACAAAAGCAAAAACAAAACATTATGCCAAGGTGGTGGTGGTGTGCATATAGGCCAGCTACTCAGAAGACCAAGGTAGAATAATGGCTTGTACCCAACATTTCAGGTCCAACTAGGTACCAGTTGTTTCTAACCTGTGTCATAAAAAGCAGATATGTTATTACCAAATATTAATATTCTACTGGAATGTTCAGGAATAATTTCAAAACTGTTTATCATTGTGATGGTTAAATTTTGTATGTGCACTTGGCTAAACTATGGTATTCAGTTGATTGGTGGAACACTAATCTGTAAGTAACATTTACAGTTTAAGTATATTACACTTGATAATGTCAATGGGTCCCTTCCAATCAACTGAAGGCTTTAAGACCAATGTTTCCATTTCCCAGAAAAGGAATTCTGCCTCAGAATTGAAGCTTCCAATTCTGACTGAACTTTTAGCCTGATGGCATAACTTACACATTTCCAACTAAAGATTGTCACATCAACACTTGCCTAAGTAAGCTTATGGCTGGCCAGTCATATTTCAGATTTTCTGGTCCTTGTTGTTCATTTGTCTCTTTTCTCAGTACTTGGGATAGAATCAATGATCCTGCCATGATGAATGCATTTCCAAATTTTTTAGAAAATTAATGATTGTGTTTAAAAGGAAGATGACAATTATAACCACAAGGAGTAAGCAACAAGGTAACAAGAAAACAAAAAATATGACAGTATTGCTTTCCAGAGCATATCATATAGAACAGAGAGGAAAAAGAACTTCAGAATTCCCATGTTCATTTAGAATGCAAAACAAAACCCTAAAATTTTGGAAATCCTATACTAAAAGTTAGCATAAAAAACATGTCTAGCAGATACAGTTTTATCCAGAGTTTTATGACAAAGTATTATTGAATGTTTTTGTTTGATATAAAAATCTTAGATAATTTTTACAACATTTTATAAATTTGACAATATTTCTAAATTATGTCTATAATTGAAAAGTATAGAATAAATGTAGTGGGAAATCCCCACTGCTTATAGAAAAAATATAAAAAGCAGTGGAATCTATGATAGGAATCTATGAATATATGAGAAAATGACATAGACATGACTTTAAATAAGACCTAGTTCTTGAACATAGTGACTACATTGACTATCTTTTTTTGTGGTACTGGGGGTGGAACCCAGGAGCTTTTCTACCTCCAGGCTATACTTCCAGACCTATTTTATACTTTATTTGGAAACAGGGTCTCACTTAGTTGCTGAGAGACTCACTAAGTAGCTGAGGCTGGATTCGAATCTGTGCAATCCTCCTGCCTCAGCCTCCCAAGTGCTTGGATTACAAGTGTGCACCACCATGCCCAGCTACATTGAGTTTTTTATATCTACATTGATACAGGTATGTATGTGTACACATGTGAAAACAGGTAGCTATAAATATTTCCTCAATGAAAAATTATTAGAAATAAAAGATTTATATAAATGTATATATTTATAATATGTATATTAATAATTTATTATATAAATGAAGACTGTAATCTATATATTCATTATATAAATGAAGTCTGTAATATATACACATGTACATAATATATGCATATATATTACAGCCTTCATTATTACTAGGAACACATATGTAAATATATTCAAAAGATTAAAAAAACTCAAACAAAAAACTGCTAGAGCTGATTAATAAATTCAGCAAAGTAGCAGGATACAAAGTCAACCTAAAAATCAATAGCTTTTTATATACCAAGCATGAATCCACAGAGTAAGAAATACAGAAAATAATTCTATTTATAATAAACTCAAAAACCAATAAAATACCTATAAATAAACCTAACCAAGGAGGTAAAAAATCTCTACAATAAAAATGATAAAGCACTAAATATATAAAACCATCAAGTGTCTAAAGAGAAAGCACAAGGAATGGGAGAGGACCTTTGCCAGAAATTTCTCAGAGAACTAATACCTAGAATTGCAGAGGATCTTGGAAGTTGAAAAGATATCCCTTGCTCTTGAAAAGGCAGAATAAATATTATCAAAATGTCCATTCTTCCAAAAGTGATCTACAGAGTCAATGCAATCTCTATTAAAATATCAATGTCATTCTTCACAGACCTAGAAAGTCAGTCATAAATTTTATATGGAGAAACAGAGAACCAGCATACCCAAAGCAAGTCTCAGCAATAAGAACCATGCAGGAGGCATCACAATTCCTGACTTCAAATTATACTACAGAGCTACAGTGATAATAAAAAAATGATATTGGCACAAAACAAACAGATCAATGGAACAGAACAGAAGATACATAAACAACTTCATACATTTATAACCAACTGATTTTCAACAAAGCCAAATGCTGGAGAAAAGACAGCCTTTTCAACAAGTGATGTTGGGAAAACTGGTTACACCTTTGTAGAAAAATGGAACTAAATTCTTACCTCTTACCCTGCAAAAGAGTCAACTTGAGATGGATCAAAGACTTAGCAGTCAGAGAAGAGACTGTGAAGCTACTAGACGAGGGCATATATTCAACACTTCAACATTTAGGTATGGGTAGAAACTTTCTCAACATGTTCTCCATTTTTAGAAAATTAAAGCAAGAATTAATAAGTGGAATGGCATTAAACTAAAAAGATTTTGCACATCAAAGGAAACTGTCAAGTGTTTGAGGAATAGGAGAGGATATTTGCCAGATATTCCTCAAACAGAGGACTAATATCTAGAATATACAAAGAACTTAAATACTTTACACTAAAAATAACCTAATCAAGAAATGAGCAACTGAATTGACTAGGCATTTCAAAAAAGAAGTGATGCCAATGGCCAATAGATACATGAAACACGTGTAACACGATTAGCAATCAGAGAGATGCAAATCAAATTTTACTGAGATTCCATCTAATCCCAGTCAGAATGGCAATCATCAATAAATCAAATAACAATAATGTTGATAAGGATGTGGTGAAATAGGAAACTCTTCTACACTGTTGATGGTTATGCAAAGCAGTTTAGATACTGTGGAGATTCCTTAGAAAATCTGGAATGGATCCAATATCTGATCCAGCTATAGCACTCCTAGGTATCTTTCCAAAGGGTTTGAAACCGGAGAACTACGATAATAGATACATATGCATGTTCATAACAGCACAATTCACAATAGCCACATTATGGAACCAACCTAGATAGTCATAAATAGGTGAATGGTTTACAAAATTATGGAAAATACCCACAATGGATATCTACTAAGAAAAACAAAAGAAGAACAAAATTATGTCATCTTTAGAAAATTGGAAGGACCTTGAGATCATTATATTAAATGAGATTAGCCCATTATAGAAAGTAAAAGGTCATATGTTTTATCTAATATGTACAAGCGAGGAAGGAATTGGGACACAAGAGGAACTACAGATAATGGAGGAGCCGGCAAAGGAGACTAAGGGAAGGGGCGAAGGAAGACGGGTTTATTAATGGAAATGCCACCATCCACTATATGTACATACATAAATATATCACCACCAATCCCTGTAATATGTTTTGGGAAGGGGAGAAATGGGGAGATCGGAGGGGGGTCTACCAAGTGATGTGTGCATGCATATCACTATCAACATGATTTACATTATGATGTGAGTCTATAATGCAACAAAAAAGCACATAATAAAAAATTCTATCTTGAAAATCCATATTCAAAATACAAAATAAAAAATGAAAATTTTGTGGAGTATAGCTTCATGGTACAGTGCTTCTGGCTTCTTCAATCCCCAGTACCATATATACGCAAAATTAAAAAAAAAAAAAATCAAAGGGGTGGGGTATAGTTCCATGGTAGAGTGTTCCTGGGTTCAATTCTTAGTAACACACACACACACACACACACACACACACCTCTTTCTTGGCCCACCATGGGACTCTTTCAAAGTCTCAGAATATATCAATCCTAGGTATACATTAATTTCTTGTTACTATTTTCATCTATTATCATTTCTTTAAAGTATGAAGTGTCTTGATGTTTCATTTCTTTCATTGATTGCTGACAACAGTGAGTATTAATATATATTTTCAATGTTCTATGATGCTGCATTTTACATAAAACTATTACTAAAACATCAAACAAGACAAACTTTAAATTTTACTTATTCCCCATTTAACAGCAGTATATTTGGGGGATCCATTTTTATCTAGGTCATGCCATGCAAAAATTATACTCTTAAATTATTCAATTTAACTTGATATGTATTCTTAACAATCAAACCCAGATCTTACTATAGATATACTAATTTATTTTTAGCTGACCACATATAAGATATGCTAAACATTTCACCTGAAATAAAATGTAAACTTGAGGAAACAAAGTGTACGTGAAAATACAAAACTGCAGAGGACAAATTGCACAATGATTTCTAATGTCCAACATGTTTAATAATAAAAGATAGTTAATATTTGAACTCACTAAATTCTTAATTTAATGCTTCTGCGTGTCTTGATATTGTTAACTTTGATAAGATTTTAACTACTAAATTGACATCATCAAAACAAAATATTGGAGAAAGGAGCCAACTTTAGCTTACAAGGTAGGACACACAGGACTCATTTCTCAAAGGTAGAGCAGAAATTATCCCCATGAAACTAGGTGGAGTTAAATTTATGGTTAAATTTATAGAACTTTTACTTATTAAAATTAATTACATGAGAATCATCAGAAATAAGAAAAGTTATATTTCAAACAGATTCAATAACATACTAATTAAAAGACATTAACTATTAAATAGTCTGTAAGCCTGGGCTGGGTTCCAGAACTGACACTGTTTATTTTGAAAAACTTGCTCTCTCAAAACAAAAGTACAGTTCTTGTGCTAGAAGGGGAAAGTAAACACTGCGTAACAAATTGAAGAAGTCTATTGCAAATACTTATCTCTGTTTAAATTCTTTGTTGCTTTGATTTAATTGACTGATTGTGGAACAGAAATAGCGATCTTAATCTTAATTCCCAGGTGATAGTTATGGTTTAAGATAAGATTAGGACAAAATAAAGTTTTATTTGAGTGACACAAAGATAGTCTCATTCATAAGTATGAATGGCTAAGTATGGTGGCATACGTTTGTAAGCCCAGGACTTGGGAGGCTGAGACAGGAGGATCATAAGTTCATGGCTAGCCTCAGCTACTTAGGGAGGCCCTCTGCAACTTAGTGAGATCCTGCTTAAAGTAAAAAATACGGCTAGGGTTGTAGCACAGAAGTAGCATGCCTCTGGGTTCCATCTCCACTACCAAAACATAAACAACAAAAAGTGATATTTAACTGAGACCAAACTGCATATCTAGAAAGCAATAATTCTGTCAAATAAGCATCCGGTGTAGACACATTGGAATAAGAAAAAAACTTTGTTTACTACACATATTATATAAAGGGATGTATTATAAAATAATAAGCAAAGAAAGTGTAATAAATGAAGGAATGACATTTAATGTACTGTATTGTTGTAGGCTATTTTAAGAATTTGGCTTTTTTCTGAGTAAGATGAAAAATTAGTGAAGGTGGCTTTTTTTTATCATAGGTGGCTTTTTTTCTGACATGCACAAAATGCTACATATTATAATGATGTCCTTGATAAAGTCAAAGATAGAGGGAAGGCTGGATATGGTGGTGAACACCTATAATCCCAGTACTGGGGAGGCTAAGACAGGAAAATTGCAGGTTCTAGGATAGCCTCAGGAATGTAGATTCTTAGCAACCTCAAAATAAATAAATAAATAAATAAATAAATAAATAAATAAATAAATAAATAGGGTGTGTAGCTTGGTGGTAGAATGCCCCTGGGTTCAATCTCCCATACCACACCACACACACACACACACACACACACACACACACACACACACACACACAGATTTCAGTTTAGAAGCTACTGAAATAATTTAATGCCAGAATAGAAGAAATATGAGTATTTTAAAGATGAGGCTAACAGAATATGCTGATGGGTTGCATGCAGAGAATCAAGAATAACTCCACAATTTCGTTCTGAGCAATTGAAATGAAAGAATTGTTCTTCACTGTAAAGAGAATGGCTGCAATTGTCACTGATAATTATGAATTCAAATTGTTTAACAAGCCTATTTTATATCAGGATGTATTGGGAAGGGCAGACACTGGCTTCTGGTGATGCTAGAGTAACTGATGTGATAATAAACTTACCTTCTAATGCCAACTGTATAAAAGTGAACAAAACTCGTAGGGTCCGTTTTCAGGCACTGGACAAAGGTATCAGGCACTGGACAAAGGTATCGCAGAGCTGTGATCTATGATGAGAGACCAATAGCACTGTGATCATTATATTCACTTAAACTTTCTGCCTGAGGATATTTTTTGAATCACAGCCTAATGAGATGACAATCTTGCTCCGCTAAGGAGGCTGAGTCAGAGTCAGGGAAACGGGTTAAAATTTGTAAAAACAGGTTGCTGATGGATGGAAAGGAGTGCAGAAAGGAGTCATGGAAATAGGAAAATGATTTCTGGATAGGATTCCTTGCCTGAGAAACAAACTACTCCTGTATAAGGTGTTTCTCTTGACATCTAACAGAAAGCAATTGCCAGAGGGCTGAGATATAAATGGAAATGCAAGATATTATGATATATTAAAAGTGATAGAATTTCTTTCTTGCCAATGAAAATTGGTCCTAGTTACCCTGTTTAAGACTTACTTGAGATTCTAAAGCTGTGTCATTGAAGTGAGTCACTGCCCTTGATTAAAGATGCAAGAGAGAATTAAAAAGAAGGGAAAAAACTGGTATTCTTACGCAAACAATAACTCTCAGTTTCACTCAAGATTCTTGTCAGAGCAAAAATCAATACTCCTTAAAGGAAGACAACACAATTCAGACACCCTACAAAGTATAATTCACAATGTCAAGTATAAAATTCTTAACATGTAAAAGGCAGAAAAATATAATATATTATAAATTATAAAGCCACTCAAATAGAATTTAGATGACATCACTGACTAGCACTAAAGGATAAAGACTTAATAACAGTCACTATAAACATGGTCAGTGATTAAAAGGAGATGATCAACATAATGAGAAAATATTTGGGAAACCTTAGAAAAAGATGAAAACTGTACACATGTATGTATGTATATATGTATGTATTTGTATAGTACTATGGATTAAATCCAGAGATATTCTATCTCCAAACTATACCCTCAACCTCATTTTTTTTAGGTTTGCTGAGAATTTCAGTAAGTTTCAGAAGCTGTTTTTCCTCATACCTGAGATCCTCCTATCTCAGCTTTCCAAATACTGGGATTATAGTCATGTGACACCCCTAGCTAAAAATTCTAAAACTACAAAATATTTACTAGCCTGGTGATTAGCTCAGTGGAAGAGCACTTCCTAGTATATAGAAGATTCTGGGTTTGATCATGAGTACCAAAATGAAAAAAAAAAAGAAAAACACTAGAAGGGATTAATAAATAATTGTATATTGCACAGTGAAAGGTCGGTTAAATTAATGATATTAGTTAAATAATATCTAATTCAACGTAAGAGAAATATTGAGAAACTGACAGAGTATCATTGACTTGTGAGGCCAATAATTCCAAGTCTTCTGAGGAAACTCCATACTGATCTCCAAAGTGTCTGCATTAATTTGCAATCACACCAACAATGCACCAGAGTTCCTATACCTCCACATCCTTTTCAGCATTTATTAGTTTATCTTTTTGATAATTGTCTTTCAAATTGGGGTCAGGTGAAGTCTCAGTGTGGTTTTGATTTGCATCTCAATGAATCTAAGATGTTGAACACTTTTTCATATATATATAATATATATATACACATATATATTATATATATATGCCATTCATATTACTTCTTTTGTGAAGTGTCTATTTAGTTCACTTGCCCAATTTTATTTGGGTTATCTGTTAAACTTTGTGAGTTCTTTGTATATTCTAGATATTAACTTTCTATCCCTATTAGAGGAGTATTTGGAAAAGATTGCTCACCTCTCTTTTAAAGTTCTTGATGGTTTTCTTGGCTACCCAGAAGCTTTTTAATTTAATGCCATTCCAATTATTAATATTTTTTTCAGTACTGGGGGTTGAACTCAGAGACATTCTACCTCCAAGCTATACCTCCAGCCAATATTTTAATTTTTAGTTGTTTGTTTTGAAACAGTTTCTCTCCAGATTGCTGAGAGTCCTGCCATTTGCTGTGACTGTCTTCTAACCTTTAGTGTGTCTCAGCCCCCCAAGTATTGGGATTCCAGGCCTAAGTCACTATGTCTGATTCTAACCCTCATTTAATTCTTGTGCTTTGAGAGTCTTATTGGGGAAGTTTTTACTACTTCATATATGTTGAAGCATTGATCCTATGTCCTTCTTTAATCTATTGACACTTCATTTGTGGCCTAACATATGATAAACCTAGAAAATGTCCCTCTGCATTTATGTAGAAGGTACATATTGTTATGATAGTGTTCTATACAAATCTGCTAGACCTTTTTGGTTTATTGAATTAAGTCCTCTAGAGAAAATTCTATCTTATTTTCTGTGTGACTATCAAATCTAATATGAAGTATTTAAGTCTCCAACTATTACTGTGGAACTATCAATTCTACCCTATAATCCTGAAATTTTTTGCTTTGTATATTTTTATGGTCTATTAATAAATACATAGATGCTTATAATTTTTACAACTCTTTCTTGTATATATTTGTATGTATGTATATATTTATCACATGCAATTTTATAATCATAAAATTTTAAAATATAAATTGTATTTTGTTGCCTAGCATTGTGGCACATACTTGTAATCCCCTAACTTGGGAGGCGGAGACAGGAGGATTGCGCAGGTTTAAAGCCAGCTGTGCTGGCTTAAGAGACCCTGTTTCCAAATAAAAAAAAAACATAAAATCGGTGTGGGGGTGGAGCCCGGAGGTAGAAGGGCTTTCAGGAACCCCAGTACCACCAAAAAAAAAAAAAAAAAAAATTGTATTTTGTTATATAATAGTATACCCAATGGCACTGTCTTGGTCATTATTTGTATGGAATATTTTAAATACAGGTGCCTAAAATTTAGAAAACATTTAAGTCAACCAGATTTATTCAAAATAAAAATTTACTAATTTTGTTACTTTTTATTGAGGTGCTGAGGATGGAACCCACAGGCATTCTACCTTGAAGCCACACCTCCAACCCTTTTCTTTTATTCTTTATTTTAAAACAGAGTCTCACTGAGTTGCAAAGGACCTCAATAAATAGCTAAAGCTGTACAAAAACCATGATCCTCCTGTCTCAGCCTCTCAAGTGCTGGGATTACAAGCATGAGCTACCATGACTGGTTCAATTTTATTACTTTTGAACAAAATAATACCTATTTTATTATAATTATGGTCTAAATATATAAATACATAGAATTTGTGTTTAAGGCATTATTATATGACTGCACTTTAAATTATATATAAAAATATTTAACTGCAGTATATATTAAAATACTATCTTTAAATTATTTAAAATCAAGTACAATTTTAATGTACTAAGGAAAAATAATTCCGTGGGTACTTTGGTAACAATAATTTTTAATGTTGTGTAATTTCTTATTTACATAGCATTAGATATAACTCTTCCATTTCACTAAAATCTACTTATGCTCAAACACAATTTGATGTGTTCTATATGCTGCCCCAGTTGTTCCTGCCAATATGATGCTTGTGGCCTCAGAGGTAAGAAACAAGCAGGTCAATTTGGGTGTCAATGTTTTTCAATTAACTAAGCTGCAGAACTGAACTTATCTCCATGGGATTCAGCTATTTACACCCATACAGATTCAGAAAGAGGAGCTTTGTTGGAATTTATTCACTGCCTGAATCAAAGTGAGACTAAAATGAAAAAGAGTTTTTTCAAACCTAATGACTGTGGCCTTTACTTCAAACTGCCAATCCCATGACTATAATTTAAAGCATAAAATGTTGTCTAGTGAGTATTCTTCTCTCACACGACTGTCCTCAGCTCCGATGTACTACCGCCTGAGCTATTTATCATACAATTGATGGAGTTTGATTTCTCCACTGTGCTTTTACTGAGGATTACAAACAGTTAGCTAAACAGTTTTTCTGCTGACAAAAGTTTATTGTTAACCTAGCTCATGACTTAAAGAAAATGATTGCTTGGAAAATTTTATATTCTAAGGCTTATTTGAACCACACTTCAAAAACAAAGCAATAATGTTTAAATAGATGAAATGTGCAATTTCCCTATAGTAGCATTTAGCTAGACTGTTTTATTATTTTTTTTTTCGGGTCTGGGGATGGAACCCAGGGGCATTTGATCTCCAAGCTACAGCCCCTGTCCTATTTTTTATTCTTTATTTTGAAACAGGATCTCACTGAGTTGCAGTGGGCCTCACTAAGTAGCTGAGGCTGTCTGCGAACTGCGATCCTTCGGTCTCAGCCTCCCAAATGCTGAGATTACAAGTGTGCGCCACTACGCTCAGCTAGCTAGACTGTTTTATAATCTTTCCGTCTATCACTGATGAATTTTTTTTATCTATTAAAAAGTTTCTTATGGTAAAAAATTTGATAGAGAAACCCCAATAATCATGTAAATAATTGTCATCTATACATAACAGAGGGTTTTTCTCCCACCTTTCAAAATAATTGGGTAAGGTTCACTGAGTTAGGTACTTTTCTTATTAGACAAAAGCTAATGTTTGCACCTGAGCTCTGTTCAAAAATTTTAGAGTATAAATTTCTATGTGCTTGTATAAAAATAAGTGAAACACTCCAGAGAAAAATGCAAGTGACAATTTGATGAGGAGTGAGACAAATCTTATAATTAACACCATGTCATTACTAGTATGGTTAATAAGAAACCTCATACAACATTAAGAGTGAAATAAATGTTAATGATTTTTATGTTTTATGGCAATATTTTTCTGTTGTTTCTATCTATTGACAAGTTTTACTGTGTCCTTGATCATATTCATCCTTGAATAAAGGATATGTCATCTCCTTTATTAAGTGTTTCATAATCAAATGAATTATAGTTTTCTGAACCAACAATTTGCAGTATTTTCTTGTACTGGATATGGAATAGGAGTAGCCTTCAAGGCTTAAAGAATCCCTCCTGTGCTGCCTCAAAACAGACTGCTCCCTTCACAGATGGCCCTGCAAGTGTCCTTGTGTCTGCCTCTGAGAATCAAATCAGATCTCACAGTTTTTTCTACAACGTTACAGTAGGCTATTTCTTCACACTTAAGTTATATGACTGTGGATACTGTTCTTACACTCCAAAGTGAATATTTTGTACTGCCATTTCCCAAAATTGGCCATTTATTTTAAGGATGGGTTTTGCCTACTACTTCTTTTTGAAATACATGGTTTTACCATGTAGTTTTTATCAGTCCCGTAGCTTTCTTATGGAAGATTTTGGAATTTAGTTTGTTTTTCTTATTGATTTTGAAAGTTTTTAGTAGAAAGAGGAAGGATAATTTTATTTTATCTCTGCTACAGCTATACAGCAAGTCAATATTTTAAAACAAAATGAGTCATAAATGACTACAGTATAGGGTAATATTTACATAGTTAATCAAATGTTTAACATGAGCATAATTGCACATGTATGAAAAATGGCTATAAACATTGCCTTTGGATTTTGGTATACATTTTTAGTACTTTCTTCCTATTAAAATGATCTATTTTATTCAGTTTATATTTCTACTTATGTTGAATTATCTAAATCCTGCTGAAATCCTGAGCATCCCATTTTTAATGATATGTCATTATCATGTAATACAGACTTTATTTGTAATATATTTTTATCAAATATTTTTTTGTCAAATTAATTTTATTTATTTTTTTACTGAGGCATTCGTTTTTCTAAAGAAGAAATAACAAAGAATTTATAGTAGAGAAAGAGAAATTAGACTTTTAAAGCACCAACTTTCTGCTTGTGTCAGAAAGTTGTGTTGTGTTGTGACTTGAATGAGAAAAATAACACTGGCTTCTTAGGACTATTATGACAGCTAAATATTATAATGTCTATAAAATGACCACAACATGTTTGATAGAGAGTATTCATTATTAAAATAACCATTACCTAAGCATTTTGCTTCCCTAAAAATAACACCCTATGGATGTCATAGTGTTATAGGAAGTCAATGTTGAACTTGCAAAAATGGTCGAGTTATTCTAAAATTTACTTCATTTGTTTGGAAAAATATATTCCAGAACGTAGTCTACAGTCAAGAAATGATTTTGGTTTTGATTTCCTTTTGCAGTCATCTTACTGTATCATCATTTTTCCCATGAAACATGATTGGACCTATTGAAAGCTTGCCAAGATCAAATGCAAGCTTTCTTGTTTATTGATTTTGGTCTTATTGCCCTATGTATTACTCAAATGCAAAAATAATAAGTTATCATAATTAAGATTACTCAAAAACAACTAGCAACAACTTTTTACTTGTATTTTTCTTTGTGCTTTTGACTGATAGGGTAATAAATACAAATTGTTTTATCTAAGAACAATGTCTTGTATTTAAAGAGTATTTAACTGCTTATGGAGTAAGCTGTTTATTCTTCACAACTGAAGTAACTGATATTTTTCTCTTTTTTAAAAGGAGTCATTTAAAGATGTAGTTATATATCTTTCTGTCTCCAAATTTGTTTATTCAGCAAACAGTTATGAGGGCACTTAATTTATGTCAGAAATAATTCTAAGTGCTACCATAACCATTTAAAAATGAGAGTAAATGTTTTCCCTTTGATGTTTATAATTTAGAAAGACATAAAATAAAATTTAAATATGTTGCTTACATACTATATAGGATGGTTGTATGGAAAAGACACATCATGAGATCTGGTGGCTTTTTTTTTTTAATACTGGGTATTTTTCACTTTTATTCCATTCACCAGAGAAAACTCTTGTTCTAAGTATAACCATTTACAGATTGCTATAATGATAAAACATACTAGCATAAGACTGCATAGGTTGAAATGAGAGCCACAAACTATAATGTCCAATCATTTAAAAGTTTTGTATTGGTGCATTATATTCATATATCATAATGTGGTTAAAAAATTGTGTAGACATACATGCACACATTACCCAGTTAGCCCCTACCTGATCCCCACCCCAATCCCTCCCCATCCCTCCTTCCCACTCTTGGCTTAGTGGTTGACTTTGATATGTTTAAGTACGTCCTGTGCTTTAGAGAGTTTCCCTCTTCCCCCTCCCATCCCCTCAGTTAGGTTGTCTTATTTGCTCCTCTATAGGATCTCCTTTTTCATCTAGAGTTCCTCCTATGACCCATTTCTCCTTAGCTTTCACATAATAGGGAAAGCATCCACTTTCTTATTTTTGTGACTGACTAATCTCACTTAGCATAAGGTCCTCCAGTTCCATTCATTTTCCTGTAAATTATGTAATTTTTTTGGTTTTATTTTTTTGGCTGAGTAAAATTCCATTGTGGACATATTCCACAGTCATGTAATTCATTCATCTGTTGATGGACATCTTGGTTGGTTCCATAGTTTGACAATTGTGAATTGTGCAGCTATCAACATAGATACACATGCATTAGTTTAGTAGTTTGGTTTTCTTTCTTTTGGGTAGATACCCAGAATTGGTATTTCTGGATCAAATAGTAAATTTATTACCATTTTTCTGAGGATTCTTCATACTGTTTTCCAAAGTTCAGCAAATAAAACTGTCAAGAACCTTAATCGAGAGCCAACATAATGGGAGAAGATTTTTGTCACCTATTCCTCCGATAGAGGACTAATATCTAGAATATACAGAGAACTCAAGAAACTCAACATTAAAAAAAAATAATAATCCAATAAAAAATAGGCAAGTGAACTAAATAGACATTTCATGAAAGAAGAAATTCAAATGCCCAATAAATGCATGAAAAAATGCTCAACATCATTGGCAATCAAGAGATGCATATCAAAACTACCCGAGTTTTCACCTACCTAACTCCAACTAGAATGGCAATCATTCAAAACACAAACAACAGCAAATGCTGGCAAGAATGTGGAGAAATGGAAACTCTAAAACATTGTTGGTGGGATTGCAAATTGGTGCAACCACTTTGGAAAACAGTATAATGTCCAATTTTGTTCTATCACCCTTCAAGCATTCTACAGGTATCTCTTTAGATCACTAGAGATTATTAAAATACCTTTTGTGCTGTATTAAGAGCTTAAATGAAAAGAGAATTTAATAGACTTTATTGAAATTAAAGTAATTTTAAATTCATTAAATTTTCAAAGAATTCTTTTATTTCTTGCAGAAGTTTAGAATCTATACAAATATGCACATCTCAGTTAAACATGTAAAAAATTTTTGGAAAATTGAACATATTGTATATTTAAAAAGATATCATGATTAGATAAAGTCATTAAATCTATCAATTTAATTATCTTACAAAGCTCTTAAAACTAAGATTCCAAAATAAAATATGTGCTAGAAATAAATCTAGATGTTTTAAAAACATATTTAAGTTATTTCCTATTGGTCAGCTTTAAACTATGTATTCTAAATTTTAGTATGGTTTTCTGCCTGTATTAGTTTTCTTCTGGCTCTAGGAAAAATTAATTAAATATTATTTTTATTTAAAATGCATTTTTATATGTTTAAGTCTTGCTCAAGGGGTGTTTTCATATATCATATAAATTTGAAAGCTATATGTAGATGATGTTGAACATTTCTCATATAAACATCATAAGAAATGGTCATATTCCTAATAAACCATAACTTTGATAAATGTCAGTTTCCAAAGCCAAATAACCACAGTAGAAAAGAGAGATATCTTGTTGCTTGTCATCCCATCATTGAAAAATATAACATTCTAAGTTTACATAGAGATCCACTGTGTATGTCTACTTGCAATTTTAAAATATTTTACATAATACTTAATTCCTAGCACTGTTACCCTCTTTTACTCTACTTTTCTCATTTATAACATTTGATGATTTCAATATCCATGTAGATTTTTTCTAAAATTCTTATCTCTTCAGTTTTATTAATTTTTCTGCTCCAATAACTTCAACTTTATTGTTAATTTATACACAATGAACTTTCCCTGACTGAAATTTATCATAACAATGCTGAGTGCCAACACTTCATATTTTAAATTATAACTTCCTAACCATCATCGCCTATCCTTTTATCTCATTTTTCTCATACCTTAAGCCTTAAAAGCCTTCAACATCATCAGAAGCCATAATTCATAATTTCAATACCTTGCCAATACTGATGGACTTCACATACTCACATCTTATTTCATGCAGATTCAATTGTATATTCAATCATTAAATTTATTTACTTCAATATATTTTCTTTTTTCTTTCCCTTCTGTTGTATTATCTTATACATGGGATATACAACAACCCTGGATTATCTACCTTTCTGACTCCCTTACTAGCGTAGTTGACTACAGCTTGAAAACATAGACAAGTATATTATTTGGTATAATTCAATTTCTGAACTAGGAAATAAAATGGGCCAAACATTCTTGCATTATTCTCCCAGTAAATTAATCTTCTAATTATCTAAATGAAAAAAAAATTGTTAATCTCTCTCTCCTTAAACTTCCAACACTTCCATTTTTACTGTCATCTGATTTAATTATTCCCTTGATGGTGAAAACAATGGATACACAAATTTGAAAGCTCTCCCTGTAGCAGGTGTTCTTGATACTTTCTCACAAAAATGTATGATATTTCCATGTTCCTAGCAACAATAAAACCTACTTCTAGTGGAATATCTTTCATCTCTTCATCTATTCAAGAAAATTATTTTAGCAATATTTTTCTCTCACTGAATTAATTAATTTTTCTTACTATGTCTTTTCTAGTATGTATAGGTACAGAGAGAAATTAAATAAAATATAGTTTATGTAAAAATTTATTGCAATAAAGCATATATACAAATATCTACACACAAGTGTAGAGGTTTTTTTTTTATGAAAGTGAGCACAATGATAAACCAGCATCATATTCAAGACTAAGAACGAGAACAACATCTCAGAAGTCCTTTTTCTGCCTCCTTCAAATCACTATCAACCAATGATATAGCTACCATTTTACCTTTTTATATTTTTGTCCTGTTCTATATAAATAAATAAAACAATATATAATTTATGACTTTTGTTGCTTAATAGTGATTGTGTGTGTGTGTGTGTGTGTGTGTGTGTGTGTGAGAGAGAGAGAGAGAGAGAGAGAGAGCGCAAGAAAAAGAGATTGTTTCATCCCATGACTGTAGGTAGTTGTTTGTAAGTAGTTTATTCTCATTACTCTGCTTATATTCCATTGCATAAAAATTTAAGTTTTTATTTATCTTGTTTTAGCTGGAATACACATAGAAGTTATTTACGGTCTGGAAAATTATAAGTAGTTTTTCAATGGATAATCTTTATGCTTTTCATGAAAAAGAAAGAATCAAGGATAATTCTCAAATTTTGAGTCAGAGAGACTAGAATAGTAATATTAGTTATTTTAAACAATTCATATTAATAAAGAGAAAACAATAAGAATGATAATATTTCATGGATACATTCAGTATTATATAGTATATTATCTAATTCAGATACAGCACATGAAAGTATAGCTCTTGGTCAAGACAATACGTATTGAACAAACTCTTCTGTACCCAGTTATTTGAAATGACAATCCTATCCCTTAAAGCTAGAATAATTTCCCCATGCTGTCTTTTAGAACAGAGAGGATTTTTATTTATATCTACAATTGCTACTAAAATTTTTCTCGTGAGATTTCTCCCAGAATTTTCTTGGCTTCTTATATCCTTCTCTTACTACCCCCGAAGCAGGTAGTCACACTGTTTCTTATGTGTCGTGCCACACTCATTTCATGCCCAAGAACATTTCATATCTTAAAAAGATTTGAGGAACTTTACTGTAATAATTTAGAATTCAGACAATAATTTCCTAATGTAGCAATATACTATATGTTCTATTAAATTAGCTGCTTCCTCAGTCTGAATCCTTGCTTTGTCTTAAAGTTTGGGGAACCAAGTATCTGCTCCTCTCTCCTAGATCTAAAAGGCAGGTCTTTCTCTACACCTCACACCTCACTAGGGACTTTGGTTTGATTGTTATTCCTTCTAATTATATTGTTACAACCTACTAACACACATATATGCCTTTGTTTTCTTCATTCGTGTGGCTAGAATAAATTTCATAGTGAGAAAGGACAGTTAAAATCTTTGGCATGGAGATGGGTATGGACATGGAGTATTCAGAAATATTGTCTTCTGTCCTAGAATAGAATCCTGGGACTTTGCAGCTAAGCACGGTGTCAAGCTTGTGGTTGCTGAGTTAAGGGCAGGGAGGAATTTCCAAGAAAATAATGGGCAAGGAGCTGGGATGGAGAGAGCATTCAAAGGCCTAAGGTGTGACAATGTCTACGATTTAACTCATTTGACAACTGGTCCAGTCATTCATGTGTATATAAACTGCACTTTGACGAGACTGAAAATACCCATATTCAAAAGAGTATGAATATTTTTTAAGATAATAAAATGATCCTGGACGTTTTAGTTCAAATTGGTGGAATCTATTCAGTCTAGTCAGTGTCTAAAAGCTGTTCTTCTTAGTCTACTTACACATTTTTTCTGGAGAAAAGTTTCAAATTTACAAATCAGGCATATTTCCGGACTTGTTTAAACATTCCGGTGTCTCTCTGATAAAATATAACTTAAATCCATGGTCCTAGCATCTAATACTAGAAACAAAACATCTAAATTTAGCAGGGCTCAGTGGTGCACATCTGTAACTACAACTGCACAGCATTCTTAGAAGGCTGAGGTGGGAGAATTTCAAGTTTGATTCCAGCCTAAACAACTTAGTGAGGGTCTATATTAAAACAAAATAAAAGAGTTGAGAGCATAGCTTGGTGGTAAAGCAGTTCTCTGCATGCAGAGGCCCTGAGTTCAATCCACCATATTGTAAAAAAAAAATGTGTTATTTTCCATTACTTTTCCTCAACTCTTCAACATTCTAAGCACAAACACTCAAACAAGCTTTTTTAGTTCCTGGGTCCTTGATATTCTGTTTTGAGGAAAAGATGTATAAGGATCTTTGTCTCACATTCTACAAAATTAGAAAGGTGATTCAATAAGTGCAAGGCTGTGTGATGTATGTTGTTAATATTATGTACAAACCTCTGTGGGACTAGATTTAGGAGTAATGCACTCAGCACAGAGGGCCAGGCAAGAATGATGGAGTCATAATGATCTTTCCAAAGAAATGACATATATTCATTTATTCTAGATGAACAAATCAGCATTGAGCTTCCCTGGTTCTTGCAGAAGATTAGAACACAGGGGGCAGGGCAGACAACTTCTAAAAAGATGCCAAAACAAAAAAATAATGTTTTGGGAAAAATACATAACTGGGAAAATATGAATAGGATATGAGGGAACAGATTATAAATGACAATTACAATAAGGTATGTTACTCAGTATGCATTGGATGACCATAATCCTTAATTATAATCACACCTGTAACGGTATCCTCTCTTGCTTTCAAAATAAGTAGACTGTTAATAATTGAATTATCTATTGTGAATATATAAAGCATTAGTGTATATTTACATTTTTATCTTCCTCTCACATAAGTCTTCAAATTCTTTAAAAGAATAGAAGGTGCTCTATTTCTATTACAGTTCTAGGAACCCATTTGTTACACAAAAAATAAAATCTATCAGGTAAGTGAATAATGCCCTGACACAAAACAAAACCACCAGTTATAAAATTTTTTAATATATTTTATGCATTCTCTGACCTTATGTTCTTATGAGAAATGTAAATATACTTGTGTGACAAATTATTTCTGGGTTCAATGGCACATGAGATTTAAGTCAGGAAATAGGATTACTTCAAAGTGCTAACTCTCCTGTGTGTCACTGCACCCAACTTGGTTTATTGTCCTTTTAGGAGGAGTTGGATAAGTTCCTACTACTAAAATGAAATCCAATCTGAATTAATGCAAAATGGCATTGCCCCTGGACAATTGTTATATTCCTGCAGTGACTAGCTCTGAGCTATCTTTCAAGTTCTAGTGTTAGGTCCACTTCCTAAGTCACTAGAATAGTTTATAGAGTCTGTTTAAAATACTTATTTGGCCGGGCATGGTGGCGCACACTTGTAATCCCTGCACTTGGGAGGCGGAGACAGGAGGATCGTGCAGGTTCAAAGCCAGTCGCGCTGGCTTAAGAGACCCTGTTTCCAAATAAAAATATAAAAAAAAGTAGGTCTGGGAGTGTAGCCCGGAGGTAGAAGGGCTTCCAGGAACCCCAGTACCACCATAAATAAATAAATAAATAAATAATTAATTAGATAATTAAATAATTAAATAATTAAAAAAATAATTATTTGGGTGTTAGAACATACCAAAGAGGTGATAAAGAAAGATAGCCCTGGGCCAAACCCAAGATTTATTATAATTCCTTTCAAATACAAGAAGGAGCCACCTGGGAAGAACTTGGAATTGATTGGTCATTTGTATGTCACTTTATTGATTAGGGGTGTCAGATCAAGTTATGAATAGTGTGTAGATCCATCCCCTAAATGAAAGATTCTCTAAATCTTGTTTTCTTTTCATGTTCAGGCCATAGCTTCTATTGTGCCATAAAAAATGATTTGATTTATATTATATTAAAACTACAGAAATAGCTCTGGAGCAAAGTCTCTTGTTTTTATTTAACTAATTTTTAAAATAAACTTCATTTAAATTTATTCTTTGGCAACCTCCAAAGACTTATGTTTATTACATATTTGTTTTTATTTAAGTAATTCAACAACCTTACTAGAAATTTTCAGGTTCATCTTTTTTATGAGTGGAAAAAAAAACCCACTTCTTTGATAATGGAAAAATTTGCTTACGATTGCAAAATTGAGCTGCAGAACAGAAATCCAAATCCAGGCAATCTGGTCTTGCTGGTATGTATATCATCAGCTCACAAAACAGTTATTTTTAGCTTACACTCTTTGGTTCTTGTTATTTTACTTTTGTTTGTCTATTTTTATTTTTGGCTATTATCCACTATTGCAAATAGATATGGCTAATGTTACAAAGTTTATTCTATGGGCTACTATTTTGCTTGCTTTCTATGCTAATATAAGTTTGTCATTCAACATACTGATGCAAAACAGGAAAGGAGTCTGTAGGGCTTGAGTAGGGTGTGTGGGAGGAAGCACACCAAGCGCTATGTGCGTGTATGTCACTATCACTCTCTATTACATTATGATGTGAGACTATAATGACCAATAAAAGTATATTTTAAGAATTACTAGCGGGTATCCGGGCGTGGTGGCAAACGCTTGTAATCCCTGATCTTGGGAGGCGGAGACAGGAGGATCGCGCAGGTTTGAAGCCAGCCACGCTGGCTTAAGAGACCCTGTTTCCAAATAAAAATATAAAATAGGTTTGGGAGTGTAGCACGAAGGTAGAAGGGTTTCCAGGAACCCCAGTGGTGGCGCACGCTTGTAATCCCAGCATTCGGGAGGCTGAGACAAGAGGATCCCAGTTCGCAGACAGCCTTAGCTACTTAGTGAGGACCTCTGCAACTCAGTGAGACCCTGTTTCAAAATAAAGAATAAAAGAAAAAATAGGGCAGGGGGTATATATTCGACCTCAGAGGTCGAATGCCCCTGGGTTCCATCCCCAGACCCACACACACAAAAAAATTACTAGCGGGTGCCAGGCATGGTGGCACAAGACAGAGAATTGTGCAGGTTTGAAACCAGCCTCGCTGGAATAAGAGAACATGTTTCCAAATAAAAAATATAAAATAGGTCTGGGAGTGTAGCCCGGAGGTAGAAGGGTTCCATTCCCAGTACCACCACCAAAAAAAACCAAATAATAATAATAATAATAATAATAATAATAATAAAATAATAATAATAATAATAAATTACTAGCCAGGCATGGTGGCACACGCTTGTAATCCCAGCATTCAAGACTGGGGTATCTCTTTGCAGAGAGCCTCAGCTCCTTAGCCAGGCCCTTTGCAACTCACTGAGTCTCTGTTTCAAAAAATAAAAAGTCTAGGGCTGCGGGCATAGTTCAGAGGTACAATGCCCCTGGGTTCCATCCCAGTATCACAAAGTAAAATAATAAAGATTAAAAATAGGGCTGGAAAGAAGAATAGAAAAAAAAAAGAAAAGAAAAAAGAAAGTTGAAGACAAGGTTAAAACTTCATAGAACTTTCAAAACTCTAATACAAAATGTTGTAATCTACTGAAAAGTATAATTAATAACATTTTTCAAATGTATTTGACCAGATGTGGAACCACTATTTAAGTTACTTTAATATATATTAATGATATATAATGTAATAATCTTAAAGATTTTCTTTTAGAATTCAATGCTACTTATTTTAATAATCATTTAACTACTTATTTTTTGTCTGAAAAACAAATGCATTTACTGGTGTAACATTTTGGAAAATGAATTTTAAACATTGACTTTATATTAATATGACAACCGCTTACTTGCTAAAAGTGGTTGTGCATTATCATATTATATTTGGTCAAATTTTTACTTTCTCAACCATAAATTTGGAAATAACGTCTTCAAAGTATTTTAACATATTTTTTAATTTATGTAAAATTTCAAGTCCCTTTGAGTTTTTCCATTTGTAAAGAAAAAATGGAGGTATCTCTGAGTAAGCTGAACATCAACACATATCACAATTAATAGCTAATTTTTTAATATGATGCCATTGGGATTTACTGCAAATTAAATGAGCATAATGATGATATTTCAGGATATATAGCAAATGAACCTCTAAGTGATCTATGGATCACAGAAATGGAAATTATTTTAATCATGATTACAGTTCCATGTAATTATTGATAATGTCTGACAGCAATGTTTTATAGTTTTATTGGATGGTATGCACTTTGAAATGTCTCAAAGTAATGGGTAAGAAAATATCATTTCATATAGTTTCACATCTTGAACACCATTAATGAGCTAGGACAACTATCCCTTTGGTAGATTTTATAAAATAAATCCATATTTAATAAAAAAAGCTACTTTGTAACTGGTACTACTGGAAAGTAAATCAAGTCGATTATTTATAGGCAAGATATTAAAATGCCATAATCTGTTTTCAATATTTTTTTTGAATAATCTCTCTCTCAAATCTACTTAAAATCCCTCACTCTGGGAGCCAAAAGTTTTTGTAAAACCAGTTTGTTTGGATACAGTGAAAAACATTTAGGACATATTTCTGTCATTTGTTTGGTAAACTGATAAGGTTCAAAAAAGCTTTTGAATAATTTTTAAATGTATTCAGTTAGTAGAGATACATTTGAAATACAGTATGGTAAATGATTTAAGAATTTAGTCAACCATTTATGGAATGTTTATATGTATCTGAAGTTATATTCGCAGCTTATTACAAATATTACATTGTTATCACTTCTGATTTAAGCTGTTAGTAAAAACAAATGTTTGATATTCCAAATCAAAAGAGACAATAGATAATAGGAATATGATTTTCATATTGAATAAATAGGTGTGTCTTTATTACTTGTATTTTCTGAAGTCAACATTGGTGTTAACACAGACTTATGGTAATAACATTTTAAAGCCAATATGATAGACTAGTGATGGGGTGTGTTCATACAGCGCCTAAGGAGATGCAGCCTCCCTCGGCCTGAACGGCCTGCAGCCTAAGGCTTGTGGTTGTGTGTGTTCGAGTACCGACGAATCGAACACACACAACCACGAGCCGGGAGTCAAGTCAAGCAAGATCTCATTTATTTCTCTCCAAGCAATCATATATATAGCACCAAACCATGAGGGGAATTCCCATGGGAAATAGCCTAGCCTATGGGGATAAAGATCACTAGCATGTAGTTTACAGCCAATCCCAGGCCAGTACATGAGCCATTCATGTATGCAGAAAGCTCCTTTAAAGGTAGAAAGGGAAAAACCGCTCAGTCTCCCCACCCATAATGAATGGGGAAACCACGCCTTCATAGCTTCCTCCAGGCGCCATCTTAGCCCCTTTTCTGCTGAATCACTTTACTTAAAGTTTTGCCTTAGGCTGCAGGCCGCTCAGGCCAAGGGAGGTTGCATCTCCTTAGGCACTGTATGGACACACCCCATCAGACTAGCTATTTCATAACACAAATGGACTAAACCAAATTTATAATATTTCAAGTTTGTGTATATAACTGTATTTTTTGTTTGATAACTTGGCACTTTCAATAAACATGCAACTTTCAGTCTACAGGTGGCACAGGGACATACACTCACAGATCTAAACATGAAGGTCATAAACATGAAAAAAATTAATTAAAATATTATTTATTATTATTATTGTTATTTATTGGTATTATTATTATTATTTTGTAGTACTGGGTTTGGATCCCAGGGAATTCTACATCCAAGATACATCCCCCAGCCCTGCTTTTTATTCTTTATTTTAAAACAGGGTCTCACTAAGTTTCAGACGGCCTCACTAAATAGCTGAGACTATCTGCCAACTGCAATCCTCCTGTTTCAGCCTCCCAAATGCTGGAATTACAAACATGTGCCAACGCATCTCTGTCTTAGAGAAAATTATTTGTTAATTCTTTTTTATTATGGACTAAAAAGAAAGGAAGAACTAACTCGATGTTGCAAGGAATTCATGTTCAGCACTATGGGGTACTCTACTGTATAACTTTAAAAAGTACAAATTCCTCCTGCAGGTTTAGATTAAATACTGCAAAAACTAAGGAATATCTTTTTTCCAGGAAAAAAAATTCAAAATGGATAATTTTAAATTATAAAAGTATACCAGCAAAAAATAAAAATAGAAATAAATTTTTAGTCTTCTTCCTGTGTATTTAATACATAATAATTTTCAACTATGTTGCAGAGCTAAACTTTTTAATACAAGTAATTTTCTAATAAATCATAAGCAGATATCTTAATAATAAGCCAACCTTTGACAATTCAGGTATGACTCTTTGAAATTAAAAAAAATCACTTTATATGTTTCTATCTTGTAAAATAAAAGAGAAAAATGTTTAAAATTAGTGACATGATTTAGATACCTAAATTATATTTGTCTTACTTATCTAGTTCTTATTAACTTGCCATTTTAGTGTAATATAAATACTGTATTTTCATTTTGCAAGTAGCATTCATAAAGGATGACTACCGACTTCTAAACTAAAAGTTTGTTTACTGAAAACAAGAAATTGTCTTACATGTAGATAATTATCTCTTCTTTTTCAAAACCTTGTTTGTTTTTGTAAAAATGATACTTGTTAATAAAAAATTAGAATAATAGCCAGGCATGTCAGTTCACGCTTGTTATCTCCCATGAGGCTGAGACAGGAGGATCGCACAGGTTCCAAACCAGCCTCAGCTACTTAGTGATGCTCTCAGCAACTTAGTGAGACCCTGTTTCCAAATAATATATGGGGTATAGCCCGGAGGTAAAAAGCTTCTGGATTCTACCACCAGTACCATCCAAAAAAAAAAAAAAATAGAATAATAAAAGTACCAAGAAAACATTTTAAAATTTCCCAAATTGTTCCACTCAGAAATAAATATTATTACTTAATTACATTAGATATCTCTCTACAGGCATGTCCCCAAAAGGATAGTATATTGCATATATATACTATCCTTGCTAAGTTGTTGAGACCAGCCTCAACAACTTAGCAAGAACCTGTTTCAAAATTGAAAAAAATTAAAAAGGTCTGGGGATGATGAAGTTTGGAGGTAGAAATCCCCTTGGCTAAACCCAGAAACCATAAATAAATAAATAAATAAATAAATAAATAAATAAATAAATAAATAACAAAGGCAATTAATTTTTAACCATTATATTAGTAAAGAAATAAAAACCATGTAGAGTCCCATAAAAAAAATCCCTGGATCCCTTATTGTTCACGAAACCATCATGCTCCCTGTTCTCTGAAATTTTTCATGACTATATTCTTATATTTTTTATCTTCAACACCTGTATGTGGGCCCCTAAACATACAAATTTATTGTTTGCCTTTTTAATTTTGTGTCCATATTTGAGCTGCAAGCATGTACATGTTTAAGTTTCTTGGATTTGGCATTACACTTGTAAGTTGTATACAGGGTAACTTAAGAGTTCATGTTCCCCACAGTATGGAACTTTGGTATATAATAACTATACTCAGAAGCATTCCCCTCCACCAACTATTAATTTTTGGATTATTACATATATTAAAAATAATTTTTTTTTAAATTGGACATTTAATGCTTAAGCACATGAGTTAATTCCTAAACTAGAAATTTCTCTGTCCTTAGGTAAGTTGTCAATTTCGATAGGTGAGGCTCAACTACGTCTCATTGAATATACACAATGACTTTACCAATGGTAGTGAAGGAGACTTTGTTTCCCTTATTGCTTCTGAACATTTTAGTTTTTGCCAATTTGATGTGCATGTAACATTGTACCATTATGGTTTAAATTTATATTTCTCTATATACTAATGAAGTAGATGACTTTGATTTTACTCATTAGCCATCTAGACTTTCCTTTTTGTGATTTACGTGTACAGGCCTTTAAACTGATTGCTATGTTGATCGGTATTGTTCTGTGGAAGTTTCTTTAGTATTCTATATGCTAGTTCTAAAGCACTTCTCTTTCTAGTTTCTCTTCATGATCAAAAGTTCTCAACTTTAATAACATAAAGCATATATTATTTCTTTCAGTGATTAGTGTTTTTTTGTCATATTTAAGAAGTGCTTCCCTGTGTACCAGTTAAGATTTTTTTTACATGTAGATGTTTAGCCCACTCTGAACTGACTTTTGCTTTATGTGAGATGCTTAATATCAACTTTTTTTTTTTTTTTGGTACCTTGGATCCCAAGGGCAATGTACTTCAGAGCTTCAACCCCAGCCTTAATTTTTAGTCATTTTATTTATTTATTTATTTTGCGGTACTGGGGATGGAACCCAGGGGCATTCTACCTCCAAGCTACACCACTAGTCTTATTTCTTAGTGTTTTTAGGTTTCTGAAACAGGGTCTCACTGAGTTGCGAAGGGCCTCACTAAGTAGTTGAGGCTGTCCATGAACTGTGATCCGCCTGTCTCTGCCTCCGGAATGCTGGAATACAAGGGTGCACCATATACCCGGAGTCCTTTATCTTTTTAAATTGGCCTTGCATATGTGTACCAGTATAACTATATAACTGACTTCTATATTGATATTTGATTTAGTAATCCTGCTGAAGTCATTTACTAATTCTAATAATTTACCTGAAGAAATTTTGATTTTTTTTGTATATGTATGAGAGTTAAAGTTACATCTGTTGAAAGTCAGCATGGTAGCTCAGGCTTGTAGTCCCAGTACTTGGGAGGCTGAAACAAGGGGAGTGCAGCTTTGCAGTCAATCTCAGGTTTTAGTGAGGCCCCCTGTAACTTAGTAAGACCCTATTTCAAAATAAATAATAAAAAAAATAGGGGTAAGGGTGTAACACAGAGGTAGAATGCCCTTAAGTTCAATCTCTAGTATGAGAAAAGTTACATATGTTGAAACAGGCAGATGATAATCCCAACAGCAAAGAAAATTTAAAAATGAATTAAAAGTTAAAAATTTAATGCAGTAAATAAAATGACACTTTGTTGGGAGTAAATACATATGTATATATTAACATTATATGTAAATAAAACTTTGTCTCCTTCTAACTACATATATTAAATATTTTTATTGCTTCATTTTACTGACAAGATACCCTATACTCAAGAAAGAAGGCCTCAATATTTTGTTGTATTGTACACAATTATTTTAGATATTTATAGGTACTTTAAAATAATCAGATTAAGGCAATCTCTAGTTATCTCTAATTTGGTAAGTCATTACTGTTGTAAATAAATGACACACTAACACCTTGCATCTGTTGAGATGATCATGTATTTTTATCCATTATTTGTCTCTGTATGAGAATACACATATATGTACATGCACTTTTTTGTATGTATTAGAATATATTATATATATGGTACATATATATACACATGCATACAAAGATATATATATATATATATATATATATATATATATATATAAGTATTTCTCAGTTCCTCTCTTACTGTCTTATTTTTAATAAAAAAATGAGTGCTGAAATTTTTCAAGACTTTTTCAGTATCTATAGAGGTAATCCTTGGTATACTTTCTTCTTTTACCTTGTAATTTGGTACATATTAATGGTTTCTGAACATAAAACCATTACTGCATTCCTTGAAGAATTTAAAATAATGCTGCTATTTTATTGATAGTGCATATTTTAGGATATTCTTATCTGTGTGCATCTTGATATTTTATTTTGCATAAAACATGCAAAAACAAAAACAAAAGTCAAATGAACACCATGGGCTAGAGATTATTCTTTCCTGGACAGGATTTATATTTTTCCTCTCATGGGAAGGTATATTAGCATCCCTATACAAAGATTGAATTGATCCTTAACTGAACTTTAATCTTTGCTAGCAGTGGTCTATTAGCAATTTTCCTTCTTTCTGAGAATGTAGCCCTCAGGGTCCTAAGAGAAAGCCTGAGGTGTTCACAGGGTTCTTTTAACTTTGCAGGTCCTGAACTCCCCCTTTTGTGTCCTCAGCCTTGAGAGGCTTCTAAGACTTTGCCCGGATTCTTTGTGTGTCACTCTTTGCTTCTGCTCAGATTCTTCCTTCTTATAACTTCACCTTTGAATTGGCAAATGCCTAAAGGGGGAAAAAAAGAATTTATGAGTCAGATTCAGGATTTTACTTTTCTGTTTTTTTCAGAATGGTATCTTCACAAATTTTGTGGTAGCTTTCAAGTATAATAGTAACCATTTTTCTAGCCTTTTTGGTTGTTAGTGTTGGACAGTTGGCCTATCATTGCCAACTACAACAAGCTTCCATTTAGAAACAAAATATTTGACATGTGAATAACAACATTCTCTTCTTGTACTTCTTTTCATTTACTTTTAGCAATTATGTATTCATTTACAATGTTTTCTGGATGAATGCCACTATTTGGGAAAAAGACTGCTGTTCTCAATATTCAAAAAATTTTCAAGTTATTCTTTACTTAGTGACAGAATTAGGGAAGAATTTTCTTTCTCAATGTGTTTTACCCTCAAATTGTACGAATTAAATGCAAAATATTAAGGGCATACTAGACTGGTAGGTTTATTTTCCCATAGCATCTAATCTATAGTATCATCCACATTACATAAAATGTACTCATCTTACTACTGATAGTTATGAACCCAGTTATTAATGGCTTCAATTAATTAATACTCTAAACCAAACCAGAGAATACACCTTTTCTTTTAAACCATATCATCTGTAATAAAAATAGTCTATTATTATAAGTAAATGTAGCATAAAAACATAAGATATAGCTAACATATAATAAGGAAAAAACACACTTAAATTGGATAATATTTATTAGTTAAAGACTGGCTCAATAGTTGTTTAGGACTTTATATAGTTTACAATAGTAAAGGTAAATATTAGTGTTCTTTATAAAAGCAAAGGAAAATACCTGTGTCATAGGGAAAGTGTTTTTTTCTCTAAGGAATTTTTCAAATGTTGTATGGTGGTTTAGTGATAAATGACAGACTCAAGAGTCCAAGGGAATATACCAATTGAAGCCTTTATTACCTGGCCAGTGGTGGTACTCTCACTCTAGAAATCTAACTGGAGGGGCATGCTGAGGCCAGGCAGCAGGAATCTTTTATACTAACAAGGGACCCATCACATTAACCCAATCACCATGAGAGCTATTGTAAACAGGCCAAATACAGAAGCTAATGAGCCAATAACTGTAGGTAGGGCGGGAACACAGAGCTGAAAGCCATATATGGTAACTACAGAGGCCAACCAGAATTTTGAGGTTAGCTACTTTTAAGACAATAGGTTATATTATAAATAGAAAGAAAAATTTGTGGCTGGCCTTGAAAAATTATCTATGTGAGAGTTCATAATAATTAAATGATCAATTCAGGTGTGAGAAACAACTGGGTGTTTATAAAATAATTAATGATTATATAAAATTATAGCAATTATAAGAAGAAAGCACTATCTGGCTTCTGCTTAAATAAGTATAGTTTAGATACTTCATGTGGAGGTTTATGTAATACATAAAGAATATGTTGAATATGTTACATGGAAATCTTCATTATTAGCTAAATTTCCTTTATGTATATGGTAAGAACATTACCTGTTTTAAAATATGCCTGGCCAGGAGTGATGGCGCATACTTGTAATCCCTGTGCTTGGAAGGCGGAGACAGGAGGATCGCGCAGGTTTGAAGTTAGCCTCTCTGGCTTAAGAGACTGTGTTTCCAAATAAAAATATAAAATAGGTCTAGGAGTATAGCCCGGAGGTAGAAGGGTTTCCAAGAGCCCCAGTACCACCAAAAAAGAAAAAAAAAATGTCTGTACTTACTTATACTTGGTAAGAACAACTTCTAAAAATGTGTTCTTGAATACCAAGCTAAAATCTCATTTCTAAAGAGGTATAAAATGAACATGGACAAAATGTGCCCATGATGCAAATATAATGTTAAATCCATCATATTTTATTTAGTCTGGTTCATTTTCATGTAAATGTCCATTCTGAATGCTAAAAGTCAAGCTGTGCTTGAACATTGAGGTGGAAAGAGAAAGTCTGCATTCTACAAACGTCATCTTCCGTTATGTTGCCAAAAATTTTACAGAAAATCTAATCTCTTTAATGATGTCATGTTATTTATTTATTTATTTACTTACTTATTTATTTCGGTACTGGGAATGGAACTCAAGGGCATTCTACCTCTGAGCTACACCCCCAGCCATAATTTTTTAATTATTTTGAAACAGGGTCTCACTGAGTTCCAAAGGGCCTCACTAAGTAGTAGCTGCGGCCGTCTTCAAACCATGATCCTCTTGTCTAAGCCTCCCAAATGCTGGGATTACAAGCATATGCCACCACACCTGGCAAATTGATGTTATATAAGTATTTAATCCCATTAACAATCTTTTTGTCTCAATGTGATTCTTTAAAATTTTTGTTTAAAATATATTTGAATGACAAGGCATAGCATTAAAGAATGTATACAGAAATGCACACATCTTTCAGCATTTTTATTTGTAAATTATACTATATGTTATCTATGTAAGAGTTCATAATGATTAAACACTAGTGATGTTAAGCAACTATGGGAAAAATTGTTAAATTTGTATGAATCTAAAAGCATATTTTCTTTTATTTTACTACATTTTAGGAGATAAAGTTTAAACCTATACTCATTCTGGAAGTTATGCATCTCACTTAAAGAGAATGACTTAAATTTCTCTTTCCTCCCACTCCCTTAATACAAAAAAAACTTCATTATGTACACTAAGTGGATATGTTAATTTATTTATTATTATTGAGCAGAAAGAGACACATAAGGATCAAATTTTGCAATATGTCAGCTCTAAGGAATTTACTGCATACCACATATTTTGTGAAGTCTACTGAAACTAACACATTTTATTAAGGTAACCTTTATAAAAGTATTTTGATAGAGAGGAAGTTGTGTGAAAATACTAATAAGGACCTTAATCAAAAACAAAAAGAGAAACACAAGCAATGAAAATGGTTTGATGACAGAGAAATAGCATAATCAAAAAGATCAATAAAACCTAACAGAAAAGAAATTTTTTAAATAAAATTAAATAATGCTTTTTATCATTTCTAGCTCTATTTATAATCTGTTCAACAATGTATCAACTATCTGCCTATATTTTTGGAAAAGCATAAGACTACTAACTACTTGTAGTCATTTTTTCATTTAAGAAATAACTATGATTTTTTAAAGAACTGAGGGCTCAGAGGCAGTATTACCCCTGGCCCTGTTGTTTGTACCATTATCATTGTCCCCAGGCCCTCAGAGGTACCTCCTATCTTTGGCAGGTGCCCTACTTTATTATTGGTCATAAAGTAAATGATGATACAGCCTGTGTTGTCACACTCTCTGCCACTCTTAGAAATATCATATGCAGGACATATACACAATAATCTACCCCTGAAGAATATCCTACTAAATTAAGTATGTAAGTCCCTGACTCCTCATATATTTCAAGTGCCATTGTAGGCAACAACCTTGAATTCAGCAGATATCAGTGAGAGTCTTACATTTATTGATATATGGCACTTTGCCAAGTATTTAATAAATAAAATAACAAAATGTATACTATTTCTGACATAGGTTATCTTCACAAATTACTAGAAAAAGCCCAAAAGCAAGTGAAATAAGTAGGCCTGAATCATTGGAAGTCCAGACAGTGACTCAGACAACCTATGTTTGAATCAGGCTCAATGACCTTGGCCAAGTTATTTACCTATTCCAAGCCCTATTTTCCAAACTTTCATACTAAATGAAATATTAATGGTTCTGATTTGTGGGTATATTTCGAGGAGTAAACAAAACTTCATATAAAAGATATATCATTGTCTCAGGATATAGTAATAATTCAGTATGAGATGTGACTCCAGTTATAATTAGTGTGGTATTTTTAGATGATGTGTAATATATATGACAGACACTGGGCTCAGATGTTAGGGGTGGTTTGGGAAGCACAATCTAGCTGAAAGCAAATATAATTTATTGAAGAAATAAAACCAGAGAGGATAGAGGAGAATGGGGTAAAAAGAAACTTGAGTAGAGAGTCAGCATGTTGTTTGTTTGTTTGTTTGTTTGTGGTACTGGGGTTCCTGGAAGCCCTTCTAACTCCTGTCTACACTCACAGACCAATTTTTTATATTTTTATTTGGAAACAGGTGCTTGAACCTGAGCGTTCCTCCTGTCTCTGCCTCCCAAGCGCGGGGATTACAAGCGTGCGCCACCATGCCAGGCAAGAATCAGCATGTTTGAACATGAATTATTAGAGAAGCACAACACATCTGGGAAGTGAAACTTGTCCAATGTGGTTGCAGTTTTGAATTTAAAGAATCAATAATAAAGTGGATGAGATAAAGATTTTTAAATGTACTCAGTGTCACTGTTTCTATAATTCTCCTTAAGGAAACAATATCAGTAATTATATACTTCATATTTCACATTATGTGTTTAATAATCTCATTGTAATTCTTTTGTTGTTTGAAAATGATGGAATTATAAATTAATGAGTTTTCTGTGGTCATAAGATTTATTTTCTGTTATATGCATACATATTTTGTATGAATAGGCTATGCCAGACTTTAGCAAATGTGCAGTTAGTTCTCATGCAAATCATTTAAACATATGAATATTTGTATGTTATGTTAATATATCAGTTACATGTCCACATGACTAGGTACAGCCTAAGAAGGAAATTTTAGAAAAAATTATGATTCTAATGTTATAAAGAATGTTAATTTCAAAAAAATTAACTAGCCCAAAGTAATTGTGCTAATAATGATAGGTTAAGCATTGAATTTAGCATTCTTTTTATTTAAATATATATTTCTTTTTTTAAATTTTTTTATTGGTGCACTGTATTCATAAATCATAATGGGATTAAAAAAAAAAAACTTTCGTAGACATACATGCACACATCACCCAATTAGCCCCTACACAATCCCCACCCTGTTCCCTCCCCATCCCTCCTTCCCATGCTTGGCTTAGTGGTTGACATCTAGTATTATAGCAATTTATCCCAAATTAACAATGATAATCTCACATAACAGTTTCATTTGTCTGATACCAAGCTTTTGATGACTTAAAGATAACATTACAATATTTCTTTTTGCTTTCTTTCTTACCAGAGAATATTTTTTCTTTTTTTTTTAGGTGAAACTATCATACATTTATTTACTTATTTTTCAGAAAAAAATCTATCCTAATGTGGAATATGGACTCTAGATATCCAAAACGATCTCGAAATCTTCCCGGAAGTTCCTTAAATATATATTTCTAAGTCTTAAAGGCTATATCTACAGACTGAAATATACCTCCTTTTAACCCTGCAGTCCTGAGAACAAAAACACCTTGAGTAAAGGTTGTTTCCTGTGTAATTTATCCCTATGACTTTATTATCTAGACTAAAATTATTTAGATAATGTCTACTATTTCCAGTAGTTTGTATTTTCATAAAAAATATTTTAGTAATTCCTTACTCATCACTTTCTTTATGTTTACCTTATTTAAAAAATTCGATTCAATAGAATTTACTACATTAATAAATCATTATTAAATCATTTGTATAAACTGACATTTCTCAGCATATATAACAATGTATAAGGAGGAAAAAGTGGCAACTGTAAGATGCAACACATTTCAGTAGCCATAAAAACAAAAATCAACTACCAAGAAGGCAGCTCCTTGACAAAAAAACAAAGCAGTGAAGATATTTACAAACAAAAAAGAGAATCATGGTGGAAGAAATCTCAATACTCAGAACATGAGACCCACAGCAAAGAATCCGACCATATGACTGATTTGGTGTGGCAGCCGGCGCCATCTTGGGCTGCTGGCTCAAACCCTGACAGGTGACTTCTCAGCCCCAAGAAATTCTGGCAAGAAAACCAAAGACTTGAAGTACAGTAAGCAGTGGCAGAGCTTCAATATCTTAAGTGCCCAGCACCATACTTAAGGGATGGAGAAAAAGATCCAAAAGGCCATAGGCTCACCAGAGGCAGGCACCTGCAGTGATGCACTGTGCCCTCAAGAGACCCAGCCCAGTGGACAGTAAGGTAACTGTGTTTCTCAGTAAATGAGGCCCAGAGCATCTGCAAGGACCCCAGCAAGATAAGATCTGAAGTCCCACCTCGGAGATGGTTGGATTAGACCCTACAGACACAGGAAAGGCCCATAGTACCCAGGGCATTGGGGACTGCTTCAATATTACACTGGAAAGCCTCTGCCTATGCAAGCAGGAAGATGCAGGCCCAGGGGTGGAAGGTACAGAGATGAAAGCCTGAAAACTCAGAGCCCAGGCCTGGAAAGCACAGAGCCCATGGGTGAAAAGAGCAGAGTGGAGGGTCTAAAAGTGCAGAACTGAGGGTCTGAAGTACAGCACCAAGGCCAGAAAGCACAGAGCTGAGGACATGAAAATGTAGAACACAGGGCTGGAGATTGCAGAATATAGGGCAAAGAGCACAGAGCCCAGGGCCAGAGAGTGCAGAACCCAGGAATGGAAAGCATGAAGCCCAGGGACAAAGAACTTGGAGCTCAGAGCTGGAGAGTTCAGAGTTTTCAGTTCAGAAAGGGTAGAGCCAGGGTGGGAAAACTCAAAACCCTTTGCTTACATAGAACTCATTTACAGTGACACCTGCTTCCTTGACACCTGAGCACAAAGCAGTCGGAGGCGAGAGAGGGCTACAAACACTCAAAAAGTGGGTCCAAAAGTTGACAATGGGCTATGGAGCAAATGAGAGATACTGGAACATACTCCAGAATCTCACGGCCGCTAGTTGTTATTTTGTTGTTGTTGTTCTTTGTTTGTTTGTTTTTGTCTTTAATTTATTCTTATAGTTGTTAAGGTTTTTAAAAATTGTTTTGTTATCTTATGCATGTTTGTTTGCTCCCTCTCCTATTCTTTTTATAGCATGGTATTGGCACAGTAACAGGAACACAGACAAATGGAACAGAATCAAAGATACAGAAACAAATCCACACACTTATAGTCAATGGGTCTTTGACAAAGGGGCCAAGCTCATATGCTAGAGAAAAGACAGCCTTTTTAACATAAAAACAAACTTTCATAAGAGGACAGTTTATTTGCTTATTTATTCCAAGTATAGAGAGAAAATTCTGAGGTGTGGGACACAGTTGTTGGTTGAAAAATTAATAAATATATTACTTATTTCTTCTTCTTCCTTCTTGTTTTGTGTTCTCCTTCCTTCTACTGTTTCTTTTTTACCTCTCTTTTTTTTACTTACTTTCTGCCTTCCTTCCTGTTCTCTCTTTTTCTCTTTTTCTGTCTTCTTTAATTTCTATTTCTTATTTTTCTAAATAATAGCATAATAAATACTTTATTTTGCTTTTTGCCTAAAAAAGTGGGAAATTTTCTAACAAAAAGGTCTCAAGTGGACGAATTTAGTTTCTTTTAGAAACCATATTCTGTTCCAATATTTATATCTGGCATATTATCTAATAAATTTTGTGCAAAATGCCATTGAAAGCAATGATGATGTCCTATCTAAATGAATGAATTCAAAACATGTATTTTACAGGACAAAGAATATATGCATTGTAAGTTTTGGGTTTTTTTTTTTCAGTATTAAGGATGAAACCTAGGGTAATTCTACCTCTGAGCTATGCTCCCAGTCCTATTGTTTTTTTGTTTGTTTGTTTTGTTTTGTTTTTGTCTTTCTTTTTTTGAAAAAGTCTGAGTTGTGAAGGAAGGGCCTCACCAAGTAGCTGAGGCTGTCTGGGAACCTCAATCCCCGAGTCTCAGTCTTTTGAATGCTGGGATTACAAGTGTGTGCCACCACACCAAGCTCTAAGTTTTGATTAGTATTGAAATACTTGGTAGAAGCTATCCTAGAGCACACTTTCTCCAGCAATGTATTTGAGTGCTTATTTCTAAGCAATCTCTTCACCTATTAATTTTTTATTTTTGTCTATCTGAATGGTTAAAAAAAAACCTTTATATAATTAACTTTTAGGACCTGTTTCCTTTTAATGGTTTATGCTATCTACTATATGAGTGGTTTATTTTATGTCCTTTCTCAGTTCATACTGTATATTCCTCCCTTTTTTTTTTACTGAATATTAGAATATTTTATTGATTTTAGTGCCTTTTTATGGTAAAATCATTAGTCTTTTTCCTGTGATTTCAATAGAAAATCATTTTCCCTTAGTTTATCTTTTATTTTCATTTCTTGTGTTTTCCCCATGGGATTATTTTTATGAAGCTTTCATATCAATATATATGACATTATCCATTTCTATTTTATTAAAATAATTTTCTAGATGTTCCCTTAGTGTTTTCATAATTCTTAAATCCATTTTCTGATCATTCTTTTTATGTAAGGTGTGTAACTTAAATTACTTTTCTTTATCTAGAGAGGAATTATATTAATATCATTTGTCAATACTAATTCAAAAGCAACCTTTATCGTGCACTAAATTTTGATGTTTATTTTTGCCTCTTAACTGGCTTTTTATTACATTGCATTTATCTTGAAGTCTATTTAGACAAATATATTTCATAAATAATTCTCAATAATGTTGCAATTTGGGAACAGAAGTTTGATTTATCATCTTTGAGTGTGTATGTGTGTGTATTTGTGGGTTTGGGTATGGAGTGATTGACCCAGAAGTATTGTACATCTTAGCTACATCTCCAGTCTAGAGAGAAATAAAAAAAAGGTTCATTTCAAGTCAAGAAAGCTGGCCATCTCAAGTTAAAAATTAAGAAGAGGTTGAAATAATTGACAATAGTAATGCAGTCTTCCAAGTCTACCCTCACACTTCAGTGTTCTTTATTTTGTTATTAATTCCCTTATCTCCTCTCTCCCATTGCTTCTTTTCTTTTTATTACTATTTTGTTTCTTAGTAGTATTTAAGTTGCACTTAAGTCTTCCATGTATAGTTGATAGAATATTCTGTTTAAAATGTGTGTACTAAGTGTTTTTGTTGGAAAAATAACTACTTAATAACTTCCTTATTTTTCATTATGGTAATAGCTCTGCTCAAAATTGTAACCTCTTATGGAGATAATTTTTACAAATTTCATTTTTAATGTTGTTTTTTTGCCATAATTTCTAATTCCATTTTAAATATGTAAGCAAATTAGTCAAAAATAGAAAAATTTAACTTCTACTTATTATTTTTTCTTTTTATATATATCTTTTATATTTTAAATAAATGGGACCTGGATTTATTTATCCATTTCTGTTTTCAATGTATTGTTTAGCACTTATATTATCTTTATTATGACACTATTATAATAAAAATACATATTTACCTTAATTTGATGTTGCTACTTTTCTAATGTACTCTGATTATTCATTTTTATTCTTTTTTGTAATATAATAATTTAAAGATATGCCTTTTTAAGGGATATTAACATTATATAAGTCATATATCATTTTAATTAAATTGTTTTCTAGATGTTTTAAAATTTTGAATGCAATATTATTTAGTATTAAAAGGATGTTGAGGGTTAAAGAAAGCAGAATAGAGGAAGTCATTGGAATACTTTGAGTCTTGGATTTCACCCAGCAGGAAGATTGATTCTTGGTAAGAGAAGAAAAGAAGTTAACATTCTTGAGAAAAAGGACAATGGAAATGTGGTAAAATTGGAGGAAGAACAAAGAGTAAAGGAATGAGAAAACTCATTGAATTCAACCAGCAGGAAGACTACTTCTTGGTAAGAAAAAAAGCAGTCAGAACTCCTCAGGAAAAAAAAAAAAAAAGAAAGAAAATAAAAATATGGTGGAATTGGAGAAAGAACAAAGAGCAGAGGACATGAAAGAGCTCTATGTGTTTCATTGGGTTAATGGGGAACCGAAGCTGGCACTGTTTGGTGAACAAAAGGCTGGCAGCTGCTGGACCCCATGGACCTCAGAGACCAACTGCAGAAAATAAGAAGCAGAATCTTGTAGAGACAATGATTGCAAAATATCATCATCTAAAGCAAAAGCTATCTCAATACTTGGGAGGCCAAGAAAGAAAGATTGCATGTTTATAGTCAGCCTCAGTAACTTAGTGAGATGTCAACTCAAAATAAAAAATAAAATAGGGCTTGGGGTATAGCTAGAAGTTAGAATATACCTGGAATCAATTCAAATACCATTAAAAAATGAATAAAGTTCTTCATATCTAAAGACAAGGATGCCCACTATCACCATTCCTTTTCAATATGGTCTTTGAGATCCTTGCCAACGTTATGAGGAAAGATAAGGATATCAAAGGAATTGAAATAGAAAAAGAAAACCTGAAATTATTTCTATTTGAAGATGATTTATTTAGGAGATCCAAACACTCAATCAAAAGACTTCGAGAACGTTTTAACAAGTTCAGCAAAATAGCAGAATACAAAATCAATCTAAAAAGAATTCATAGCTTTTTAAAATAACAACTATGAATAAACTAAAAAAGAAACTCAGAAAACAATTTATTTCACACTAACCTCAAAAACAGTAAAATGCTTAGAAATAAATAGAACCAAGAAGGATAAAGACCTCTACAATGAAAATTATGAAACACTAAAGAAAGAAATTAAAGATCTTAAAAGATAAAAATATTTCCTCTGCTGTTAGATAGGCAGAAAAATATTATCAAATTGTCCATTTTACCAAAAATGATCTACAGAGTCAATATAATTTATCAAAATACCAGCATCATTCACAGACTTCAAAATACTCATTCCTAGATTTTATATGAAGAAATAAAAGACTCCGAATAACCAAAGAAACTCTCAGCAATAAGAATCATTCAGGAGGCATCACAATTCCTGACTCAAATTATATTACAGAACTATAATAATAAAAATGTATGGTATTGGCACAAAAAAGACAAATAGACAAATGAAACAAAATAGAAGATTCTGAAACAAATCCACACAGTAATAGCCACACTAATAGACAAAGATGATATACACATATGTTGAAGAAAGACAGCCTTTTCAAAAAATAATCTTGGGAACACTGATTGTTCACTTTTAGAAAAATGAAATTAAATCCCTACCTTTCATCTGACATAAAATGAATCAAAGACCTTGGAGTTACAATTGAGAGTTTGAGGTTCTAGAGGAGGGCATAGGTCCAACTTATAGATATAGATAGAAACTGCCTGTGTCTATATGGGTAGAAACCTCCAAGCTCAAGAAATTAAAACAAGAATTAATACACGGGATGACATTAAACTAAAAAGTTTCTTTTCCTCAAAAGAAACTGTCAAAAGTCTAAAAAGAGAGCCCACACAATAAGAGAAGATTTTGCCAGCTATTTATCTAATAGAGGAGAAAAATCTATAATATACAATTTTTTAAATGCCCAATAAAGAAATGGAAAATTGAACTAAATACACTCTTCACAAAAGAAGAAATATAAATATCCAATATACAGAAAAGTGTTCAACATTACTAGCAGTAAGGTAAATGCAAATCAAAACTACACTGAGCTTCCATCTAACTCTAATCAGAATGGCAAACATCAGGTAAAACAAAAATAAATGCTGGAGAGAATGTGGGGAAATAGAAACCTTTTCAAATTGTTATGGTATTGCACATTAGTACAGCTGCTATGAAGATTAGTGTAGATATTCCTCAAAAAAGTTGGGAATGGATTCACCATATGATATATCTATACCACTCCTAGTTATCTTTACAAAGGGTATGAAATCAGAATATTATAGTAATATATGCACATCTGTGTTTATAGCAGCACAAATCACAATAGACAAATTATGAAACCAACCTAAGTGTCCATCAAGAGAAGAATGGATTATAAAAGTATGGGATAACCGGGCATGGTGGTGCACGCTTGTAATCCCTGTGCTTGTGAGGCGGAGACAGGAGGATCGCGCATGTTCGAAGACAGCCTTGCTGGCTTAAGAGACCCTGTTTCCAAAGAAAAATATAAAAATAGATCTGGGAGTGTAGTCCAGAGGTAGAAGGGCTTCCAGGAACCCCAGTACCACCAAAAATAAAATAATAAAATAAAAGTATGGGATATAAGCACAAGCAAATACTAATCAGCAATGAAGAAGAGCAAAATTATGTCATTTTACCAGGTGTGGTGGCACAGAGTTGTAATCCCCGCACTTGGGAGGCAGAGACAGGAGGATCACACTGGTTCGAAGCAAGCCTCAGTGGCTTAAAAGACCTTGTTTCAAATTATATATATACACACACACATATTATATATATATATATATATATATATATATATATATATATATTAGATATATTAGGTCTGGGAGTGTAGCCCGGAGGTAGAAGGGTTTCCAGGAACCTCAGTATCACCAAAAAAAAAAAAAAAGTCATTTTCAGGAAAATGGATGGACCTGGAAAACATTATGTTCAGTGAGATTAGCCAGTCACAGAAAGTTAAATGTCATATGCTTTCACTCATATTCAGAAGCTAGTGATTAATCAGGATACTAGAGAGATTTCAGGTAATAAAGGAGAAACTCCAGTGGAACCAGGGAGGTGGTCTAGAGGAAGGTATGGGGAGAGGGAAGATCAATGAAGAAATCACTTCCATTGGCATTACATACATATATGAGAATATCCATGTCAATCTCAATATTCTGTATGGGGAGGGAAGAGGAAGGAGGTATTGGAGGAAATCTCACCAAGTGCTATGTGCATGCATGTCAATATCTCTATGAAGTACATAACTACATTATAATGTAAGAATATAATGTGCCAATAAAAGTATATATATATATATATATATATATATATATATATATATATATATAATATGTGTGTGTGTGTGTGTGTATACTTTTATATAGTATGGATACTATTTCAGAACTAGTATTATAATTCTTTGCAGTAGAAATCTTTACTTCAGTCTTATGATTTTTTATTTCCTTATATTGTAATTAAAGAATGTCATCAAAGCTTTTCACCTTTTTAGAAAGTTTTGAGGTGTTTTTTGATAAATAATTTAACAAAAGTCAAAGTCTCCAGTTTGGGGTTTTGAGTTAGTATATTATTTAATCAACTTTTATCTTCTTACTCTCCCTAGATTATAATATAGTAAAAACTGACCCTGCTGGGCATGGTAGCTCACATCAATAATCTCAATACTTGGGAGGATGAGACATAAATGTCAAAGGTTCATGGCCAGCCTCAGTAACTTGCAAAGCCCTAAATAACCTAGTAAACCCTATTTCAAAATAAAAAATAATATAGGCCTGAGAATACTCAGTTCAGATGTAAAATGCATAAAAAGAAAACAAAACAAAAATCTATACCCACTGGAAAAGAGAGATATCATTTAGTATTTTCTCATGATTATGATTTTATACCTTATGTTAACATTTTAGTTCTGGAAAGAATAAAAGATGAATTTGAGCATTTGCAATGGACAAGGAATATCATAATATTACGTATAGATATTTGACAGCAGTCCTTTCAAAGGAAATGCAAGAATTGGAAAATGGCTTGAAAAGAGTGAAATATGAATGTGAAAAAATGAATCTAGAAATGGGGGCAGGGCCCAGGCTATAAAAGTTCTTTTTTATCTTGAAAAATTATGAAAATTTCTTTTGAAGATAAAGGAAATCCTTTTGTAATTTCTATTCCTGGGATGTTATAATGAGATTTGGAATTTGAAAAATTTCCTTAGGCATTGGTGCAATCACGGAGTGGATGTGACTGTCTAAAGTTACTCAAGTTGAAATCATGACGGGACCCAGGGGTGGCAGGCATACAGATTATTATTTGTGAGCTTCTCCTTTTATGGTAAATGTGTTTCCCCACATCTATAATGTTCATAGAGCAGGTGTTCGATTGGGGAGCAGAAGTGAATATATGACTCAGAGCATAAAATTCACCTTCTCTTGTGTTGCAACCTGAGAGACCCCTGTTTTATACTGACTATTCTATTAAATAAAAGCAGTGCAAGTTTGGGAATTTTCAGGGTTAAGAATTTCTCAGTCTCAGAATGTGGTCTGGAAAACTAATAAATATGTGATTATGGAATGAAATAAAACAAAAAACAGATATAAAGAGTTCTAGAGACATAGAAGACAAAACTAATAGGCCACTCTCATCCTCAACTTATAAATAGGGATATGCTGAAAAAATTATATTCTACAAATAAGAAAAAAACCACATGATCATATCAATAAATGCTGAAAAAGCATTCAACAAAATCCAACAACCATTTGTGTTAAAAACACTGCAGAAAATTAGTATAGAAGAAACATATTTCAACATCATTAAGGCAATATACAATAAACCCATAGCCAACATCATATTGAATGGGGAAAAACTGTAAAAATTCCCTTTAAAGTCAGGAACAAGACAAGGATGCCCATTATCACCACTCCTTTTCAATACAGTCCTTGAGACTCTTGCCACAGCAATAAGACAAGAGAAGGAAACAAAGGAATTCAAATAGGAAGAGAGGAATTAAAACTATCCTTATTTGCAGATGATATGATCCTTTAACTAGAAGATCCAATGAACTCAACCAAAAGACTTCTGGAGCTGATTAACCAATTCAGCAAAGTTTCAGGATACAAAATCAACTGAAAGTAATCAGTAGCTTTTCTTTATGCTAACAATAAATCCACAACGAAAGAAATAAAGAAAACTATTCCATTTACTATAACCTCTAAACCAATAAAATACCTAGGAATAAACCTAACCAAAGAAATTATTTTAAGTATGATAAAGTATTAATTCAATTTTAAATGTGATTATTTAAAAACATTTTGGACATTCAATAGTATCAATAATCTGATTTTTAAATAATAGGAAAACAATCATACAATACATTTTATAACAGCAAACTATTAGGAGATTCTTGATACAGAAGCCACATTTGTCCCAGGACAGCTAAATAGTGAATCAAGAGTCACTATAAAGAAAGATTATTTGGCCGGGCATGGTGGCACACGCTTGTAATTCCTGCGCTTGGGAGGCAGAGGCAGGAGGATCGAGGCCAGCCGCGCTGGTTTAAGAGACCCTGTTTCAAAAATACAGAAAATAGGTCTGGGAGTGTAGCCCAGAGGTAGAAGGGCTTCCAGGAACCCCAGTACCACCAAAAAAAAAAAAAAAAAAAGATTATTTGGGAGGAGAAAGGGATGAGAGGTAGGTAAGAGATGGTGCTGAGTTATAAAACTGACCAAATTATGTTATGTGCCTGTACATATATGTCACAATAAATCCCATGTTTATATATCTTTATAAGGCACCAATAAAAACAATCAATACATAAAAAAGAAAGATTATTATCATGCTTTAAATGAGAAAATTCTTAGCCAGTAATATAAAAATCTCTCTCTCTCTCTCTCTCTCTCTCGTGTGTGTGTGTGTGTGTGTGTGTGTGTGTGTGTGTGTGTGTGTAGTACTGGGGATGGAACCTAGGGGAATGCTACTTCTGAACATTCTTTATTTTAAAACAGGGCCTCATAAGTTGCTGAGCCCGGCCACAAACCTGTGATTCTCCTGTCTCAGACTTTGTACTGGGGATTACAAATGTGCACCACTGTGCTCAGTTCTAAAAATCTGGTAACCACAATGCTCCTTCTTGCAAACACCCTAAGATTCAGAAAAAAATACAATGCAAACTGATGCAAACTTAAATATCAAGATGGTAGAATAAAAATAGATTAGTAGCTTTAAATTCAGGAAAACATATCAATTGAAGAGAAGGGAAAATAGTAATTAGTAGACAGATTAAATGTACATTTACAAATTAGTTTATTTATTTTTGTGGTAGTTTATTTATATATATTTGTCATATATATTTTTTCTAATATTTCTCAACTAAGTTGCATCTACTGGGCTATATTTTATTATTGAAAATAAACTTAGGCGCACCCTATTCAGGATATACTTTTTCATATCATCTTCCCTTAAGAATGGGTCAAATATGGTGACATGTCAGAATTAGGAGTATGAATTTGAGGTAAAAATTTGCATTCAAAGTCTAGAACCATTATTTCACAGCTTAAGTGCAACTGTAAAATGTACCATCTGCTCTGTCTGCAGCATATGTTTAAATGCACCATGTAAGAGAGCTGAGAATGTCAAGTATGCCACAGTCCCATGCATGCTGGAGAGAAGGGGGGGGGGGTAATCACAGGAACAATGGTGCACGGACAGTTTACACAGGAACAATTCTTGAAGTGTGATATAAGACAGGTTACTTTTTCTAAGGACTCTGACAAAATTACATGTGATCATCGTTCAGACTTTCTGTATCCCAAATGCTAGAGTTAAATTTGCTCTTGGCATTTAAAAATACACATACTATCCTCAGGATAGAAAGTTTTCAGTGTTCAAGTTAGAGCTAGACAGTTCATATTTGCAAGTTTTAATCAACATATATCAGATTTAGTCATGCTTGAAAATCTAGTTTCAATTTTTGACATAATATTCTCTGTTTTGTCTTATTAATATTTAAGAGAAAAGAGTATACTCTGAAATTAGAATGCCTCTGGTTTTTTCTCTATTAGCTTTATTCTTAAGAAAAGTAAAAATGAAATAATATCTTTTACTGGTTATAATAAACCACTCTTTTATTCCTTCAGCCAATGTTAATTGAGCATATAACATGTGCCAGGCACCATAAAACACAGGAAACAAAGCACAATTAATATGGAGTTCTCTCATGCAATCAACTTTATACTATGTTTGGGGAAATGGGTACTCCTGCATGTGTGTGTTGGGCAGTGGGAGTATGAGGGATAGAATCAAGGAGTCTTCTACCTCTGAGTTATAACTTATCCTTCTTGATTTTTTACTATTTTTATAAGCATATGCCACCTTATCTGGCCAAAAAGGAAATTCTTAAGAATAGTCCATGCATCACATAATTGATCTGTGCAGTGAAGTGAAATAAAACAAGAGGATAGACAATGATGACGTAGCAGGTGCTGGTGTAGAGAGTGAAATTTTGAAAGATCCTTCTGATAAGATGATAATTTTGTAGAAACCTGAATAAAGTGAAAGGCTGGGTAAAGAAAAGGAGTTCTGGGCAGAAAGAACATTCTGAAAATGTTTATTGATCTCCATCCAATTGAAAATGGCAGGATAAAGACAGAGAAATTTTCAGACTGAGGACTATGGCATTTCCACAGAATAGAAAACTCTCTTCCAGAATAGATGTATTAGGGAAAGTCCTGGACATTTGAGGAATTATTCACTAAAGGCATGACCTATCTCTTTATGCATCAAAACTCAAGACAAGTATCTGTTACTTAATGAACTCAAATGACTTTCTTTGAATTAATAAAAGAACAAATGATTAAATGAACATATCAAAGAAATGGGACCATATCTTTAAGGATTCATCACATGACGTGATGAGGATTTAATAAACTTTACCAGAGTGTGCATGTATGTCACTATCACTATGAACTGCATTATGATGTGAGAATCTAATGCATAAATAAAGTATAAAAAAGTGGTTGAATCATATGGCAGGGGTAATTCATGTCCTATGTGTGGGAGGAAGAGGTATAAGAAGATAATTATTTCTGTATCCAATGGCATCCATAATCTGATCATAAAATATTAATAGTAATTTGAGAAATAAAATGAGGATTAAAATGGATCTGCATCTAGAGTTCAACTTAGTATTGTTATGGCATAAGAATGCAGTAGTACTTGAAAGAGACTATTATAAATTAAAAATTCAGGTATATTTTTTTATTTTTGAAATAAAGGTATAATATCATCTTAAGTGTTTATTGCATTTTATTAATCAGATATACTCTATGTGTATCCATTTTAACTTTATTTAAGAGTAGAAACAAAAATGAAGACTTAATACTTTCTGCATTGTTTTGATCTACTTTCTATTATTTCTGACAAAAACTCACTTTTTAAATGACACATTCTAAGTCAGTACAAACCACAAATATTATATTTTATAATATATATAAATGAGTACAGAACTTTCTCAAAGGTAAAATTTAAATTTATATTATATATATAATATATTTGTTTATATATATATAATATAATATATATAATATATATGTTTAAATTATATATGTTTTAGTTTATATTGTGCACAAAAAACATTACAAAATTTATTTCCTTAATTAACCAGGCATCATTGTATATACTTTTTACAAAAACTAGTAACTTCAAACTGTAGTATGTTAGTATTTTTACTAAATAAATTTTATTTAAAATATTATCTTTTAAAATAATTTAAATATCTTTGATGACAGCTACTATAATGTTTGAAATTAGATGTTCATATTATATTGGCAAAATAACATAAAGATTATAATATGCATGTGTCTTCAGAGTCTGAAAATGTTACCAGCTGTCTCTCAGAATATATTTGAGAAACTCAATGTGGTTACAGTATTTTAAATTATGTTTCTTAAACACTAGACAAGAATAATATTAAAATGAAACATGAACTCTAAAGAATGGTTCTTAGAGTTGTGAAAGAATCACTGTCCAAATGTGAGATAATAGTTTAGTGGATTTGGTTCGGAGAACACAATGGGTGAGTTTGAATTTGTAAAATTCCCTGGTCACTGTTAAATAACTAAGTATTTGAGCATTCTAGCTGATTTCAGTTCTGCCTTGCAAATAAGGGCACAACTGGGAATTGCAATATTTCTGGTACTTTGGGGAAATTTCAAGAAACTTCTTTTCCATATTTTAAATGAAAACCGAAGATAAAAACTTTCATCAGAATGTCATACTAAATTGGAAATATCTATTGTTCCAAGTGCAGACAAGACAAGCTGGTCCTGGGGTTGAAGACACTTAATCTCTACAGCAGACTATGCTCTTTTATTTCATATTATAAATTATTTTGCATATATATATTGGATATTCAACAGCATTAAAATGAACATCATAAAAGTTACACTACTTTTAGCTAGTATAGTTCTCATAGATTAAAACTTTGAATAAATACATGAATATACTTTCATGTCATTTGTGAAAGTTGTCCTTTTAATGCAAAATATTTATTTATAAGTAATTTTAAGAAAGAAAATTATTCTACTCAGAAATTTTAATTGCTTTTAAATACTGAAATTTAGAATATGGTAGTGGGATTATTTACATCAATCCTTTTGTAATCTATTTGGTAGTTTTAAGGAAAAGAAATCTACCATGCCAATTTTCAAAATTAAAACAAACACTGAAAAAGAAAAGCTGAAAGATATAGTTTTATTACTTTAGCACTCAAGATTTCACTTGATTCATACCCAATGTAACATATGACAAATATTATTTTTCATGATAAACAGAAAAATTATACCAATCTCAAAAACTTATAATAAAGAAATTATAAACTTTAACTCATTACATAGCTATAATTCTGAGTTAGAAAGTTTTACTTTATTTTTATTTTTTTATTTTTTTATTTTTTTGGTGATACTAAGGGTGGAACCTAGAGGCTTTCTACATCCTGGCTATACTCCCAGACCGTTTTTATATTTTATTTGCAAACAGGGTCTCGCAAAGTTGCTGAAAGCCTCACTAAGCAGCTGAGGCTGGCTTCGAACCTGTGCGATCCTCCTGTCTCAGCCTCCCAAATGCGGGGATTACAATCGTGTGCCACCACGCCCGGCAAAAGTTTTACTTTAAAAAACAACTTGGTCCATGAAATTTTTATACAGTTTGACCTAAAATAAACTACAGGCAAAGGAAAAGTATTTTCAAAACATAAAAGAGTAACATCTCTCAATTTAACTTGCCCTCCAATAACACTATTTCCTGAGTAAAAGTTATTAGTTTTGGTAATTTGAAATAAAAATGTGCAAGAGTTCTCTGAATTGCTTAAATCAAGACTTTAAAAAAAGTACCTGAAATTTTATTTTTTTATTTGAAAATTGACACTTCCAAAAGTAATGGCAATAATTTGAATAGAATTTAAGCAAAGTATTATTTTTTATCGTACTGAATTTTCTTATATTTTTATTGAATATTAGAAAATAATTGAGAAATAATATATAAATGCTTGTGATCTGGGAAAAGACGTCAAAATGTCATAGGCACTGAGAGGGTAGAAAATGAATGGAATCTGTTTTGCTGTTTTACTTAAAGATTTAAATTCTGAAAGTTTCTGTTGAACACGAATCTACCTCTTACATTTTTTAAAGCATTTGACATTTTCTGACTTAAAGTGTACCAACATTTAAACAATATTTCCCCCCAAAGAAATTATATACTTCTCTGTAAAGCAATGATAGCTTCACAAATGACCAAAACATATTACCAGATAAACTTGATACTTTCAACATATAATAAACAAATTCTGTGATAATGAAGAGAACTAATGTTCAAAATCCACTATTAATATCTATAAAAATGCTGTTTATCATTTTTTAATACAGAATGCTACTCTCTAAATTTTATCATTGAAACTCATGGAACCTAAAGTTTAAGTACATTATGTCAGATGGTAAAGATTATTTGAGAAGTTATATCAGGGACAGCAAAAGGTAATTCATCTTGAAAAACATCTTGGTAATAGCACATTTGATTTCTAGTATGCATTTTTATATCAACAAAAGAAAAAAAATCATACATTTCTTTACCAAATACATTTATGTAACTGTTCTCTATTATTTTAATTAATTTATTTATTTAATGATCTCTATTAATTTATTTAATGATCTCCATTAGTTTAACTTGTTTTCATATCTAAAACTTGAAGCTTGACTTTTAAATATTTTTATGATTTAACAAGATTTATGAAAATTGTTTCCATATATTATGAGATATACTAACCTACTTTCTTTAAATTATTGGATTTCAAAATTAAAATGAACTAAATATCATTTGATTCTTATTTTTATAAGAATTATCATATGAATCTCATAATACAAGCATTCAAGCATAAAATGTTTGATTTGTTTGTTTTGAATATAGAGCAAAGAAGCCAAATCCTTGTTTATTCATACATGCTTTCTTTTATTCATTTATCAATCAGTCTAAACCTGTTTTATTAACATCAACAAAATATATCACACTCTATCACGTGTTCTAAGAATACAGAAAAAAAATAGAGTTTTTGGAACAGGGTGTGATGGTTCACGCTTGTAATCCCAGCATTCGGGAGGCTAGACAGGAAGATCCCAGTTCATGGACAGCCTCAGCACTTCACAACTCAGTGAGACCCTGTTTCAAAAATTTAAATAAAGACCAATACATAGGGCTGGGGGTGTAGTTTGGAGGTACAATGGGCCTGGATTCCATCCCCAGTACCACAAAAAAATTAAAGTTTTTAATCTGAAAGAAGTGGTGCTCTAGAATTGCTATAGATATTTTGTAATGATTATTCTTTATAGTACTTTTTGCTCGGTCCTGGAGCTCAAGACTAGGGTGCCATACCAATAAGCTACACGCCTGCCCTATTTTAGTATGACACAGGATCTCGCTAAGTTACCGAGGTTCTCCCTACATTGCTAAGTCTGGTCTTGAACCTGTGATCCTCCTGTCTCAGACTTTCAAATGGAAGGATTACAGATTTGCATCACCATGCCCCAGCTTCTTTATAGTATTTTAAAAACATGGAGAACTCATATGTGTTTGTTTTACTCTTGGCTTTCTTTAAGGCAACAAGGTATGTAAATCAAAGTTTGTCCTTCCATGGTAGTATTTAAAACAACCCTAACTCATGCTACTTTATAAAGCCCAAACATGATTATTATTTCTGAGTTCCATAATAATCAGAAATCTGATATTATGACAAAACCAGAAATTTGTATGTGTGTTTTCTGAGCTAACTGAAAGAATACCTCATGGAAGATGATATGAGAAGATGATAAGACACCTGTACTTTTATTTCCTATTTCTAAAAAGATTTTATTAATCCTTATTCTGCATTTTACCCTTCATTATAACACAAGATTTTCTGTGTTTCTGCAATAATTTGGAATGACTTTATAGGAAGTTTGGATGATGTAAAAGATTATATAATATGCGTGGAAAATTAAAAAAAAAAAACTTTCATTCCAGATTAGTTAATTGAGGAATATTTAAACCTGACTTGAAGTCCTCTATTTTTTTTCAGACATACCAGTAAATATTAAAGTATTATAAAATATAATATTATAATTTTATAATATTATAAAATTATAATAATAAAACCATAATAGCAGATGATTCATCATTACTTTATTCTAATAGGTAGAAAAACAAGGTTGCATTCTGATGATATTATATTCTGGATAGAACATAATATTACAAATTGTGTTCTGGAAAAAATAACTTTATGAGATGAGAAAACAAAATCCATAAAATCCAGAGTCATTATTTAATAGCATAAATATGCAAGGAAGTGTTGTCAGCAACAGCATCAGGTACAGAAGTCTCTGTCAGGAAAGCATGTGCCAAACAAGACAATTTAAATTCAGCCAGTCAGCAAATAGGAATTTCTGTCAGTTTGTAAGGGTTATTTTGCTTTTCTCAGACAAACAATGCTCTTGTTCTCTTGTAAATGATACGACATTGCTTGACATAACAAGGAGTTTAAACAAAGCACTTAGAAGAAGCAGCATTTTTTTGATTAGCTTGAGGAAATAGAAACAAGAAATAATAGACCAAAGACTAGGCAACTACCATTTAGAACAACTCATTGATATAAGCAGTAGATTGACACAAATGGGAAACACTGTGAGGGCTAGTTGGGGAAATGCAGCATGTGGCCTCTTACTGCACTAGCTTGACCTCCTGCAAGGCCGAATGTACCCATTTATAAGAAAATAATAGTAAAAATAAATTGAGATGGAGAAAAACTGGCTTATTAAATAATCTTATAAAATGCATTGGTAAAGTTATCACAGATATTAGAAACAGCAAAGTTTTCAGGGACTTTACCGACTTTATCTTTTTTTAACATTGATAACATTAATAGGTAACATTTATTACATCATGCTTAATATTGTTACATAAAAACATAATGCTTAATAATTTTACATAAAATTCTCACAAAACTTCTATAATATGAGCATTATACTTATACTCATACTCACCTTAAAAATAAAAAATCTAATGCTTATAAAAGTTTTCAATTGCCTCCATATATCTTGTCACATGGATATTGACATGTCTCTTTTAATAGGGAACATGACCACAAACTTTTGGGACAACTCTGTCCTTTATCATTAACATTACAAAACTAATGTGGAAAAATTTAATCATCTTTTTTAAACCTTAATTTTTTGTTTGCTAACAATTTTCACTTAATTTTTCTTATTATATTTCAATAAATATTTGAACTATTCACATTTTGGCAGATAGCTATGAAGGCCTTGACTTTCCATGAGAAAGCTCATGGTGAGGCTGTCCATCAGTAGACATTATTTACTGAAAAATTATAATGGAATTCCAATGGAATGACATATTATATTCATAGTAAAATTAAATGAGCACATTGTGATTAATTTAACTACAGTGAATGCCAAGAAATTAATAGTGATTATCTACTCATTGTAAAGGATGACTAATAATTATTGCTATTTCACGCAAAACAGTACATTTTAAGCAATTATCATTATGCATTCATTTTGTACCATTATAATGCTGATCAAGATGAATTCACTTGGCAATCACACACCAGAATACATAACTCAAGTAAGAGTCTGTGGTCTCAGGTTTGAGTAAAGAACAATTTAGTATGTTTGTGAAATTTTATTTAAATGCTCAAAATAGATTTTTAATTCCTAAAATATTTTAATAATGTGTGATGAAAAATAATACACTTCAGCCTTTTTTAGTAGAGGACATTTTTACAGTTACATGGTAACAGTAATATATTACGATGTGAAAACAGCATAAATTCTAAGCAAGTCAATTGCTTTATCATTGATTATGATGCATATTCATTCATAATTTCATATAATTGTGGTCATCAGTATCTACTTTTTTATGTGAGAACAATGAATGTGAGTTGTATGTGTAATTTCAAGTACTTCCTAAAGATACATTTTAAGGAAATAAATTTACATATTGAGGTGTCCTTTTATTAATCTTGACCAAGATAATGAATTGAATACAGCAGTTTCTCCCCTCATCTGCAGTTTCACCCTCCACAACTTTAGTTTACAATCACCTGGGGCCCAAAACTATTAAATGAGAAAATTTTAGGAATGGTAATTCACAAGACTTAATTTTCATACTATTCTGAGTAATATTATAAAATCTGGCATCCTTCCACTGTGCTTCACCAAGGATGTGAACCATTTATTTATCTACAATATCTACTTGGTATACTTCCTGTCTTTTAGTCACTTATAGATATCTTGGTATTCACATTATCCATCATGGTACACGGTGCCTGTGTTCAAGCCACTAACATAGTAGCCTAGAGCTACATCACAATGGTTTATATCATACCCCAGTGTCATTCAGCTCATCACACAGGTATCATGTCATTCACACATTACAAACAGTAAAAGGATGAATATCATATTTTGAGAGACCACATTCACATAAGTTTTATTACAGATGGTTATAATTGTTTTATTTTATCAGTTAATAACTTTAGCCTCTTACTATGCCTTATTATAAATTAAAGTTTATCATAGTTATGTAGGAATAGGAAAAAACATAGTGTATACACAATAGAGTTCAGTATTATCCACTGTTTGAGGTACCAACTGGGATCATGGAACATATGTCGCACAGGTAATGAGGGATTACTATATAGCTGTCATCTCTTTTCAATCAAATAAATTTGATTGGTAACACATAACATGAAACCTATCCTAAAAAAAAGTACATTAAAAGTAATGTTAACTGTACATGTACTTTTTGTAGAGCAGGTCTCTAAAACTCAATTAGGTAAATTTTAATTTGAAAATGTTTTCTATATTCTTTGTTGCATAATTTATCAACTATTCCTAGTGGAATGTTTATGTTAGAGAAATCGGCTAGGCTACAGATTTTAATTAATTCAGCCACCTATGAATTGTGAAAGGCAACAAGTGAAGCGTGGACATCATTTAAAAGATAAAGTCTTAAGGTTTACAGAATTTACCATCCATCACAAAGTTCATTTCCATGAGTCCCCAACAGGAGTGAAATGTAGCTGTTCCATTTTGCTTTCCTCAAATTATTATTGACAAAGGGAACTACTCTGTGGCATTAAACAGACCTGAATTTGCTGAGCAACGTGACACTCCTAATATGATGTTATTTCTGAATGTGACATGATCTTCACTACCTCAATTGAAAACTTCTGATATCTTTAAGATAGGAATATTTAATCAAGATGATTCTGTACTCACTGAAATGGTCCATGTGGTCTAACCCTCGCCTTAATCTTACCACATATTCCATTTATGAGAAGGGTCACATTTAAAAGTATGAAGAAAATAAAGAGCAAAGGACATGAAAATATTTTCTGTCACTGGGAGCTTTAGTAGTTATTTTGACATAAAATGTATATGATGATTATGGAGATCATTTTTCAGTGTTTTCCTTTTCTCGTATATTATTATTCCTGTTACATTCCTAATAATTTTATCAATTACATTTTGTTAAAAAATTTATAATCTCATTACCTAAAATATGCCTTAACAATTTTAATTCTATTTTGAATGTACTATACGTATATATTTCTGCTTAAAATATATAACATTATTTTTTAACCTTGTTCCACTTATCACCCTTTTTTTCTTTCTTTCTTTCTTTCTTTCTTTCTTTCTTTCTTTCTTTCTCTCTCTCTCTCTCTTTCTTTCTTTCTTTCTTTCTTTCTTTCTTTCTTTCTTCTTCTTTCTTTTTTTGTTGTACTGGGGATGGGACCCAGGGGCATTGTACCTCTGAGCACTCCCAGCCTTATTTTTTAGTCTTTTCATTTTTTAATATATTAATTTTTAATTTTTTGCCATATAGGATGTGACCCAGGGGCATTGTACCTCCAAGCTATACCCCCAGCACTATTTTTTTTTTGTTCTTTTTATTTTTTGTTATTTTTTAATTTTTTTCCACACTGGAGATGGAACTCAGGGCCATTTTATCTCTGACCTACACATCCAGCCCTATATTTTAGTCTTTTCATTTTTGAACAGTTTCTCACTGAGATGCAAAGATGCCTTGCTAAATAGCTGAGGCTATCAACAAACAGCGATCCTCTTGTCTCAGCCTCCGGAATACTGGGATAAGCATGCGCCACCAGGCTGGCTCATTTTCACTTATTGATAAAAAATACCTTGCATTTTGTACCTATGGTGAAAATGTGTCCTTCTGGACACAGGAATATTGAGCATTATAGAGCTATTTGTTGTTTCTTTTACATATTTTCATGCTGCTTAGCATAGTGTGGGCATCATAACCTAAGCATCTTTAGTATTCAAATAAAAATTTTAAAGAATTTAAATATTATTGAAAAAATTGATAAAAAATGAAAACAGCAGCTCTAGAGAAAATGCAGGTTAATTAGGACCAAGTAAAATGAAGTTTTCAAGTTTTCCTTGAGCATAATCATTAAGTTGTAAGCAATAATAACAATGACCTCACTGGGCTACTGTAAATAGTTACATTCAATTCATCATATAAAATGCATAGCACATTGCAAGCCAAATGTAATATATTCAATTATATCAATTGTGATAAAAAACAAAAGCATAATATGAAAATGAGAATTCTTCTAAATAGAAATACATTGTTTTTATAGCTGTTGCTTAGTGTTTGTTTGTTTTTTTTTTAACAACTTTGCTATGAATTTACAGCTCCTTAATCTGTATCCTCAGGGTGATTCCAATAATTTTGTGGGGAACTGCCAAAACTTATTGTTCCGTTAATCATTGCTAATAAGAACAGAGAATTTTTCTAGATGTCCCAGGAAAATTATACTAATTAGCAATGTCTGAATTTGTGCATCTCCTTAGAGATTAATTTATTCATCATAATCAGTTAATCACTTTTCTTTACATAATTAGATAGCTTCTGGTAGAGAAGAAGACCCTTTAGTTCTCTCAGAACATTGAAGACTATTTTAGCTGACAGTAGCAAAACTGAGAAGTCAGCTCAAGACCTTCTTAGCATGTGGTGTCCATAACTGCATACTAATTAGTGCTGGTACCATTGTTGCTCTAAATGAGAAATAGGCTTTAAGAAATATCTAGGGAATCGATGTTGAAAAATCCCATGTACTTATGATGGGTAATACTTTTATTTTATAAATTAATTCAGTAACTAATATTAATATAGATATTCTTTATAAGTAAAATCACTCTCTACTCTTTTTTTTAATGTACCCTAACAGGCTAGATCCCACCAAGTTATCTCTGAATGAGACACTATAACCAATGCATTTTTCTGGTCCTTCAATGGAGAAGGAAGGGACAATGAAAGACATACATTTAGAGAAGAATAAATTTGCTCAGTTGGACAACATATATTCACAGCCTAAGAATATGCTGGGATAATGCAACTCACTTAGCGAATAATAATTATTTTAATAGAATATACATTATTTATGTTTGGGAGGGCTCAGTGTCATTAGGTTCTAAACCTCTTTTTACAGTTAACTAAATTAATAGAAAAAATCTTTTCTCCAAACTTTATTAAAAGGATGTAATAAAATAAAGTATATACTGTGGAAAAAAGGCAAATTCAACCCAAAAAGGTACACAGAAAAGTTAAAATAAAAATATTCAAAGACATCAGATTTAGGTATATTCAGATATATATCTAACCTACAACACATGAACATTTTGTCTAATATGGGATATGAAAGTGACATGCCATTAAATTATTGGAAAAGAATAAGTTTAGCAAAGTAGGAGGAATCATTATTTAAAAGCATTTTCAATTCATTTCACAGTTTGAGTAGCATAAAATCACAAAAAATAATTAAAATCATACCAAAAATTTCCAAATTTCTCTTATTCATATAGATGTGTTATATACTGATATTTCCATAGTCTCATCAAATATTTATAAACATTGAATATTTAATAACATTATATTAATAAGATATAAGTAAAATGCATTCTAAACATGGCAATCACGAATATAATACATATATGGATTCAAAAAAGTTTTAAAAAACCTAAAATATAACTCACTATTTTTATTTTATATTTTTATTGGTGCACTGTAATCATATATCATGATGAAGTTCAGAATAATAGAGACATACATGCACTCATTAAGTAAGCCTCCCTCCAATTTTCACCCTGATTTCTCCCCCTCATTATGAACAACGTTGAGATTGGCATTGATAAGTTTGCATATGTACATCATATCCACTGAAGTGTTTTCTTCATCAAATATCTCTCTCCCTACCTGCCTTTATTCTTTAGGCCCCCCTCTCTCACCCCACTAGGCATTCTCCTCCTTTGTCTGAGGTCTCTTTTGTTTCTCATATCATTTTATATGTTTTAATAAATTTGTAGAGATAGAAGTAAATATCTATTTCTTTATGTCAAATTATATCTGACCTGTTTCTTGGAGTCACTTTAAAATTTTAAATATATTGCTACATATAGAAAACTTAATTTTATAATAGTGATAAAATTTTTGTTATATTCTCACTCAAGGAAAAAGGACAGAAATATAAATTGTAATATCATGACTACTTTTAAATTTGAACAGTTGACAATCAAATTTGTAAGTGATCATTATTCGTGACCTAAGCCCTTAACAGTAAATTTGTAGTCAATGTAAAAATCACATGCATTATATAAAACAAAAATGTTAACAGTGCTCGAAAGAATCATAAATAAACTTTATATGTTACATTACATAAGGCATAACTTAAACTAGGGTATGATACAATTATGTTTTCAAATTTTATTAAGAATATGAGAATTTTGGGTCAACTATAGTGCATTAAATTTTCTGGCAAATTAAATAGAGGACTTGTGATGTATAAGTCAACATATTGGCAGAATTAAGAAGATTTTACAAACAGCACTTAAAATAAAGGCTTTATAAATAGTTGATATTTCAAATAAGATGTCATTCAGTGAATGAATAAAGCTATATATCATTTAATAACAGTGGATGAAGTCATACTCTAATACTCTTGAAATGTAATAGTGTTTATGTTTGGAAGAAGAAAGAACAATCCTTCTTTTCCTGCCATTTCTGATCATTGTCACCACAGACTCTTAAATAAACTAGAATACTATCCACTGTATGAGCGCAAGGAAAGTCTATGATGGCAACTACATCTCTTTCTATACTGATACACTTGTCCCGTGATTATTTTATTTTTCAAACAGTTATTGAGCACCTATTGATTGTAAAGCACAAAAGCATAAGCTAACCTCAGCTATGTGGGAAGTTATGGCTTAATGGCATGGTGACATGCAAGCACATCCCAAAGATGCAACACTATATTGTTTTTCTATAAGATATGGCTGCAATGGGAGCCAAGTGATCAGATATGGTGAATATAGCATGAATAAATCTGGGATATGAGGACAGAAGGAGTACCATATTAATTAGATCATAAATTACAGTTAAAAGTTTGTCAGTTAGACAAGAGTCTAGGAAGACTTAATTATATGATAAATATAATATGTACACACAAAAACACATCTACAGCCAGGCATGGTGGTGCACGCTTATAATCTGGGAGTATAGCCCTGAGGTAGAAGTGTTTCCAGGAACCCCAGTACAACCAAAAAATAAAATAAAATAAAATAAATAAAAAATCTACACACAGGCACATGCTTAAAGGCTATGGTTAATCCAAGAATAAAAGATAAAGGATAAGCTTCAAAAAAGTATGCAAAAACTTTAATGCAGTGTTTAGGCTTTACCTATAAATAATGGTTATCCATTGATTTGTTATGCAGGGACATTCATGATCAATTTTTACAAAGGTCAACTTGACAGGTGGTGGGTTGAGGCTGGAAGGACAGGTAGAGGCATCTTTCTTCCCCTTCCACCTAAGTGAAATATTTGATGTTCCATAAACTTGTTTAAAAAAATTGGTAGACATTTGGCTCTTTTCTCTCATTTAATCCATAACTGAATATTCTGTCTTAACTTTGCTCTAAAATCCAAGTCTCTGTAATTGTCTTCATTAGAAGAGGATGATTGTTCACATCTCACAAGCTGAAGACAGGGATTACCACGAGTGGATGTTACCTATGAAGGAAGCTAGAGTCCTAGCTGGGAGAAAAGCCTGACCAAAAGTCCTTTCTGCCTTGTGAAAGTGATTTTATTACAGATGACTCCACTTCTGATGGACATTTCTTTCAAAGAAAGAACAGCTCAAAATGAAGACTAAGATTCAGGATCTTTTACTGTCTCAAGTAATTTTTGGCAGACTTGAATTAGAGAGCAATAAGAATATCACACATTAAAGAATGATTTGTTTCATTGCCTGAATAGTCCATGGACTCACAGATTCCAGATTCTGTTGGTGGGAAGTGAGGGACAGTGCCACCTACTCTTCATGTCAGGCCATGGGCTTATGAAGTTATCTCTAGGCAAGCCTCAGGAAATGAAAGGGAACCTGGGCTGGGATTTCAGAATGCTGCCTTCCAGAGTCCTCTAGTGAATCTCAGGTTTTGGTCAAAAATAATGGAGACATTTGCATCAATTTTCTACTACAGATGAACGAATAACTATGTAATTCTTGGATCTGTTGGCAGCCATGATAGAGTCCTAAAAAGACAAGAGAAAACATCCAAAAGAAGAAAAGACCTGATTTTAGGAAATCATATTGTCATATTAAAACCGTCTTCAGCTGCACTGAAGTCTCAACTTCTGAAGACTTTTCTGCTGTGGAAGTCAATTGCCTCCTCCTTTTTGTTTTTCTGTTTGTTCAAATACATTAGGTAGCATTCGAGTTAGGGTTCTCAAGAATGGTTACCTTTTCAATCTGTGCTTAACTTGCTCTTAAAATACCTTTACTTGTAAGTCCTTACTTTAGGATTGTATTCCCTTCCTTTCTCCTCCCTTGCGTTTACTTCCTCTTTACTTCTCTCCTCTTTCTCTTCCTTCTCTTTCTGTTACATATTCCTCCACTGATTCACTGGCTAATCCAGCCTATTTCTTTTTTTCTTTTCTTTTTTTTTTTTTTTTTTTTTGTGTGTGTGTGGTACTGGGGATGGAACTCTGAGGCTTTCTACCGCCGGGCTATACTCCCAGACCTATTTTATACTTTATTTGGAAACAGGGTCTCATTAAGTTGCTGATAGCCACACTAAGTAGCTGAGGCTGGCTTTGAACCTGTGTGATCCTCCTGTCTCAGCCTTCCAAGCAGGGGATTACAAGTGTGCACCACCATGCCCGGCCTAATCCAGCCTATTTCTTTTCCAGCTTATATTATGATGGCATGATGGCACTGTTCCAAGCACTATATTGGTTACAAAGATGTCTGGGCCATCAGTTATGTCCAACTTATGATGTAGGGGAGGGAGGAAAACCTGTGTGTTATCCCACTTTACAAGTAAAAGTAAATCCAGGAAGAAAAACATTAAAGGTAGATTAAACAAAACAAATCAGGGTTAAGGCAACATTGGTATGGACTGTAAGAATGGTGTATGATTTTTAAAAGTATAAAGTTATAAGTAAAGGCAATTCAGGTGGAGAACAGTATGAAAGAAGTCATGGAGAACACAAAAAATGTAGGATCTGTTTGAGAAAAAAACAACGATTTCAATTTGGCTCCCCAATTTGGCTAGAAATTTATGTCAAGTTAAAGTCTGTATTATAGTACATTCAGAAAAAGGCAAAAGGTTTATTTTTTTTTCTCCCTCTGGCAGCTGCCTATGAAAAAAGTTTTAAGTGAAAAGGAAAAAAAAATCAATCGACTGCTTAAAAGCCTTGGAAGCAATTTTGCAGTGTGGGCAGATTATCATTTCTTTATCCCACAAATAACAAATTTTGGAACTAAGAGCCTGACTTTGAGCTTTCACAATTGTGGTTGCTTAATTCCTCTACCAGATAAGTCTGCTTTACACATTCAGAAACCTTTTTCTTCAGTTCACAAGGAATGATATAAAGTAAACACTGTATAATCAGGATGGCCATGGGGAGAGCTAGACAGTTTGGAAATAATTTAACATTAACCCACAGAACACATTCTACTATGGAACTTTACAAAAGCAGCTAATTTGGATAGTGTCATTGAAATCTCCCTTTTCCTTTCCAGTCATATAAAACATGTAACATGTCCAATGTCCGAGACACACTTCTCTAAAGAAAGTGACACTTTCTATTCTTTGGAGGCATCTTCAATGGTGGTACTCAGGAAGCCAGGGGATCTGTCAGTCTGTAGTGCCTAAAAACCACAGAAGCATTGGCAGTCTGTGTGATGTGCAACCTTTAATGGTACCTGTGGTGTATGTGTGAATCCATTCAGTAACTCTGCTGCTTAATATAATTATTAGTAGCTGCAAATTTTAATTAAATTCATATAAGTTAAAATGAAAAATTACTTCTTTGGTCACATTACTCATACTTCAAGGGCTCAATGACTACATGTTGCTGGTTACTCCTTAGTAGAGGCACAGATATGGAGTGTTTCCATCATTGAAATTTTTTTTATTTGATAGTATCTTTACAAAACATTCCAACAAAAGCTGTGAAAGAAGACGCTTATATCATGGAATTCACTATTCAATGTTGGTATAAAGCTTTCGCTTTGGAGTGATTAAACCATTTAGTTTGGAAAAATAAATATATCTTGATGATGCTTGCTACACTCCATTCCTAGTATAGTTCCCTAGAGACATTCATAATAAACTATTTTTCAATTGTCACTGCTTCATAATAGCAAACTTAAAGTATTTTTACAATATTCATAGATCTTCAACTTCTTATGTGTCTACCATGTCAAGCTTCTACTGTAGATACCAAATGCAAAAGAAGCTAAAATAAATTTGTGGAAATTTTAGCTTGAAAACTTAATAGTAACTTAGTAAAATTTATAATTAGTTTAGCACCATAAATTATACATTGGCAAAAAAGTGTTTTTGGATATGTGCCTTTTAAAAAAAATGGTAGGTTATAACTATAAAAATATTAGGCTAGCCAGGGGTGGTGGCACAGGCTTATAATCCCCGCGCTTGGGAGGCAGAGACAGGAGGATCGCGCAGGTTCAAAGCCAGCCATGCTGGCTTAAGAGACCCTGTTTCCAAATAATAATAATAATAGAAAAGTATAAAATGGGTCTGGGAGTGTAGCCCAGAGGTAGAGGATTTCCAGGAACCCCAGTACCACCAAAAAATATATATATATTAGGTGATATTAAATTGAAATATGATTATGGTAGTTTGTTAAATAAATTTAAAACATTGACAAACTAGCACAAATTTTGTTTTAAGTGCTTGGCATAATGACCACTACATAATGGACACTCAACAAATGTTGAATAAATTGAATTACCATTGTATGAAAGTGATATAAATGGTTGAATGATTATCATTTTCTCTGTACTTAGTATGCCTGGCAATCAAGACCTTAGAGTTCAAATTCAAATTCGTATTCTAATTGCAATAAGAAATATTTAGTAAATCCAAACCTTGAAGGATTTTAAAAGTATATTAAAAAATGTACTTTCAGATAGTGACTTCACCAACCAGATTCTGTCAACCCTGTGTATTGTTAAATCCAGGATTCATTGTCCTAATTTGCACTTTCCTTTAACTCTTAATTAATCTTCAAAATCCTTGTTTCATTAGAAGTAATTTTACTCTTAGACTTATTTTCAGATATTTTAAAATTAAAATAAATAGTATAATGTACTTCAAAACACATAAATACAAGTTAAGAGCTATTATACAGCTCAATTAAAAAGTAAAGCAATGATAAATTTACACTATAATAGTAAGCAAATTTTTATAGAATTATTTGGATCTCAACTCATTTATCTAATTTCCCCTAGAAAAATGGCTGAAAAAACTGTATAATTTACAGCTCAATTATCAGCAAAATATATGTAATATACAAGTTAACTAATTAAGAAAACATTTAAAGCTATTCTGCATTGTAGGTTTTCTGCAGCATTGCAGAACAAAGAAACACATATATTTTGTGTTTAGTATATGTACCATCTTAGATGGAATGTACAATTGCTTTTTGTATGCTGAGTGTGGAAATGTGGTGTGATTTCAACACATTGATATTTGGAAATAAATCTAACAATTTTACCACAGTTGGTATAATCCAAAATTTATTTATTAGATATGATGCCAAAAATACAGAAAATGAAACAAAAATAGGTAGAAGTACATAAAACTAATTCAGAAATACTTCTAGAGATCAAATAAACAGCCACTAAAATGAAAAGGTACCCATGGAATAGGTGATAATATTTTCTAATAATATATAGAGACTCATTTTTAAAATGTCTAAGTAACTCTTACAACTCAGCAAACAAAACAAAACAAAAACTTGCCCAGTCAAAAATAGGCAAAGGACTTATATAGACATTTCTTTAAAAAAGACATATAAATCATCAACAAGTATATTAAGAAAAGCTTTGCAATATTATCTATCAGGGGAATGCAACAAACAGAATCTCAGTAGTTGGGAGACTGAAACAAGAGAATTGCAGGTTCAAAACCAGCCTTATCAAGTCAGTAGACTCCCAGAAACTTAGACTTTGTTTGAAATAAAAATAAAATAGGGTTGGAGATGTAGCTAAGAAGTAGAATTTCCTGGGTTGAATCCCCAGTGTTACACACACACACACACAGAGGAAGAGAAACAAACAAAATACAACCTACAATGAAATATTGCCTGTTAGAATGGCCATAATAAAAAATTGGAAATAAGTTTTGGCAAAAATGTGAAAAAACTTAGAATCCTATACACTTTTGTTTCAAAATGCAAAATGGTAGAGTAGCTATGGAAAATAGTATGGAGATTTCTCAAAACCTTAAAAATAGAACTACCATATGACATAACTATCCCATTTCTGGTTACATATAAAAAATCCTGAAATTCCTAATGTAAAGATATATCTGCACATCTACATTTATGCCAATATTAATGACAGCCAAGATATAAAAATTATCTGTTTCTATAGCTAGATTAATGATTACATAAATATTATGGTATATATAAAGAAAATATTATTCAGCTTTAATTAAAAAAGGCTGACGTTTGTGACAATATGCGTAAACTGGAGGATATTACATGGAATGAAATGAACAAGTCATAGGAAAAGTATTGAATGGTTCTACTTATATGAGGTATCTATAATAGCCCAGCTCATATTTAATATGGTTTCAATATTTAATAATGGTATCTAGGGGCTGAGAGTGGGGTGTAAAGTGGACAGTTGTTCCTCAGAGGGTATAAAGTTTCAGTTATGTTACACAAATCAGTTCTAGAGATCAGCTATACAACATAGTGATTATCGCTAATGATACAATATTGTGAACTGCAAAATTTGTCAAGAAGGTGGATCTTGTGTTTCTACTACTCCCATTAAAAAAGAAAAAGAGAGAAAGGCAAAAAAGGCAGGCAATAAAAGAAGGAATGAAGGAGGATGAAAGAAAGAAAGAGAAATAAGGGGAGAATGAAGGAAGGGAGGGAGGGAGGGGGACAGGACAAAATGACCATCTGGTAGATAAGGAATATGTCTGTTATATAAATCATGATGATATCGCAGGTGTTTGCCTATCTACAAACTGATCAAATTTTGCACATGAAATATATGCAGCTATTTTCATTTAAATTATACCTCAACACAATCATTTGAAAAAAATGGTATGGCAATTGGGCAAGGCAAATATAAAAGACATTTTGTGATATTGTTTCTCCAAGATGATCCACAGATACAAAGGCATACTGAAAATGCCATAAATAATTTTCATGCATAAATTTGTATTAAATATCACATATGATTCCTTGTTTTTATATTACATAATACACAGTATTCTTTATTTTTTTTAAAGTTTAAAGTTTTGGATGGGCGTGGTGGTGCACACTTGTAATGCCAGCATTCAGGAGGCAGAGACCAGAGAATCGCGGTTCACAGACAGCCTCAGCTACTTAGTGAGGCCCTTCCCAACCCTGTATGACCATGTTTCAAAATTAAAATATGACTAAAAAAAAATAGGGTGGGGGTGAAGTTTCAAAGTACAATGCCCCTAGATTTCATCCTTGGTACTGCAAAAAAAAAAAAAAAAAGTTTAAAGTTTTAACTAAAAATGTTTGCAAGCACTGAGCTCTACTTTTGGATGAATCTTCATCAATAGGTTTCTATATAATATAATATACAATAGACATTTAATTTAATCCTTCAAAAGATAAAATCTTTAATTGGTATTAGATTTGGAAAATTTATATAAATTTTATTTGCCCACCAGATAAATCTCTAAAGAATGCTGAAAATTTAGTAAATACTTTCTAAATTATCATAAACTATTTTAAAAGATACAATATTTGGTTAACATGTTCTGCCATGAAAGAAAATGCTATACAGATATTTGCATATATATGTACATACACTTATGTGTGTAGTTATATAGAAAAAATATATTATAATTAACATACATATATTATATCTAAATATATATATTGAAATTAAAATCATTTTTGAATATCAACCTTCCATGACTTAAATAGCAAGTTGGAGCTGGGCATGGTGGCACACCCTTGTAATCCCAGTATTTGGGAGACTGAGACACGAGGATCGTGGTTTGTGGACAGCCTCAGCTACTTAGTGAGGCCCTTTACAACTCAATGAGACCCTGTTTCAAAATAAAGAGTGAAGCCGGGCATGGTGGCGCACGCTTGTAATCCCCGTACTTGGGAGGCTGAGACAGGAGGATCGCACAGGTTCGAAGCCAGCCTCAGCTATTTAGTGAGGCTCTCAGTAACTTAGTGAGACCCTGTTTCCAAAAATAGGTCTGGGAGTATAGCCCGGAGGTAGAAAGCCTCTGGGTTCCACCCTCAGTACCACAAAAAATAAATAAATAAATAAATAAATAAGATAAAATAAAGAGTGAAAAAATAGGGCTGGGGGTATCACTCAGAAGTAGAATGCCCCTGGGTTCCATCTCCAGTAACGAAAAAAAAAAAAAAAAAAAGCAAGTTGATTATTAACTGTGCACATCCATTCTGATAATAACTGATATTAATTGTTAATCACTCTGACATTTAAACAAAAGTCAATATTCAGGGTTACTTTTATAAAACAATATATTTTAGTGATTATTGCTTCAATATATTAACAGCCTTCACACTACAATATAAACTGCTATGAAGTTAAGATGGTGGGAGACACATGTGTGGCTTTGAATCTGACTAATGAATTTCTCCAAAACACTTTGGTTTATGATCCACTTTTTACTTAGAATGATTTTTAGTTGTATCAAAAATTTTGGTGATCACAAACTTTATCAGTAAAAGGCTGTGATGAATTGAAATTTAAGCCAATTTTTGTTGAACAGATATTACTATACTAGAATAATTATTTCATTTCTAGTCTTTGTAGCAATAAATATATGAGCATATACTACCTTGATCATGTAACCCTACAGTCTATAAAATTCTTATGTTTTATAAGGAACTGAGGGCTATTGAAGATGTAAGAATGTCATATTTACATTTTAAATTAGGTATAAAATGGTGATGTTGGAGAGCATGGGTAGAGGAGAGAAGAAAATATAGAATATTATTCAAAATAGAATAGCTATGTAGTAATAAAAGGCTTAATAAATCTAGAATATTAATTGTAGTATTTCATTTATATCTTGTTGCACTATAGATGCCATTTCTGAGCTTGTGTGCCATAGACGAAGTAGAGAAAAGTAAATTTCTGTCTTTACCACGTGGTTAACATGTCCTACAAAAGCTTTTTAATGGACCTGCACTATATCTGATATAATTTTTCTCTCGTTACTTAAAGTTCCTGAACCTTAGTCCCTAAAGAAAGCAATAAGCTACACCTGAATAAAAGAAATGATGTAATTTGAAAAGAAGAAGAATTTCTACCTTTAATATAAGCTTACAATACTTTCTGTTTTGGGTCAGTTTACTGGGTTTATTAAGATACTAATCCCTAAGAATTAACATTTGTTGAGTAATAAATGAAGTTGATTTGACAAGGGAATTGAACTGTAAGTTAGAGTGAACAAAGTCCACAGTTCTGGGCCTTCCATGGCCTTCTATAGAATTCCAATATTGAAGCAATATATGCAAATCTTTCTTTCTCAGCATAACCAGCCACTGGACCTGTGCCTTCCTTAGGGAGGGATAGGTCTTGGCAATGTGCTTCAGATCAATTTGTGGGAGGGACTAAAGTAAGAGGAGATAATTCCTATCTAATCTGTCCCTTCTTCTTTCCCACAGCCTTGATATGAGAACTCCATTCTATAAAGAGGATCAGTGCTCAACATTAATATATCTAATATGTAACCAAAGATAGTTAAGAAGTAACAAGAATTTTCAAACTGCTGTCTCTGTCTCTCTCTCTCTCTCTCTCTCTCTCTCTCTCTCTCTCTCTCTCTCTCTCTCTCTCTCTCTCTCACACACACACACACACACACCTCAAAATCAACAATGACAAGAAACCAAACAAAAAAGTTAGCTTTATAGAAATTGCTTTCCCTTTTATTTATGTTTGTATTGCAGTTTTGAAAGAGGAAAATAGAGATAAAGGTCATGATAGCTGCATTAATATGGATTGATCTGGCTCAGTGAACTGGATCCTTTAAATGAGAATTTCTAGAGTAGTTAAAATAGAAAGAACTTTTTAACAGGGACTTTGATTGATGACCATAACCTATACAAGCTTTTGCCTTAGTGATATGGTGAAGATGAAATGCTACAGCTTGTTTGAAATGAGGAATGGTGTTTATAAAGAACATTTTCCTCAGTTCATTGGACAATGTAGGTCCTTATGAGTCACAACAATTTTTGGTTCCTAGTGCCTAGAATTTATTTCTTCTTACCATTATATAAGCTAAGTTATCAGTTAAGGCAAATACCAACTAAACTTCTTTTCATCGAGTTCAAAATCAAGTAAACTTACTTAATCTTATTTTTTTATTAGAAAGAAAATTTAATTAGCAATTTTCAAGCAGGTTTTCACATTCATTTCTTTTATTGAAGCATATTATATGACCACCTATCACCATACTAGTACTTTAAGTATTTCATAAGACATTTCAATCTTTCATAGCTGGGAAAATAAAATTTGAAAACTATTGTAAAAACAATGTAAACACTTTACAAATATAACATTTGTCTACTCTGTACTTTAATCAGTGTGTAAACCTGTTCCCTTTTAAAGATGAGACCAGGTAACTGAGTTATAGAGGTTATTTATTTTAAGTCCAGCAGTTATTCTGAGGTAGATTATACTTTCAAGCCCGAATTTATGTGACTCCAAATTCACTTATTCATTCTAAATTCTTGGTTGAATTTTGAGAAATAGGTGTGAACTCAATAAATGCATGTTTGAGTGAGTAAATGGCAGAATGGTGAATTAGTAGTTCACCAAATCAACATCTCATAATTTTTAATTTTGGGTTTTTTATATAAATCCTCATGGTTTTCCTCAATTGGCAGAATGGTGAATTAGTAGTTCACCAAATCAACATCTCATAATTTTTAATTTTGGGTTTTTTATATGAATGCTCATGGTTTTCCTCAATTGACTTCTCCTATTTGCTTAAAATTTCTCCTCTTTGTAAAATTAAATTCAAGTAACATCAATAAATTGTTAACTTAAATGAGGCAAAAATATCTCAAGTTATTAAACACACTAAAACATAGCAAAGTCATAGTTTATAACCTTCCTCCATTTCTAAGAGGATAAGAAAAGAAGAACATGCCAGCAATCACTTTCTACCTAAATGAGAAAACACATAAACTGTATTGTTTAGGAAACAGAGATATAAATTTAGATATGTTCAGGGCAAAAATTATCAAGTTACATCCAATTGGTATTAAGGACAACATGGAGGTTATTGTTTAAGTTCACAGGACATAGCAGAAGTTTAGAATTTGTAGACTTGTTAAAATATCTGAAATAATATTTGTATAAGGCAGAAATTTGTTGGGTTTGTCACAACTTGCTGATTTCTTTCACTGAACTTGAAAGGGTTTGTACTTTTCAAGACCAAGAGCTACAACCTCATTAATTAGCTGCAAAAGAAGAAACAGCAGGCCTAGGAAGCCCAAACTCACAACACAGAGGAAATGGAACAGAAACGCATCATTAAAAAACAGAATGTGGAACAGGCTATAATTTGTATCCATAAAGCAATCCTGAATATTCAAGCTGAACACTTTTCTATATTCATGATTATCTTGACTACACCTTAAGCAATTACTTAATAGTTAATTATAAACTATTTTCTAATTCATTTTTCATGCTTCTTACCACAAGAGAGAACTGTGCCATGATGGAGTATTGCTGGCCTTTTATATTGTAGATATGGTCTATTATAGTATCTATTTCTAGAAAAGAAAAAAAATGAGTCTTTAAGATTAAAAATAGGGGAGTCTGACCAATTGGTGGTTCACTTTAAAACATATATAATTGTTGGGAAATGCATCTAATTCTATGTTATTTTTAAAGGAAGCTTTAAATTGTTCAGTAGATAAAATTTATCCCTGTTTTAGGCACTACAAATTATTGTTTATCTTATGGTCTATTTTAGAACCTTTTCAGAATGCTTTAAATGAAAAATTTACTCTTATGGAGGTTATCCTCTAAAAACATTGTTTACACATGAATATATATTAAAATTCACTGTGTAATAAAAGGCAATAAATAGTAAAAAACATCAGTAATGACTTATATCCCACTATGTTTATTATTTTTCCAAGCTATAATAAACAGTCTTTCCAAAAACAATAGCATAATAGAGTAGGAAAAAAGCCATCCCTGGTTTAACACAAATTTAGTTTCGAATACTATTTTAAAACTCTGCCTTCATCATAATATTAGGCAAATCAATCCAAGTTCTCTAATACTCATTCAACTCAAATGTCAGATGGAGACAAACAATTATTGTTTTTATTAATTAGAGTCATAGAAATCTTCCAATGATAACATATCAGCATGGGTAGGTTTATCACATTTGACACTTGATAAGAGAAAATACAAATTTTTATGAAAATGTGTAAAAGTGTATTATGGAGAATTATATAATCATTCTGTTAGTTCTATAATATTTAAGAGTGCAACAATCACTTTTATAGTTTTGTGTAACACACTTTGGGAAAAAGAAAACTTTAGGTCATATAAAAATATATTAGAGCCAGATGTGGTGCCATAGGCCTGTAATCCCAATTAATTAAGGACTTAAAACAGAAGGATCTAACGTTTGAGGTCAGCCTGAGCAACTTAGTGAGACCTGTCTTATGATATAAATGAATACATTTAAAAAGTAAAATAAAAGTACATCCCACCAATGAGGCAATAATATATGTTTTGTTCCTCTTGAGTGATAAGAAATTAAGCCAAATCCTTCATTTCTTCCTCCTCTCCCTTTTCTTCCTCCTCCTTCTGTTTCAGAGTCTCTCTTTTCTCTTGTTCCTTCTACCCTCCTTTTCCTTTCTCTCTCCTTCTCTTCTTCTTCATTAGAATTGAGAGATTTAAAGTTCAAGGACATTTTCTTACCTGAATTGTCACCTAACAATTAAGACAATTAAGAGCTAAGTCATAGCCAAGAGCGTGGTGGTGCAAGCTTGTAATCCCCACGCTTGGGAGGCAGAAACAGGAGGATCACGCAGGTTCGAAGCCAGGCCCGCGTGCTGGCTTAGGAGACCCTGTTTCCAAATAAAAATGTAAAAATAGGTCTGGGAGTGTAGACCGGAGGTAGAAGGGCTTCCAGGAACCCCAGTACCACCAAAAATAAATAAAAAATAATAAATAAATAAATAAATAAATAAATAAATACTAAATCATCTACTAAAAACAAATCTCAAAACTAAGAACAATTGTCCAATCTAAAAGATGTACAAAGTAACATATTCCAACAGAAAATAGTAGCTGAACCAGGTTTCTTGAATTTATTCTTCATAAATTTACCAATTAGAATACCTTCCAAAATTTTGAAGCAAAAAGTGACTAATGATGTAAAAGGAGGGTAGCATCTGCAGTAATTTTGTACCACCCATTTGGATGCAGGTATCAGGAGTGTGTATGTGTATGTGTGTTGGGGGTGGGTTGTTCTAGCTAGTCATCATCTCCTTATATGAAAGTACATGGATGAAGCAAACCACAATGTAGTAAAATTGCAGTTGTTTCTATTGAAGTTTACAGAAACAAAAATTATTTTCACAAATATATAATTGAAATCAATTAAAAATAATTAAATAACATATTTAAGAATATATTCAAGATTTATTTAGTTTTCTTAACAGATATTCATTTCTTATTTTAATCAAGTAACTTTCTAGAAACTATATCAATAGGCTTAACCAAAGTACTAAACTATATCTGCCTAGATTTAATTAAAAACTGTACATACATAATATTTCATCAGAAATCATTCTTTGCATTGACTAATACCACTAGAAATGATCTTGGCACATTTTGACACTCCCCAAAATCATTTGTAAAGATTAGAAAATTTAAGTTTCTTTTTTTATTTGAGGGTCTGGGGATGGAGCCCAGGGACCTTCGACCTTCGAGCTATATCCCCTGCCCTATTTTTTATTCTTTATTTTGAAACAGGGCTTCACTAAGTTTCAGAGGGCCTCACTAAGTATCTGAGGCTGTCTGCGAACTGCGATCCTCCATCTTAACCTCTCAAATGCTGGGATTACAAGCATGTGCCACCACGCTCGGCTTAAATTATTTTCGGAATGGCACATTTTTATTTATTATATCTTATCAATTAAAATCCACATATGTATATTTGTGACATATAAAATAAAATAAAATTTTCTTATAACAAAAATATTGCCAAATATAGTTTAATATCTTTAAATGATTCCAAATGTACTCAATATGTCTTTTGCCTTTTGTAATTACATTTAATGCCATTTTTACTTTATCTATGAAAGGCAAAGTATTAGAGTACATAAAATGTATTAATTCAGTTCTATAAAACAAAATTACTGAAAGTTTAAACAAATATAACAATTAAAAAATAACATATTAAAGAAAGGGAATAACATATAACATATAACATAACAATAAAAGTGAATTATGTAGGTTAGGAGAATGCATAAATCAGTATAAAACTGGACCCACAGTTTGGAGTGGCAAGGAATTTACATCACATACATTCTATATGTTTTTATGGTAAAATATATGGCATCATTTTTAAAAGAATATAATTAGCGACAAAAATAATAGAATCTGGGTCTTTGGAACTGGCAGGACGTAGGATATGTTGAAAAGCTGGAGGAAACTAGATAGGTGATCAGAAAATTATATACAAGTATGAAATGGGATCTATTTCATTTTGTGAGTCCTTACTTAAAATCCAGCTTTATACACTCGTGAATTTCTGGGATTGATGGATTCTACAGGTTATATGCAAGCTCAAAAGCTTTAGGGAGAAAGTGGAATGCTATCCTGACCAGTCAGATTAGCTTTGTTCATACTGTGTAGTAATGATAACCTTGAACTTACAGTAAGGCCATGTATATCCCATTAGTGTGTGTTGGATACCTGAGTGTTGGTTTAGGGCAAAGATAATAGGAAATCAGAAATGTTGGCTTTTATGTTTACTCCTAATATTTCTAAGCGATTGTAAGAGAAATAGTATTACAATGCTTTAGGTATAAAGCCAGAAAGCACTTGTCACCAGGAGAAGGAGTTTTCAAGATTTCTAGACAAATCTTCCTTCCAGGCAGTGACCTTAGTGGCAAGAAGAAAGAAAACATTATGGATATGTAGATCGTATGAATTATACACTGGACTGAATTTGTGAGGGTAAAAACAGGCCATAAGCTGGGCGTGGTGGTGCTCACTTGTAATCCGTGTGCTTGGGAGGCTGAGACAGGAGGATCGCACAGGTTCGAAGCCAGCCTCAGCTACTTAGTGAAGCTCTCAGCAACTTAGTGAGACCCTGTTTCCAAATAAAAATATAAAAAAAAAAGGCCATAATCCAAAAGCTCTCGAGGGCAACAGACTCAAATACAGGTTTCAATACATGTAGATAAGACTCTTATTTTCTTAGAACTTTTATTTTGGTAAAGTCTTCTCCACACTTTCCTTTTTTTGCCAAATTAAAACCTCATAAATTTTATTGCTCAATTTTCAGTTACAGTTCACTGTTTGGGAAATAAAGTTTTGTGAATGTGAATTGTGTAGAGAGGACCAATGATAGTGATTCACCTTCTGATGAGAATTTATTAATATTAGACCAAATTCTCATTATATATTTGATTCAGGTCATCTTTGTGATCTAAAATGAATAAAATATCCCACATCTTTCCTGCCTTTTGTTCCTTTTCTATGAGATTCAAATAGTTTTTTCCCCTCAATTAAGTAATTTAACTCACTTCTGCCAACCTTGCCACTTTTGTCTCTACTTACATGTTAAATCCTCCTACCAGTTTGCCTTTCAACATATACACCAACTAAAAGGGAACCAGAAGATTTTGTATATGTGTAACTTTAATAACGTATTTCTGAGCTTGAGTTTCTTAAATTATAAAGTGAAAAATCAGACCTATAAGTTTTTAGTATCTCATCTAGATATTAAAGCTAGGAGATAAGCATAAAATCAGGTGGGGGATGGAGCAGAGAGAGTCTGAGAAAGAATCTGGAAAACAAATACTATACTATGTGCTAGCAGCAAATTAAATGACAATAAGTCAAGCTTTTACTTAATTCTGAGTGCTGGTAAATTTTTACTAAAAAGGCATAAAAATGTCCTCATATAGATTCAAGAGTCGTGTTGCTTATACGTTAGTAACAGTACTAAACACTTTGAGATGAGGCTAATTTATACTAAAATGAAAAAAGGTCAAACCTTAAAAATGGTAATCAAGGGTTTTTCCTAAAACATTCAAGTTACACATCCTTGTGTTCAAGTAAGTTCATATATATTTAATTCTGTTTAAATTTTCTCTGACTTTGGGTATATGGTCTACCTATTTCAACATGTTTAACTTTAACCCTGATTCATATATTTACTTAAAAAAATCTATGGCATTCTTTCTAAGTGCAAGGCAAATGGCGTGTTGCTTTGTTAGTTACAGTGACAAATTTAGATATGAGCCTCAAGAGTCTCACTGAACTTATTATCATGAAAGAGAAAGAAAAATAAGGAATGCAAATAATATGTTCTGAGAGTTATATAAAGAACCATTATATGGGGTTTAAAGTGACAAATGCCATAAATGTTTAGTAGTACAATGTATGTTCAGACAAAACAAGAATATTTAAGGTAGAAGTAAGTGGAAACATTTTAGATGAGTTAAAATTTGAGCATAAAATGCAGGCGGATTTCAAAGATGAGATCAAAATAGAAGCTTATTCTAGACATCAGTGGGTTTCTACCAAGGAGCTCAATTTACCTGGAGTATAAAGTGAAACAAATAATAAAAAAGCAAACAAAATGTTCAATACATTTGAATCAAATATCATAAGAGCTGCATATTGCCAGGGTTAGAAGCTCAAATTTTACTCTGTGAACTTTAGTATGATGTTGAAGATTTTTAAGCAAAATATATAGAAAGTAAACACATATAGGAAGACTAATCAGATGTGGAAACACATACACAGGCACAAATAATACATTGTCTTTTCTAACTGAATATGTAAAGTAACTCAAGAATATTTCTAAAAAGACTGAGAGAAGTATCTTGCACTTTTATCAACAATCTTATGTGCTAATGTTTACATCATCAGTAGTAAAAGTTTATAAACATAATACACTCTATCACAGCTTATTTACCTTACTGCTAAACCCATGTCTCCTATAATAAATGAATTCACTGAGAACAAGAATGGGAAATAGGAGACAATGGATTTTTTCCCAAGTAAATGAGTTACTAAAAATGTCAGTGTCAGAGAAAAATAAGTTTTAGGGCTTAAAGCATTGAATAGCTTAAGAAAAAAAAAACAATACTGGAGTAGTGGAAAATCAAATGGTTTACAGCTCACCTTGGAGTCATCTTCAAGGAGAAAATATAGTTAATTACAAACGAGAACAATTTATCCAGAGTCATGTCTGCTGCCTGTGCCCTTTGCACTTTTATTAGTGATCACATTCAGTTTGGATTTCTCACATCTTGCCTGTTTCCCTTTATGTCTAAATTCCTTCATGCCAGCCTCACAAATCTCAGAGATGGCTTGTCAAAATATGTTTTGTGGCTTTTCTATAAGATTATCTTTTTCCCAGAAAAAATCACATCGGGATTCCAGCTTTGGCATCGAGGTGTCTTATTTCATACTCAGTTTTTTATATATAGTCTGTCTTTGCTGCTTCAAATATCATCTTGCTATGAAGTGCAATCTTTGTAATTATAAGCACTCATCTTTGTCTCACTTTGTTTGGACGTCTGCGAACTTGCCTTAAAAATATTTGTGTTCTTCCTAACTGTTTTGCATATGGTAGGTATTGAGAGAAAAAAAAAGTAAACACGTAAATAAATAAATAAATGGCCCACTTGGGGATAAGAGCAACCTGAGGGGGGGAAATGCTATTTTTCAGTCCTTTCCCCTGACGCGAGTATTTTGAAATCACACCATCTTCCCTTTTTACATTAGAACAAAAACACTTCCAATCCTTCATGTGGTTAGAAATCTAAACACTGCCAAAGACACATCTCTCATTTCACACTTCAGAAATGATGCAAAAGATCATTTTATCCCCCTAGGGCTTGAAATAATGGGTAGTCATCATATGTGTTCTGGTTGGAAAAAGACAACAGATTACCTACTGCTTCTTTTAACTGTACATTTCTGGACATCACATTATCACTACTAAAAGTATTTTTTTAACAAGAAAAAGAAAAAATATAGCGAAACACTTCTAATGTGTTAACTGTTCAGTAAATGTTAATTAACCATCGAAAGTGGCAGCCAGATTCTTTTGCACCCATCAAGGGCTTGGAGATGTTGTGTGCAATTATTTACCTCCAAATTCATGCTGATTTTGTAAACTTTTCACTCTCAGCATTACACATGTAAGATGTTAAATTGGCTCCTCAGAAAGAAGACACAATATAAATCTAATGTGTAAATAAATAAATAACTCTGCAGAAAGAACTCCATGTTATTTCTTTTTATTTCATTCTGTTACTGTTTTTCAGGTTTATACATAAATTGTGTTGACTTTTTCCTTTCACATACTTAGATGAAGTATGAAGAGTTACTTTTCCAAATATGAAATATGTAATTTTATTAATGGAATAATCAATTTACACGGAGATCTTATAGTATATGAGTAACTAACTGTTATAGTATTGTGTGAACTATTTTTCTTTTTTTTTTTTTTTTTGATGGTACTGGGGGTGAAAACCAGAGGCTTTCTACTTACGGGCTCTACTCCCAGACCTATTTTCTATTTTATTTGGAAACAGGGTCTCACTAAGTTGCTGAGAGCCTCACTAAGTAGCTCAGGCTGACTTCAAACCTGTGTGATTCTCCTGTCTCAGCCTCCCAAGCGTGGCGATTACAAGCATGCGCCACCACACCCAGCTGTGTGAACTATTTCTAACAGCTTTTTATACATAGAAATTTAAGGGACTTTTTAAGAGATTATGTTGCAGACTTAGAAATCATTTTTTATTGTTTCTGTGACCTGGGGTTTGTTTTTTCTATTTTCTAAGCCTTCATGTTGTTACCATTGTGGTGACAAACTAATGCATAGGGATGAACTGAAAATGCAATTGAGTTTTCTTTTTCATAGTGGAATTTTTCAAGGGTATTTTATTTCAACATAATCTTTATTAGCTTAATGCAAATTAATGTTTTACATATATTGAAAACATTTTTCTTTAAATATATGTAATTGTATGTAATATATGTGTTATTGGAAGTCAAGTATGCTTTCAATATACTTGATGTCTTTCAAGAACTACCCATTATGAAGTCAGTTATATATATGTAGGTAAAAAAAAATATTTATATATATATATATATCTCTCACTTAAGATTAATATTTACTCAGTTTTATGAACACAATTACTATTAAGAAAAAAATTATTGATATTCTATGTCCATTAATTGAATATAGGTACATATTGGGTCTCATCCTCAGATGAATTCTCATGCATTTTTTTTTCAATCTGTGATTCATTTCCATTGCTACTCTATCCTGAATGCACACCTCAATACAGTAATTAACAAATATTTATTGAATTTCTACAAAGTACAAAAACATAATGCATAGACATATTCCATATAAAATATGGTGATGATATTCTGTTTAATATGAATGAGGATTTGGACTGAGAAGGTGGCTGTGTTTTTATTATGTCTGTTTTATTTTTAAATGTATTGCATATGATATTGAAATATCTAAAAACAGAAAAAGCTATCTGTATTAAAATATGATGGAATGTGATGTACATACCCAGGGCCCTTTGTTTGGTTTAATGCTCTTCTCTCACCATCTTGAAAGTTTTAATAATCTTTGAAGGAGTGTCTCTGCATTTTCATTTTGGAGTGGGTTCACAAGTTATATCAATGGGCCTTTATATGCATAAAAGTGGTATTGTGAGTTAGTATGTGATGGGAACCAATATTCACAATTCCTGAAAGAACTGACGAGGTGAAGGTAAAGCTACTACTAATATGACACCTTGGAAATCGAGCCATTTCCAAATTCCCCTCACTCTCCTTCTCTAAAGAAGCCACAAAATATACAAAGCTCACCCTCTGAACTTCTTTATGTCTTCCTCTCTGAGGACTCTTGGTGGTTTCATGTGTTATACCTAGAGAGAAGGAATATCACATTGGCCTACAAAGATAAATCTGAACAACAACAAGTCTTGCTAAGCCCACATCCCCAGTTTCTTGTCATTGGATCAGATCCTTCCATCTTCCATTCATACTTAAGTATGACTGCACATAAATATATACAAATTACTCTGTCTCTTTTGGCCTTACCATGATACATAAGATCTATTAAATACATAGAAATACTTGTCCCTTGTAGTCTGACTCAGTCATGAGCCTTGTGATGAGCAAAAGAAAGATACTGCTTTTTTAAACATTTTTTTATGGTCCTGGGGACGGAACCCAAGGCTTCTACCTCTGGGCTACATCCCCGACCTATTTTATACTTTATTTTGTAACAGCATCTCACTAACTTGTTGAGAATCTCACTAAGTAGCTGAAGCTGGCTTCGAACCTGTGCGATCCTCCTGTCTCAGCCTCCCAAGTACTGGGATTACAAGCCTGCACCACCATACCTGGCTGGAAAAGATATTGCTTTTCATCCCCTACAAAAAAGAAAATTAAAAAAAGTCATATCATTTCATCTGAATAACAGGTTCCAGGTGAACAAAATGCACTATCTGTAAAAGGAACAGATTACTCAAAGAACATTGTATTGCTACAAATGGTTCCTTCTCTATTTGTCCTCACTTACGCTGAAATAAGGGCTAGTCACTGATATGTTTGTGAATGTGCATCATGTACAAATATACCAAAGTCATTCACTAAGCCAAAAATAAGAAGGAGAAAGGGGGAAGAGAATGAGGGGAAGAAATGGGGAAGGGCTAAATGAGTGATGTGTGCATGTATGCCTCTACTATCTTATACCCCATTAAGATACATGACTGCAGTGCACCAATAAAAAAAGAAATAGGGCTTATCTCTCTATTTCAACCAAAAGATAATTAGCATTCTGTATTCAGAATGTTTTATCACCTTAGCACATCAACATTTCTAAGTAGCATCTGTTCACTCAAACAAAATAGTGCCTAAGTGAAAGCTAATACCTATTAGTAATCAAGAATGTGAGCATCTATTAACTTAATGAAAATTACTTCCTTTCTTTTTTTAAATTTCAAGCTTGTGCCCTTCTACTACATGGATAATATTGCCCTTTTGAAGAAGCTCTGTGGGGACTGATCGTATCTGTAATTCATGCAATAGGAGCAACTAGTTGTCAACAGACTGACAAGACACTGTCAAATGGGTCACTTCATGACACACTTGAACTTAATTGGTACGAATTGTCAAAATCCTGAAGATGCTTGTGAATGCAAGAGTTTATCGATCCAAGCTACCAAATGAAGTTGCACCAAGAAAAGACATGCCACTAAAATCTCTGTTTTTGAAAAACGGTTGTACCAACTTGTGTGTACAAACTGGAGAGATCCTTCACCAGTGTCCTCTTTTTACTTGCCCCTTTACTAGAAAAAGCATACACTTATTGATAGGAACATGTGAGCAGGATGCATTGTGCCTAGCTTTTTCTTAAGAGAGAGACTGAAACTTGGGCCAAGAGACTGAGGAAGCCAAGCCATTGCAGATGACTGTTTGAGCAAACTGATCCGCAGAGCTGCCACAGTGGCAAATGGCGCTAAAAGGCACAAGAAAGTGGGACAGGAAAAGCGCTGGGCAAGACTCAAAATGATTGATGGCATGCCTCTTTCGCTGGGTGCCATCTGTTGAAGACTACAAGGAGATAAGCGAATAGAATATAACTTTTAAATAGCTTGTTACTTTTATGAAATCAATCAATGTAATGGAACTTAAAAAGTACATGTCGACTTGCCCTCCCATAATCCAGTCCTTTCCTTCTCCTGTCAAAAATATTTTTGGTAAGTAAAAGAGGCCTTATGCCATATGTGTTTTAATATGATAATTTTAAAGCTTTTATTTCATTTTCCTTCCCCAGTTGAGAAAAAGAAAATTTCTATTGCATAGATTCTATTCCAAAAATCACTTGAGAAAAGATTTTCAGAACAAGTGATTTCACATTTTGTGGTTATTTCATTCAGTGACATTCCCTAGTGTTCAAAGCTATCATTTTAATTTAGAGTGGTAAATGAATAGTCAAAGTTTACTAATGCCACAGTGAATTTTAGATATAAGACTTGTGAAAACATTGTTTTACGTGTCATAGATAGGTCTTTAATTTGAGTAAGATGCCTTAATAATTTCTATGTTTATTAAAGCCTGCTTTAATTTCCAATCATTGTGAACTATCCCCTCCCTCCTCTACCCTCATAGATACAATAAAAAAATTTTATGTCTGTACTCAAATTTACTGTTTAATATTTGAAACATTAAATGAACATTAGGATATATTTTAGAGAAACCTCATCAAGACTTTTTATAAAATTATTATATAGGAGAAACCTCATGTATTGATGGTAAGGTCCAGCCTATATCTCACAAATTTCACATGAAAATATGCATCATTACTGATGAAGGGAGAGTTGTGTTGAAATTTCCATAAAGAATTTACATAAATCTCTGCAGCAATAGGACTTTAAAATATTCTATAAATTTTTTCTCTCCTAAGTCAAGATTCTAAAATGAATTTAAAATAAAGTAGGTTAGGTCTATTCTACAAAATGAAAATTCACATATAGTCAATTGCTTGGGTTAGAAAATGAATAGAAAAATAACTTACTCTATTTCTTAACCTACTTTTGGGAATATGTCTACTGATTACTGATTTCAAATATTACTATGGGTCAATATCAACATTGAGAAAAAATTTAAGAGTAGAAAATATGTATACAGTACAGATGAGTTCATTATTATAAAAACTGAAAAATTACTAAATTTAGTACAATAATTTATAAGATTATAGTTCCTTCTTGGAAAACAAAACTCCATTAGTTTTAAAGTAAATTTAAATTACTTTAAACGGAACTACTTAATTTAATAGTGTGTACAAGTAGGAAATCACTGGCTTGTCCAGCATCATGGCATTTTCAGATACACTGTCAGTGCTATACCATGGCTGTGATATTGTTCAAGTTAGATTAACAGGATGGAATCCAGAGGTAACAGGTGTGTAAGGATAGACATAATAAGTAAGATTAGAAAATAATAATTGGAAGACAGATGAGGAACAGGTTACAGGATGAGGTTAAATTATACTAACAGAGAAAAAAACATCTGAGTAGCGGAGCGTGGTGGTGCACGCTTGTAATCCCCATGCTTGGGAGGCGGAGAGAGGAGGATGGCGCAGGTTCGAAGCCAGCCACGCTGGCATAAGAGACCCTGTTTCAAAAATATAAAGAAAAAAAATATGTCTGGGAGTGTAGCCCGGAGGTAGAAGGGCTTCCAGGAACCCCAGTACCACCAACCAACCAACCAACCAACCAACAAACAAACAAACAAATAATAAAACATCTGACTATAGTAAAAATTAAGCCATTATCAACACCACCAGCTGAGCATTTTACATATGGTAGATGTTAATAAATATACTTTGATTATGTGTCCTCAGTATTAGCTGTAGTCCTAGCTCTGTCTTTTGCTGACCACATTCTTCATTCTATCTCTGCTGAACATGAGACCTTCAAACTCTCTACCAACTATAGCAGACAAGGAGGGGAAAAGTGAGAGGTCAAGAATCGTGGTTTTTTTTTTTTTTTTTAACCATCTCTGTCTTTTACTTAAAGAATTAGAATAATTATGACATTCTTACCATTATGTCGAGAATAATAGAAGTCATGTTTCTAACAGTTGGAGAAGGGAATAGCTGATTAGGAAAAAAGAAAATCGAAAGCCTGGGATGTTGAATTAAAATTTCTAAGGAATATAAATGGAATAATAGAGTATATTTGAATGAGGCCAATGAATGAGATGCTAGTGTAATATCAGTGTTGATTGTCTAACTATAATAGTTTTATTAACCAGCACACACTTGTAATCCCAGCATTTGAGAGGCTGAGACAGGAGGATAGCGATCCCTCCTCCCCACAGCCTCAGCTACTTAGTGAGGCCCTTTGCAACTCATTGAGACACTGTTTCAAAATCAAGAATAAAAAATAGGCTTTGGGTTGTAGCTGGAAGGTAGACTGCCCCTGGGTTTTATCCCCAGTACCACAAAAATAAATAAATAAATAAATAAATAAATAAATAAATAAATAAATGTTTTATTGCAGTTATGCTAGAGAATGTTTTAAGAAAAAGTGGCAATGATATTTAGAAATGATGTAATACTATAAACTCAAATGATAAAGAATAAAACCCACATAAATAGAAACAGAATGCTAAGATAAATATGGCAAAATGTTAACACTGAAAATCTAGTGGCAGAGTTTTTTTATTATTCTTGCAACTCTCAGTAATTTGAAATTATTTTAAAATAAATGGTTTAAAAATAAATAAACAAAAATACTCTAGAGGCCTGTTGCTTACACTGAAGATAAGTTACTGAATTTACCTGTGATTGATGCTTGGTAAAGTAGGCTGAAAACTATAAGTTCCTGCTTATGGTTCTTTCAAATAATCTATTTACAAGGTGAGTTTGGAAAGGTGGTATTGTCTTAAGAAACAAGCAAAATGTTCTAATTTAGCTTTATCACATACCTAAAAGCCTTTTATTTTATTTGAAACATGTTTATAACTTTGAGTAAGACCAGTACCAGCCATAAAGTTATATTTTTAAAGGGAAGTGACTTCACTCCTCTTCCTGGGAGTGTGAAAATGAAAGGAGAGCAGTAGCAGAAGGAGCTGCTCATGGTATGCTGGGGCAGCACAGAGTTCAAAGATCCTTTGAATGATGCTAGAAACCAGAAACTCCTAAGATCAGAAAGGATAAGGAGTCTCTTTTGGACTGTAAGCTATTAAAGACTTTTTTAAAATATTTTTTTACAAACTTATAGGATCATCTTTGTGGTCTCAAAATATTGGTTGTTATGCCCTATATAGACTACTCTGTCTCCATCTATAGCATATCACAAAAATTACAGATTCCTGATTTATCAAGGAATACACAAACATATCCAAATATTTATTTTATAGGTGGATATTTATTTTAGTTAGGAAGGTTTCCTAGAAATAGTTTAAACATCAAAGATAGCACAAAGCATTCTTTATTATATATACTTTTCAATAACAAGGAAAGAATGATTGTTAATTTTTTATATTTATGATGCAGCACTATTCATGGACCATTTAATTTTTAAAGTAATCTTTAAGACAATGTAAACAGTAGATACCCATTGTTGAAAAGAAAAATTAACATACTAAGAATATTAGTGGCAGGTATATTTAAGAGTTCGGATGATGAGATTGTGGGTTTCCTATTGTCAACAATATTAATGTTTCACTCTTATTAAATAATAGTTCATATGTTTAATGTCTACTTATATTTTATATATATATGTGTAAATATAAATGATCTCATGACTAATGTCCTTGAAAATACTCTTAGCTATAATATGTATTCTTTGAGGATTCTAGAAAACCAAATTTTTACTGTCTGGAATAGAATTAAATATTGAAAAAAAACACTGCACACTAAAACTGCATGTTATTTAATTCACATAATTGAATCTGAGAGATAGATGTTTTCTATTTTTTTCTAAACTTAAGAGATAATCAAATAATTTAGTCAAACTCATCAATAGATACAAACTATGCAAAAGATATACATTAACATTATCAGGAGTTATCCTAGTCTTGCATTGACAAATTTTTAATCAAAATTTTTTCCAAAGAGAATTGTAAAGTATATTAAAATCAAAGTTAAGTTTTTCAGGAATGTGATCATTTTATATAGTGATAAGGTTACTTTTGTTATATGCAATATAACAAACATCCAATAAGATGGGTCTTATAAAATAAATGTATTTGGTTTACATAGTTTTATGAATATATGATTTGTGTGGACACAAAAAATATTCATCTAAAAGGCTTTAATGACTCAAACTTAAGACCAATCATTCACCAAATATAACAGTGGTTGAATACAAGAAATATTCTCAAAATGCAATTTTACTTGACTAGTTTAAAAGTTTCCATAGGCTTTTCATTAAAATATTAAGAAAAAAATTGGAGACAAAAATTACAAATCATACCAGGAAAAAGAGTGTGTCATTTAAAGGGATAAGTTCAGGTGACCCCCAATTAGGTCACCCTGATTTCTGTGATGTATCTATTTTATTTCTTGATGTTTCATTTCCTAACTGAAATACCTCTGGCAAATGAACTTTGAAGTTTCTTGTGTCATTTATTTACTTAGTCACTAATATATCTATTCATCTACTTTGCTTTTTAGTAGAATAATGAGTTTTAACAATAACTTCTAGAATGTTATATAAAACACTATGGCATATATATTTACAAATTTATATTACTAGATACAATCATAGAATTAATGTTGGGAAAGAACAAGAAGCTGTGGGTTTCATTGTGCCAGTGAAAGCTAAGATGACAGGCGTTATTTCAATTTGAATAAACCCAAAGGTTGGGCTGTGGAAAGCCGGCTCAAACTGTTTGGCATTCTGTCTAGAAGACAGTCTTTGATAATATTCTTCTTTAGACTATATTAACTTGCTTTTTCTTAGTAACATTAAAAATTTAATTCTCCAAACAGTATAATTGACCAGGATTTTCCAATTGTTTCATCTGCCTCCCCACTTTCTGTCACTTAAATGGCAGTTTATTCAAACCAAGCACCTTGAATTTATAAAATGAATGGTCTACATTTTGCTGACAGCTTTCTTTTCTAAATTCAAAATGAAATTGTCATTCAAAACTTGCAAGTGCCACTTAATTGTGTGCAACTGCAGAAAATTGAGCTCAGGGTAGTAAATATTTTGAAGACCAAAAGGGGACATTTTTTTTTTTATTGAATTCATACTTTTTACTAGCCATTATGATATGTACTTCATGGTTTGTTTAAAAATTTTTGGTTGTTTTTGGCGGTACTAGAGATTGAACCCAGGGGCATTCTACCTCTGAGCTATGCCCACAACCCTTTTTATTTTTATTTGTTTTGAAAACAAAGTTCAGTAAGAGTTGCAAAATTTCTGCGGCTAGCCTTGAACTTGCAACAGGCCTGTCTCAGCTTCCCAAGTATGGGAATTACAGGGGTTCCCCACCACATCCAGCTTATTTAAAAATCTTTATCTAAAGATAAGAAATATTAGCTCCATTTTATTCCTGCGGAGACTTGGCCTCAGCAAGGGTGAGTAGGCTCCAAAGTCAGGGTGGAGCCATACATATTTGCTATTAAATCACCTTCTATGCCATTTCAAAAGGGGACTTTTAAAACACATGTTTCTTAACTTTATTTTTATGTAAGTTTTCAGTGACTGAAGATTATTATTCATAGTGAAAGGTGAATTAAGAAGTATTTGTTGGTTGTGATCTGCTTATGAGATAAACAGCTCACATTATATTAAAAAAAAAAAAAAACTTTCTTCCGAAAGTGTTTAGAACATGTAAAGGAAAAATTCAATACAAATGGACTAATTTTTCATTTCTTTTTTGTTTTGATTTGCTAATTTTTCATTCCTTGCTGTCCAAGCACTATTTTTCCTCGCCCAACTTGTGATTTTGAAGTTGCTGTGTTTTTTCATGTACACATTCTAAAACCATCTCTTTCAAAACTTTTATACAGAAGGTTGCTAAGAAATATTACAAATTCCAAAAGTAAAGTTATTGAGCTAATTTTTGCGGGGGGGGGGCTCTTCCAATTAACAGAAATATTTATGTTGAAAAACTGAAATTACCTCCTGAATTCTCACCTTTTACCTGATAATTCCTGTTTTTGTTTGAGTTTTAGCTTATATTACACTTTCTTAACATATAAAATTTTTAAAAAACAATTGAGCCGGGTGTGGTGGCGCTTGCTTGTAATCCCCGAGCTTGGGAGGCAGAGACAGAAGGATCGCGTTTGTTGGGAGTCAGCCTCGCTGGCTCAAGAGAGACTGTTTCCAAATAAAAAAAAAAAAAAAAAAAAAAAAAAAATATATATATATATATATATATATATATATATATATATATATATATGATAGGTCTGGGAGTGTAGCCCGGAGGTAGAAGGGCTTTCAGGAACCCCAGTACCAAAAAAAAAAAAAAAAAAAAGATGACATTATTTTATATTTACCTCCCTCTTCAGTATCACTTTAAATTCTCTAACTTTTGTGAAATTTTTTTAAATGTAGAAAAGATTTAGTTTTCACTTACTATATAAAGAGTATCACACTTAGGTGCTGTGATAGATATACTTTTAGTCATTGTGATTTTTTTTTCCCATAAGAACAACAGAAACGTGAGAGAAGCCAAGAATTTTCATGTGTTGCTTCACAGTTTTGTTTTCTTGGCAGTGAGAGATCTTTTTAGTTCCCCGTTAATCTGAAAGATCAAGGCTATAAAAATGTTTTCAACAAAAAAGTACTTCTTATAGAAAGAAAAGTTTTGTACAATTCATGTTAAATATGGAAGTTTTTGATAGGTTGTACACATATTTAACAGATATGACAAGTCTTTAATATTCCAGTTTGGCATCACCCAATAAGAATTAAAATCAGAGTTTAATAACTGAATGAAATCAAATGTTGACAACTGAATTAAAATAAAGGAACACTAAATAAAGGAACCAAGTGAAAGTTTTAGTGGTCAAAAGTTGGAATAATGTGTAAGAAAAATAAATATGCATTTTATTATAACCCAAAGTATAAAATATAAACCATAATTTTATCCTGAAATAAATCAAATATCTATCCACTAAATAGATATAGATGATGAATGGGGAACTCATAGTTAAGAGATTTATAAATAATCATAAAATTTTACTTAAGAGACCTACCATTTAGAATAGATGCTTAGTAAACTATCCTATATATTGGAAATAATGGAAATGCCTGCTTAGATCAGAGACTATTCAAGGAGAGTGGATTCACTGTGTTCTCTATCAGTTTTTAAAAGACCTATAGAAATGACCAGCCGACCAAAGTGCTGTCACATATTACAATTTTTCCTCAACATATAGAAGTGTAGAGAAACATTAAAATCTGCAGTATTTTTTGTGTTTGTAATTAATTCCCAGGGTTTCTATATCTAGTATACCAATACATAGAGACTTAAAATATAACAAAATTAATCATCAATAGATTATTACAGATATAATTATATTTCATTACTGAAGAACACATGCAATTCTATAATAGATCATATGAAATTAAATAAAAAACACTAATAGATCTGACATTTTATCATTGTTTTTTAAAAGCAATCTCCTTCAGGCAAAGTTCACCAATTCATGCTCCCTCTAAACCTAGGCTTAAATTTGACAGATAAGGCTTTAGCACATGAAGAGATGTGTACTATCTAAAACATGAGGCTGCCTAATCCATCTATAATCTAAATCATGCTTCAGAAATGTACAATAGAAACATGTAAATAAAAGGAAAATCCCAAGTCTAACCTTCCCCCCAATTTTTTTTCTTCATTTTTAAAGACATCCTCAAAATGCAAGCTTGGAGTTTCGGCTTTCGACCCTAAAAACTAAAAATATTACTCTTGCATAAAGAAAAAGTATTTTTTTTATTTTTTATCTTTTGCAAACACTAAGCTAAGTTACTTACATAAGTACATCAAATATTTATGTTATCACTGAAAAAAAACTCATACATTCTAAAACATACTTAAAATTATTTCTAGTTGCACAGGAATTCAACTGGTTCTCTGCAATAACTAATAAACTAATAGGTCTGGCTTCTAGTCGTCATTTGGCTTCAGTTCACTTAAAAAAGATGTTCACTGGAATAATTGATTTCAATATGGAAAGAACCTTAATTACATTGTCATATTATCTTCTGACAACATACAGAAGGCAACAATTCTAAACCAATACAATAGGATGACAGAAGTTATATAGCAACAAGCTTATTCATATATTTATTTATACCTGCTTCATTCCCTAAAATGGAATTTACCTACCTCTAAAGAGCCTGAGTGTGGGCAGGCAGGACTGGTGTACAGGTGTGAACACATTCAATCTGTGAAGAAAACATGGGTATAATAAAGGTATGATGTTTAGGGTAGGTTGGGTGACGAATACAGATTTGATTTTCACTTGAACCTTAAAATATTATTCAGACCTGGAGTTAAATACTCATCAAGGATCCATTAGAAAAATCAGTTGGCAGCAACAGCTCTAGCAACATCTCTGCAGTGCTAGAAATCACCTTTTCATTGGGTATGGTAAGAAACATAAGGATGTCAGTACTTATGTGCTGGCTCTGTAACTGCAAGCATGCTGCTAGAAAGAACATTCAATTGGCCATGTTGCTTTAAATATAGCAGAGACAAGACTCATCTTTCTAAATGTGTATGCTCTTGACCTTGACTTTGGAAAACTTGCATAATCTTCCAGCTATGCTGCAAAATGCCTGGATAACTTTTAACAACTTTCTGATGTCTCAACTTCTTCATTTTCTAAAAACGATGGTAATATCAGTTTTAGTCAAATATGATAGTATAGTGGAAAGTAAAAAACACAAATATATGAACTTTAGGTGTAACTAATAATGAAAATTTAAATTTATAATAATTTATTTTTTGAAAATTGGTTATATGCAAACACTCAAAGCAGCTGCAGAAACTTTAATGAAAAGAAAGATAAGTTCTTGGGTTTACCATATCTCTGATGATTAGAAAGAAGAAGGGCTCGGGAGTCCACTTACCGGCTATTTAATGATGAATTAAAATTTTATTACTTTAGAGTTTGTAAAGACTTTGTCTTGCTCAGAGCACGAGCTCTGCAACTTATTTTTCTAGTCCGTAGAGATCTTTCCTTATTTTATTCATGCAGTGAGAGAATACTGATCTTTGGGTCCTCACATCCTCTGCTTTACCACTAAAATGTCTTTCTCATTCCCAATTCCAGGGCTCACATTATCTTGTTTCATTAACTGGACAACTCTGAGAGACCAAGTCATATCACTGTATATATAAGAACTATTATTTCACAATTACTCACGAGGAGGCATTCTTCTAGGCCTTGCAGATATGTAGGTATTTGGTACTTTTATTATCATACCAGCATGAGGATATAGACACTCTATTCCTATTATCAGATGAGGAAACTGAAGAGAGTCTAAGCTGACTAAAGTCACTTACTTAATAAATGGTAGATTAATATATTAATAATTATTAACTTACTAATATATTATTCTCTCCAAGCCAGAGACCATAGTCTTAAGGACTAACTTACTTCTCAGCAGATAAGCTGAGATGCAACCAGAAGTGTCTCAGAGGCTCCTTTGATGGTAAGTTATGAAGGTCTATAACCTTTTCTTTCAATCACTTTACCGTTTTTGAAAATTATGTTTGTTTGTTTGTGTTTGTGTGTGTATGTGTGTGTAATATTAGCATTAAATAAAAATTAATGGAGAGAAGGAATGGCTATACAAATATGAGGTATATGAGTAATGTTATAATTAAAATAATAGAGATGAAATAGCTACATATATATGATCATATAGAAATAAAATACAGTATTTATACTTGCAAAAAGTGAGCATTCTGACTCTCATATCTTATGATACGTTCCTTTCACACAATACTAAAACATACTATAAAATTCTGAAAATAATTTTTATAAAACACAATATTTCATATTTATTTGATACCTGTAAAGGGTATTGCTTCTAACACCTACTTTTTTTTTTTGCTGTAAAAATTATGCCATTCTTCTTGCTTCTAATTACTGGTTCAGCTGAAGTTTTTTGTTATTTTCTTTGTTTGTTTTATGTAGTTATATTTACTGTTTTTTAAAGTATAAGCAATCTTTACCAAAAGAAGAAATTCTTATCAAATTCCAGCACTCTCATATTAAAATATTTGTTTTAAATATTCAACAAGTACCTGATCCAAAATGCATCTGAATATGAGGATATGATGATATTCATTTAAAAATAAATAAATATAGGCACTCTTGTAAGCAATTTTAGTATATCACTTGAAGAATGGCCCACTTAAAATTCTGTTTTACCAAGTTGGTTGATTTAATCCTGCTTTATATTCAGATAAACTAACTGTTATTTACTGCCTGAATACTAGCTCTTCCACAAGCAAATTTAATTCACTTCTTTTACTTTGTCCCTCCTTGGTTATCCAGTGTAAATAAAGATAATGAGTATAGGATTAAAATTTGTAGATAATTTGATAAAAGAGTGAACAAAATATTTTCCTGAGAAGGTGTATATTTTCTACTGAAAAGTGCTACAGCCTGAACACAATGTCTTCCTCTGCTCATGGTAATGTCTCCTCAAGGAATGGATGGTTGAGAGATCATAGGCCATTCAACCAACAAGAATGTCCTTAGCCTGCAGAATAGCCAGTTGTGGTGGCATATGCATGTAATCACAGCACCTGAGAGGCTGAGCCAGGAAAATCACATGTTTAAGGACAGCCTCAGAAAGTAGCAAGACTCTTAGCAACATACTGAGATTCTGTTTCAAAACAAAACAAAACAAAAAACAGAAGAAGGACTGGTAGTATAGCTATGAAGTAGACTGATCTGGGGATAAATAAATAAATAACATGCCATGCCACATAAAAGCAATAAGAAATAAAAACACCGACTTTCAGAAAGACGAAGATGCTATCATTGTATGCTTTACCATTTAAGTGAAAGTGGAAGGAAAAGTCTGTAATCCCAAGCAGAACTTTAAAATAATTATAGGGGTTGTATTTTCATATACTCTGTACTTTGTACCAGGAAAGCTTTTTCTCTAATGTTTTTGGAGCTGAAAAAAATAAATGAACATCCTTCCTGGATCATTTTTTAGAAATAGGAGTGAAAAGCAATGATCTGCTTCTGTTGGAAGGATGGAGTGAGAGTGGAGGCAAGCAAAGCAACCGAACTGCATAAGCTTTCTTTCATCTTTTTTTAAATAGACACCACAGTCCTTTATTCACCTTCATAGAGTCTTTCTTCATCTCGTTTTATGATCAATGCTACTGTAGGAGTGAACAGAGCAGACGGGCATTTATCTTGTTATCCCTGGTTTTGGAGAGCACTGTCTCAAACATGCTAGATGATAACATAAAAAGGCCTTTATATGTTAAACCCAAAATGAGTAACTTCTCTCCCAGAGAAAAATTATAACCAGGATCTCAGCTTCTATAAGGAAGTCTCCATGAGTCTGAAAGGTAAAATGATTGTTCCAGTCTCGTGATGCATGAAGGTTGGAAAGGTTATCAGTATCTATACTGCACTTGACATCTGATTTACAGCCCAGGTTGCTACAGCTGTTGCATCTAGGAGCTAATAGATAGCCAACCCAAGAAGGAAGACTGATTTCATGGCTTGACTTTTGGTACAGCCAGCAGTGATGCGGAAGTAACAGACTCTCTGAAGTGTGCAGGCTGCTAATCGCAATGCAGTGTACACCACCACTACCTTCTTGTGAAGATCAACCTCCACTGATTCAAACACTTGATTAGATGTTGTAATAAGTTGTATAATGTTTCCCCAAAATCTGAATCCTCTAGGAACCTAAGAATGTGACCTTATTTGAAATTAATTAATATGAAATTATATTGGGTTAAAGGTATAAACTAAATACAATAATGTTATCATAAGAGAAATAAATGCATGAAGAGATACACGTAAAGTAGAAGGGCGTGTGAAGAGGTAGGCAGATACTGAAATAATGCAGCCAGAGACCAAGAAATGGCAAGAGTTTCTGGGAGTCAAAGGAAGCTCAGAAGGGCACTAGGACTTTTTCTGGAGCTGGGAGAGAGGATTTAGTCCTGTTTATACCCTGATTTTAGACTTCTGGCCTTTAAAATGAGGAAATACATTTTATTGTTTCCAACTGCTTTATACTACATTGTTACTGCAGCCCTAGGAAACTAAAATGTTTTATGTTAGGTCTTATTCTCTTAGGAGTCCTCTCTTGACCATATACATGCTTCATCTTAGTACCCTATCTGGCCTAGAAGTTTCTTACATGTTATCTCTTGTAAGAGTTACACCTCTGTGTATTTCAAAAATGTTACTAGAACATCATACTTGTGATTTTCCCTCTAGACTTGATAAGGTAAAACTGTATAATGTAGGCATGGGGAAGTCTGCCTTTCTTGGCAGACTACTTGGAATAACAAATTAAGTCCTGAATCATGATCATAATGTTTCAGAGCTTTGGCGGTGAATGGCTTGAATGAGGCAAATCTAGAGGTGGACCCTGAATTTTGTGCACATTGCTGGTTCTTTGCAGTAGCATCCCATTGAACAATGGGATCTACTGGTAATCAAGAGCTTTACAAAAACTTTCTTGGAAAATTTAATTAATCACATTTTAAAGCAATATTCTATGTATTTGCTTCTTTCTCCGTGACATTGTGGTACTGGGGATTAAACGCAGGGGCATTCTACCTCTGAGCTACATCCCCAGCCCTATTTTTACTTTTTATTTTTTGAAACAAGGTCTCACTGAGTTTGCAAAGGGCCTCACTAAGTAGTAGCTGAGGCTGTCCTTGAACCACAATCCTCCTGTTTCAGCCTCACAAATGCTGAGACTACAAGCATGTGCCACCACCCCTGGCTATTTTTTTTTCCCCAGCAAGACAAATTTTACTTTTTGCAAAAAAAAAGATTCTACCACCAGTAAAGAGTTAGATGTAAAAGGAAGAAACTTTATGGAGGCTACTTTGCTGTGTTTCTATTGGTAGGAATTTAATCTCACAATCTTCATGTCAAAGGCTGAAGGGGATGCCAGGGCAGGGGTTGACACAATTTTCAGGAAATGGTATCTTTACAAAAATACAAGCACAAATAAAGATTTACAATGGTAGTTTTACAAAATGGAGCCCAAGATAAGCTAGTCCTTTGATATAAAAGATCTAATTATAGTCTCACAATGCTCTCCTCTTTTATTATGCATTAATACTCATTTCTTAAAATTCTATTAACATATGGTGAATCTTGCTCTAGAAAGTATTTGAAAAGAGATTATTTATGTAATCTATGGAGGATTGTTTGGTTAGAACTGTCTCTATCTGTCTCAGGACTAGGGCTTTAACACAGAGGATTATACCACATCCTACTTGGATCATTATTTAAAATACTATAATAAGAAATATTATGATCTGAGTCACTATTTTTTCTTGTTGAAATCCTAATGAAATCAACATATATGTGAGGGTCTAATGACTCACTAGGGCCTTGTTAGCCCTATATAAAGCCTTCCTTAGAGTTTGAAAGGCCAGGGTAAAAGGTATTGCCAATTTTATTAGAGTACAAGTTCCACTCTAATTGGTCAATAAGGTCTCAGGTAATGGTCCTCTACAGAACTACCAGACATTTTCTCAGGAAACTGCTAATGCAGACTGATTATCTTTCTCCTCAAAGGTCCAACATTTACTGTAGCCAGTAACATTGTCCCAAAACATTGTCTATCCTACCTTGAGAAGCATGAGGTATAGTTAGTATTTGGAACTGGAGGATTAACAGTTTTGAGGAACTCTTGCTTTGGACCCTGAGTTACTGAAATAGGAGAAATAGGATCTTTTGTACATCTGATGTTTGTTGGGTCTGAGGCTCTTCCAATTTGAAATATTACTACTTGAGCCTTCGGCCTGTTTGCCACATAAGTATAACAGCTACTTCTGAGAGGCCAAGGACTTTGTCTTATTTATCCCTATATTTTCAAGATTAAGGTTGGAAACAAAGTTTAAATAATGCTTGCAGAATGATTGGCTGACATTTTTTATTATAATTGAATCACTAATGCCATTATTTTGAGTGCTTTCTACATAACGCCACAGATATTAGTATTATCTAATTTAATAAATTATAAATGCCATCCCCTTTTTCTTATGGGATCAGTAACTTACTGAGCTAGATGCTGAAAACATGATAATATAAACAGACATGCTCCCTGCTTTCAACCCACGCAACTTTACGGAATAGATTAAAAACAAAACAAAGCTTAGTGCCCAGAGAACACTTTCTCTTTTGACTCTTAAAAAGATCAGTTGGATCTTGTAAATTTTCCTTGTGTTTGGAAAGGGAGCTGCAGTGCCACTGGGGTGTACAAACAATGGGTTTCATGAATTTCAAGTCCACTGAACTTTACCCATGCATGGTGGCTCTTAAAATGTTTTGTGCCTAATAACCACCAGGTATTCTTTGAATTTAGGTTAAAATCCAAATATGTTTCTTTTAAGGGACTTTAAAAAAGATTGCTATTTTAATTTTTAACTATAATTTTTGGAAACAATAGTTCCAGAATTCTAAAATCTAAAAATACACATTCTAAAATTCTAAGTTAACACATAGTATCCTTGCAACTGATGTGCCTTTGTTCATGCCATTATCACACTATGGAATTTGCTACTAATTTTCTTCTATCAACAAAAAAGGTGTTCTTCAGCTGCATGTTTACATCTCACAAACTTACTTAACCATTTCATATAACAAAAATTATTTCTTCTCTGACTCAATAGGACTTATGATGCAATTATTTTATTTAATGTCAGTTTTTTACTCTATTCAATTGATAGGTTAAATACCTTTTTTGTTGTACTAGGGATGAAACCTAGGGGCATTCTACCTCCAAGTTACACCCCAGTTCTATTTTTTATTCTTAATTTGAAACAGGGTCTCAATGAATTGCAAAGGGCCTCACTAAGTAGCTGAGGTTATTGCAAAAGGTGAACCTCCTGTCTCGGCTCCCAAATGCTGGATTACAAGCATATACCATCACAACTAGCTTTAAATACCTTATTTAAATAAATGTGAAGCCATGTGTGGTGGTACACACTTGTAATTCCAGTACTTGGAAGGCTGAGATAGGAGGATCATAGGTTTGAGGACAGCCTCAGCAAGTAGTGAGACTCTCATCAGCCTAATGAGATCCTGTTTCAAAATAAAAATAAAATACTGCCAGGGGAGCATCTGGAAGGTAGAATCCCCCAAGTTCCATCCCCAGTACCACAATAATTAAATAAGTAAATAAATAAGTAAATAAATAATCTAATTAATATTGAAAGACTACAATTAAATAGGTTCAGCATGCTAAGTGTATTTTTGCAATCAACTACTAAGAATATTTTTCTTTGTATCTACTCAGAGACACTGGTTTATAGATATTGTTATGGCAAACATAGAAGTTGTGAAACATTATAATTAGTATCATTTCTGTTTCAGACTTTTTCTTGGAAAATTTAATATTCATACATATTATTATTTTGCCTGAGGAGGCAATTAAGCCCAAGTAATATAACTACAGGTGTTGAGTGGTTTCAATTGCATATATGTAACCAAAAATATAATTTGAGAGGGCTTCCTTAGTTCACATTAATACTATGGATTAATAAAAAAAAGGTGTCTACAGAAATCTTGGGGAGAGAGATTGCTTTATAAAAATCTGAAAAGCAATCCCCTTTTCAATGAGTGACTACTGGTATAAAATGCACTGAATACTTCACCCAGACTGTCTTCAGAAATGTGTAGTTCTCTGAAATAAATGAGTTTCAAAGGTAGCAAAAGTTTTTTTTTTTTCCATCCCAGAATTTATATTTTTCTCTATATATCTAGTCTTTCAGCAGTCAATCCCCCAGAACCTTGATTTTTAAAATTGATTTTGCTTTTGCACGTTTAAATACAAATAATGATCTGCTTTTGCTTTCCACCCACAGCTGCAAAATCCCACCTGGATTAATCGAGTGATTTATTGAAAATGAGCCAATTGATCTTCCTCTACTCTTCCCTTCTTGGCTCTGTGTAAATACTCCTGGACCTATATCAGCAATGGTATCTGATATTTAAAACCCTGTAGAGACTGAGCCTCCCTGGTTGAAAATAAATTGCTGCTCATTTTGGCCAAGCTCAATTGGCTTTCTAGAACAGGACTAATCTTGATGGTGATGTCATGACCACTCTGCTCCAGGTGGAAGAAATTGATTGATTGATCTTGCTCAGAATGTCAGAGGAGCATTGGTCAGAGCATAGGACTCAAGGTGCGGTGGGATTCCTGGGTAGTATTTGTAATGAGATTTAAAATCCCTAGAAAAAAGGAAAACATGACAGTTGTGATGATAAGTACCTCTGTAGGGTGGCTTCTTCAATTGTAGCAGGTCATGTTATAAAAATACTCTAAACAGCATGTATCAGGTAAAATAATCGCTGCCAGGTCACCTACAGAAATTCTGAAGAGAGATTTACTCAAAAAGAATATTATCTTTCTTGAATACAATATATACCTTGATTTTCAGAGACATGTGTCTAACATTGAAATTTCTTTCATGTGACCTATTTATTAAGCAGTCATAAATGATACTATTTTTTTAAAAAAAGCATCACAACCATCAGATATATTATGCAAATCATGCTATTGAAATTTGTAGAGGTAAAACATTAAGTGTGTGAAAAAATATTTGGGGTTTATGCTTTCCATACAAAAATAAAAGATATTGGCACTAAACACTCAAGCTGTTTTTATATTTTCCTCTCAATTATTGATTCATTCAACACCTAACATACAACAAACACAGAGTGAATAAACTATTACATTCCCATCATCAGAGTTAACTCTAAAGTAGACTGAACACAGTTTGGTGAAAATTATAATGTATATAGAAAAAATTTGCTAAGGGAGCATATAGGAAAAAAATTTCAGTATTTTCTTCTACTGAGTATGAACCTGTTTAAGGAGCAAATCACAAAAATTTGTAGTAGGATAGATGGCCAGAGGAGAGCTTCTTTAAAAAAAGAAAGAAAATGGCTATTTCACAATCATCATCCAATTTACTGTGAATCACTATACTTTTGTTGAACGAATTAGCTTTAAACTAGGATTCATAATTATTTTAAGAATCTCATTTTAATTTATCAAGAGAATATATTTCTTATTTAAAGAAACTACATATCTTTTCTCCTTTTATAATATGACAAGATTTGAACAAATCACAGAAAACATTTTAAGGACATTGTCATCTTTCAACCATTTATCACTTAATTCTCACAAGATAGTATGATAGTATCTAACAAAATAGGTAGATGCTATGGAGAGGTAAAGATATAAGAAAAGAGCCAGATGCAGTGGTGCACACCTATAATCCTAGTACTTGAGAGGTTGCAACAGGAAGCTTTCAAGTTCAAAGCCAGGCACAGAAATTCAGCAATATCTCAAAAACTAATGGAGAGCATGTTTTCAAATAAAATATAGAGTTGAGGGTGGAGGTGGGAGGTAGAATGCTCCTGGGTTCAATCCCCAGCATCAAACACACACACACACACACACACACACACACACACACACACACATCCTGCCCTTGAGATTGTGTGGCATAATAGGAGGGGTAAGAGTGTGAATAAATAAATAAGTACATGGAAAAATTAAGTTGCCCAAGTGTTATGAATGCTGAAAAGAAATAGATGATAAAAGAAAAAATGTCATAGTAGAGTGTAGTGTTAATTGGCTTATCTGTTACTATGACACTATATCTAAGAAAATCAACTTAGAGGCGGGAAGGTTTATATTATCTCTTGGTTTCAAAATATCCAGCCCACGGTCACTCGGTTCCATTGTTTCTTGGCCAATGGTGAGGAAGTTCATCGTGATGGAAGAATATGGCAGGGAAATGCTGCCCAACTAGTGGAGTCCAGGAAGCAGAGAGAATAAACAGAAGAGATCAAAAGCTTAATGGATTCTTCAAGGGTATGTCCCCAGTGATCTTTGCTCCAATATGGCCTCCAAGTTCCCATCACTTTACAATGGCACCACTAGCTGGGAACAAAACTTTCATTACCTGATCCTTTAAAGGATATTTGGGATCCAAACTATAACAAAGGTATTCTCGATAACGAGCCTAGAATAACAAAATGCTACAGACTGAGCAGGTTAAACAAAAGAAAGGTATATTCTCTCAGTTGGGAAGGCTAGAAGTCTAAAATGAAGGTGTTGGCTGGTTTAATTTCTTTGGAAACTCCCTTTTTGGGTCACTTTGGCCACCTCCTCACTGTGTCCTCACAGGGCCTTTTCTCTGTAGATACATGTCCCCATTGTGTCGCTGTGTGTTCTAGTTTTCTCCTATAAAAGCACATCAGTCATATCGGTTTAGGGCCACTCTTAATTTCATTTTAAATCAGTTATTTCTTTAAAAGTCCTGTCTAAAATTTAGTCATATCTAGAGGTCTTTCAAGCTAGGATTTCAATCTCTGAGTTTGTGGACAATGTAATTCTTCCCATAAAAGAAAATATGTCATTAATAATTTGGCAGTACTTGAAAGGCTGAGACAGGAGGATCTTGTGTTTGTGGTCAGCCTCAGCTACTTACTGAGGTCCTCCACAACTTAGTGAGACCCTGTTTCAAAATAAAGAATGAAAAATAGAAGCCGGGTGTGGTGGCATACATTTGTAACCCCAACATATGGGAGGCTGAGACAGGAGGATTGCTGTTTGTGGGCAGTCTCAGCTACTTAGTGAGGCCCTTTGCAACTAATTGAGACCCTGTTTTAAAATAAAGAATAAAAAATAGGGCTGAAGGTGTGGCTTGGGTTCCATCTCCAGTATTGCAAAAAAAAAAAAAAATTAGGGCTGGGGGTGTAACTCAGAGGTAGAATTCCCCTGGATTCAATTTTTGGTACCAAAAAAATAAAAAATAAAAAATAAAACTTCACCAAAAAATTGGGAGATAAAAATAATTACAAAGATTAAAAAAATGAAGGGGGAAATAGTAAATCTGATCAGAAAAAAAGAAATATAAAACATGTTACTATAAGCCTGGATTATCACCTTTTACAAATAATTATCATTTTTGAAATACAGATCTTCATACATACCATACCCTATGGCTCCTCAACATCACAAAAAGTTTCAAGAAATTAGGGTGGATATGAAAGATCATTCATTCTCTGGCTGCTACTACTCTCGTTAGACACTTAACTTTAAACCCCTATGTATTGAAATTCTGACCCAAAGATTACCATGTTACTTGTACTTCTCAAATATGTCATGCCACTTTATGCTATCATTGTTATTTTTCAAATGAAGGATAGGTTTTATCTTCTTGACAAATACTACAACACTACAAATAGTGACTCATCTAACAGGTGTTTTAGAGAATGTTCTTAAAATTTCTCAGGCACAGTAAATATTTTTGCTTTTGTATTTTGCTCCACTTTGGTTATTTGCTGTTAAAAATGTAAAACATTTTTTCTCATCTACTTACACACAGTCCATTCTCACTATTTGTGGATTCCATTTAAAAATTTAGATTCATTTGCACCCCAAACTCAATACTCAAACTGCTGTCATCGCTATTCGAATACTGGCACATGGTGGACAAAAATTTGAGTTGTTTAAAACATGCTTTCTCAACTGAGATCAGCCTTCATCTTTAAGGCTTTATATGATAAACTAATGTGGGGATTTTTTTTGGTCTGTTTTGTTTCACATATTTTATATTTTTATGGGTTTTTTTGTTTGTTTGTTTTGGTGGTACTGGGGTTCCTGGAAGCCCTTCTACCTCCAGGCTACACTCCCAGACCTATTTTATACTTTGTATTTGTAACAGGGTCTCTTAAGACAGGGTGGCTGGATTTGAACCTGCGCGATCCTCCTGTCTCCACTTCCCAAGTGCAAGGATTACAAGCATGTGCCACCACACCTGGCATATTTTTATGTTTTTTTTTTAATTGGTGTCTTTCTTGGGTAAAATAGATGCCTACGACATTATTCTCACATGCTGTCTAGTGTTCCTAATCACAATAAAACTTTGATGTACCTTTCAAGAAAATGCACAGGCTGTATAAATTGCACACCAACATATTATAGTGTGCTTCCCATGAATTCAATGTTAGTAAATCTATACTACAAAATAAAGTGATTTTGAAGAGAAATACACAGTGATATCTCATGACAAGAGGTTTGCAGAAATCTAACCCTGTATTTCCCATAGAAGTAATGGTTCAATATTTGCTAACTTAGTATTTATGGCAACTCTATAGAAATTAACTACTGTAAATAATGTGTTTTAACTGTATATGTCTTGATTATTTTGCTGTCAACTCCCAACATGTAGTAAGTGTTTTGTTCATCTTAGCATCCCTGGGACTTATATTACTTACTGTAATGCTAAATATCATAAAACCTAATTAGAGATATTCATCAAGTTATTGTTTAATAGAAGGAGAATAAATGTGTTATAATTTATCAAAAATGACTGTATACTTTTTGAAGATTAAATTGCAAGTTTTTGAACTATTTGCATGAAAAAATCACATCAAGAAGATTAAGTGGAAATCAGATTGAAGTAAAAAAGAATGAAGAAGCTGGGCGTGGTGGCGCACGCTTGTAATCCCAGCATACGGGAGGCTGAGATCTGAAGATCATGGTTCATGGACAGGCTCAGCTACTAAGTGAGGCCCTCTGTTTCAAAATAAAGAATAAAAAAAAATAGGGCAGGGATTGTAGCTCAGATGTAAAATGCCTCTGGGTTCCATCCCCAGACCCACACACACACAAAAAAAAAAAAAATGAGGAGGCTAGATAAAATATATGCTAGGAAGAACAATTATAAAATATTCCTAGTAGATATATATTGTATAGATTCCTCCCATCAAATTATATGCCAAAATACAGATGTGGTGGCTCATGCATGTAATCTCAGCTACTCAAGAGTCCAGTCTGGGCACCTCAGTGGGACTCTTAAAAGGATTAAAAACTTAAAAAGATTGGGGATACAGTTTAGTGGTAGAGTGCCTGCCTAGCAAGCAGCAGGACCTAGGTTGAACATCAGTACAAGAAAAAAAGCAAGAAAGCAAGAAAGGGAGAGAGAGAGAAAAAGAGAAAGTAAGGAAGAAATGAAAATGAAAGGGAGAGAAAGAAAGAGAAAGAAAGAGAAAAAAGAAGAAAGAAAGAAAGAAAGAAAGAAAGAAAGAAAGAAAGAAAGAAAGAAAGAAAGGAAGAAAGGAAGAAAGGAAGAAAGGAAGAAAGGAAACCCATGTTTTTTATGTTTGGCATTCCAGTTTTTTGTATTCAAAATAGTTTGGGTTATCACAGACTACAGAGCTAAAAACACCATTGTTTAAATTCTACATAACTTTTTTTTTTTTTGGTAGTACTGGGGTTCCTTGAAGCCCTTCTATCTCTGGGATACACTCCCACGGGCTACACTCCCAGACCTATTTTTTTTAACTTTTTATTTGGAAACAGGGTCTCTTAAGCCAGCTTGGCTGGCTCCGAACCAGCGCGATCCTCCTGTCTTCGCCTCCCAAACGCGGGGATTACAAGCGTGCACCACTACGCCCGGCTACATAACATCTTTTACATTCTCAATATGAAATAGAGTCCACTAGTAATAAGTAGTATGAATATAAAATTCTATGATTCTAGGGAGGAATTTTTTAACAACCATAGTCTTCTTGCTCCAACAGCCAATACAACAGTTGAGAAAGAATGACATGTGGATGTCATGTAAGCTACCTGCATAGAAAACATTGATGATAGCAAGGGATTCCTTTGTTTCCAAAGGTAGAGCCACAAAACAGAGCAGTGCATATGTAATTATATCTCTCTAGTTATAGAAACTTTTACAAACAGGATCTTGGTCTGCCCCAAATGGAGCAGAAAGTTTATTATTATTATTATTAAATAGAAATATGCCTAGAACATAGTGGCACTTCAAGAAATTTTGCTTTATTTCCCCAGGATTATTTAGTCCTAGAAACATAGTTCAATTGAAGTTTGAATGACAGAAGTTGCTTGAACTTATAATTTGGCAACTGGTACTTGTTATTTGCATCAATAATCAATAAATGAATCTAACATTCAAACAAGTAGAATGCTATTCTGGGTCCTGCACTATGCAGCAAAGAAAATATATAGTGTAGTATAAAGAAAATTAACTTAAACATTTGTTCATTATTTTGGAGTTCAAACTAGCTTTATTTAATAGGGGTAGACATTTTTGCAATTTATGAAGTTGCATGAAAAATGAGAATCCTTTTGTCACATAAAGATGATATTTTTATAAACATTCAAATGATATTAACATATTTACTTATTCAACAAAAAATAAATTGTTATGTTGTCTTTGTGTGGTACTGGGGATTAAACCTAGGTGCACTCTAACTCTGAGCTACACCTCCAAGCTGTATTTTATTTTTTATTTTGAAATAGGCTACTGCTAAGTTGCAGAAGGCCTTTCTAAATTAATAGGCTGGTCAGGAATCTGTGATCCTCCTGCCTCAGCTTTCCATATCTTGGGACTACAGCCATAAAAGATGATGTATAGCTGTCTGATATCTTTTAAAGAACTTTGATTATTGGCATTTATAAGATACTGACCCTCTATCTTAAAGGGGTTCTCCTCGATATGAGAAAAATCATAATAGTATATATAATACATTTTGAAATGATAAAAATGGATTCTTATATGATTGTTACTATACAGAAAGCATGTGGTTCCCTGCAAATCTATACAAGATTTATTTTACTCAGCAGTATAGATATTGCCAAGGAATGTTCCTCAAATGTAGTAGTTGCATTGATTCCTCAAAATATTTTAAGAAAAACACAGTGGAAAACTTGAAGGAGGTGGAAGAAAATTTCACCTCTTCAAATTTTGACTGGAAGTATTTCTGATTGAGTGTTTTCTTTTTTTTTTTTTTTTTTGTGTGTGTGTGTGTGTGTGTGGTACTGGGGGTGGAACCCAGAGGCTTTCTACCTCTGGGCTATACTCCCAGCCCTATTTTATATTTTATTTGGAAACGGTCTCACTAAGTTGCTGAGAGCCTCACCAAGTAGCTGAGGCTGACTTCGAACCTGTGCGATCCTCCTGTCTCAGCCTCCCAAGCACGGGGATTACAAGCATGCACCACCACGCCTGGCGAGTAAGTATTTTTGTTTCCCATTATCCTATCAGATCTGTTTATGAGCCTTCTCCCCATCATAGACTGTAAGTTTTTGAGGACCAACTGTTCACTCACATTCATGTTTGGGTTAGCTTCCTAGAGCTTCTGACACAAAGTAGCACTAACCAGGTGCTCTACCCATGAATATTTATTATTGCAGAGTAATAGAAGATAGAAATTAAACCAATATTTCAGCAGGGGTGTTCATTCCAAAAGCTTTGGATATGATACAGAAGTTGTTCCATGCTTTTTCTACTAGCTTATTTTGGTTGACTGGCAATTTTCAGTATTCCATAGTTTATAGAAATATCACACCAATCTCTGCCTTCATCTTCAGTATGTCTTACTCTATTGTTCAATTTTTCCCTTATAAGAATGCAATCATATTGGGTTAAAATGTATGTTCTATTCCTAAATTCTGTACAAGAGAGATATGGCCATCTGCTGATTTGACTGCCTCCCTTCATCTGTATCTATATGCCTGTTTTCAACTCAGGTCCACAGCCTGGACACTAGTCACTAAGCACCATCTTATTTTTCTAGCTTTTAGCAGTTGTTAGGACTAAGGGTGACCAACGAGCCCATTTTGAGTTAATGACTTTATTTTTAAGAGGAACTTTAAGTTGATACTACATGATTTCAACTTTAGATAATATATGCTGTTTTTGAGAATTAAGTATATTTTATCTATTTAACTATTTATAAATGCATATAGAGTAGCCTATAAGAAGGACCAATGATATAGTAAGAACATAAAAGTAAGCAACTGTCAGAAACACAAGAAAAAGAATTAGAGATACAATTTTTTTCCCATTCTAACTTCTTTTAAGAGAACCATTATTCTCATTTTAAAAATTGCTAAATTTTATTTTTATTTTTTTTACTCTAGCTTGTGGAGCATTCCTTAAGAAGTAACAATCATTAATAAACATTTGACCTATGGTTCTTGGGATATAAATTCTATGTGCTTTTGACTGCTTTTGAATCTCTCTGTTCCTTAGTATTTAAAGTATGCAAGGGAAACAATAAAGTAATGTGACATTAATTTATAGTAAAGTCAAATTAGGTAGGTAATCTATATAACTATATATTACATGAATTTCTATGTATATATAAATGAGGTATGCAAACATATGTTATGTATACATATATAACTATATACACATGTAAAACATAAAATGAGAGATATATAAGTGACCATGAAAATAAATGTAAAATATATTACTACGTCACTCATTTACGTTCAGTATCAACCAACAATATGGTTAGAATGCACAAATACACACAAAAGAGCACAAACACACCTGAAAGAATAGTAATGATGAAATAAAGTACACACTTATTATTTTTTTTTTTTTTTGGTGGTACTTGAGGTGGAACCCAGAGGCTTTCTACCTCCAGGCTATACTCCCAGACCTATTTTATATTTTATTTAGAAACAGGGTCTCACTAAGTTGCTGAGAGCCTCACTAAGTAGCTGAGGCTGGCTTCGAACCTGCACGATCCTCCTGTCTCAGCCTCCCAAGTGCAGGGATTACAAGTGTGCACCATCACGCCCGGCCATAATTAGTAAATTTTAATATGATAAAAAATAGAATTAATTGTCTGTAAGTATGTGGACTTGTTTCTGAGTCTTCCATTCTGCTCCATTGGTCTAGGTATCTGTTTTTATGTCAATACCATACTGTTTTTATTACTATGACTTTGTAATATAGTGTGAAGTCAGGTATTGTAATTTCCCCTGCATGTTTTTTGTTACTGAGAACTACTTCACAGTCTCTGGTCTAATTTATAAGTCTTTTTTCCATCTCTAATTTATTTCTGTGCATGCTGAGATGTAAGGATATAGTTTCATCTTCTTACAAATTGATAGCTAGTTCTGCCATCACCATATGTGGAAAAGGCTATCTTTTCTGCAGTGTATGTTTGGCCCCTTTGTCAAAGATCAATTGACTATATATAGGTGTGTGGTTTGTTTCTTTATTTTCTATTCTGTTCCCTTTGTCTGTATGCATGTTATTGTGCCAATACCATGCAGTTTCTACTATTATTGCTCTGTATTATAATTTGAAGTCAGGGATTATAATACCTCCTATATGGTTCTTATTGCTGAGAATTGCTTTGGCTACTGTGGGTCTTTTCTTTTACCATATAAAATTTATGACTGATTTTTCTAGGTCTATGAAGAATGTTGTTGGTATTTTGATAGGAATTACATTGAATCTGTAGATCACTTTTGGCAGAATGGCCTTTTTGTTGATATTTTGATGATATTTATTTGCCTATCCATGAGCAAGGAAAATCTTTCAATCTTAAAAGGTCTCCTTTAACTTCTTTTTTAATGTTAAATAGTTTTCATTGTAGAGGCGTTTTACAACTTTGGTTAGGTTTATTCCTAGTTATTTTATTGGTTTTGAGGTTATAGTGAATGGAATTGTTTTCTTTGTTTCTTTCATTGTGGATTCATTGTTTCATATAGAAAACAACTGATTTCTTTAGATTGATTTTGTATCTTGAAATTTTGCTGAATTGGTTAATCAGCTACAGTAGTCTTTTTGTAGAGTTATTTGGGTCTTCTAGATAAAGAATCATGTCATCTGAAAACAAAGATAGTTTTAATTCCTCTCTTCCCATTTGAATTCCTTTGATATCTTTCTCTTGACTTATTGCTGTGGCAAGAGTCTTGAGGACTATATTGAAAAGAAGTGATAATAGTGGGCATCCTTGTCTTGTTCAAGATTTTAGAGAAAATTCTTGCAGGTTTTACCCATTTAATATGATGTTGGCTTTGGCTTTATTGTATAATGCTTTAATGATGTTGACATATGTTCATTATATTCTAATTTTCTGCAGTGTTTTTAACATGAATGGGTATTACATTTTTTCAAATGCTTTTTCAGCATCTATTGATATGATCATGTGGTTTTTGTTCTCAATTCTATTTATGTGATGAATAACATGTATTGATTTGTGTATATTGAACCAGCCTTGCTTTTTCTAGGATGAAATAAATTTGGTCATGGTATACAATATTCTTGATATGGTTTTGAATGTGTATAACTAGTATTTTTAGAATTTTTGTATCTATGTTAATCAAGGATATTGATCTGTAATTTTCTTTTCTTGAGGTATCTTTATTTGGTTTTGATGTTAATGAGATACTGACCTTGTAGAAGAAATTTGGGAGAATTCCATCTTCAATTTCCTGGAACAAATTTTAAAGTACTGGGATTAGCTCCTCACTGAAGATTTTGTAGAGATTCAGCTGGAAACCAGTCAGGACCTGGGCTTTTCTTTGATGGCAGAATTTTTATTGCTCTTTCTATCGCTTTGTTAGCTATTGGCTGGTTTAGGCTTGCTATGTCCTCTTGGTTCAATTTAGGTATGTTATATGTGCTTAGAAACGTAACAATATCTTTTACATTTTCCAATCTATTGGAGTATAAATTTTCAAAATAGTTTCTTTTTCTTTCTTTTTTTTTTTTTTTTTTTTTTTTTTTTTGGTGGTACTTGGGGTTGAACCCAGAGGCTTTCTACCTCCGGGCTGTACTCCCAGACTTATTTTATATTTTATTTGGAAACAGGGTCTCAATACATTGCTGAGAGCCTCACTAAGTAGCTGAGGCTGGCTTTGGTCCTCCTGTCTCAGCCTCCCAAGTGCGGGGATTACAAGTGTGCACCACCATGCCCAGCTTCAAAATATTTTCTGATAATCCTTTGAATTTCCCTATTATCTGTGGTGATGTCTTCTTTTTATATTTATGATTTGAATAATTTGAGTTGATTCTTTTAGCTAGGTTGGCCAGGGGTTTGTCAATCCTATTAATCTTTTCAGAGAACCAGCTTTTTGTTTTGTTGGTTCTTTGAATTGTTTTTTTATTCTCTATTTTATTTCTGCTCTGATTTTAATAATTTTCTGCATTCTGCTGGCTTTGGGATTAAACTGTTGCAGTTTTTCTTGGTCCTTGAGATGTTTCATTAGATTCTTTACTTGGTGACTCTCTGTTCTTCTTATGTGGGCACTCAATGCTATAAATTTTTCTCTTAACACAGCATTAAAAATGTCCCATAGATTCTGGTAAGTAGAGTCTCTATTTTCATTTAATTCCAGAAATTCCTTTATTTCACCTCTTATTTCTGATCTTACCCACTCATCATTCAATATTTTATTGTTCAATCTCTATGTATTTAAATAGTTCTTTTGGGCTTCCTATTGTTGATTTCTACTTACATTCCATTGTGGTCTGAAAAGATGCAAGGAATTGCATTACAACTTTTTAATTTGATTTGTGGCCAAGGACATAATCTATTTTGGAGATGGTTCCATGGGCTGCTGAGAAGAATTTGTATTCTGCTGTTTCTGGTTAAAATATTCTGTACATGTCTACCAGAAATATTTGGTTTATACATTTCTTTAGTTCTGAAGAGTCTTTACTCATCTTTTGCCTTGAAGATTGATCTACTGGTGTGAAAGGTGTGTTAAGTCTCCTAATATTATTGTACTTGGATCTATTTGAGATCTGATGTCCTGGAGGGTTTGTTTTATAAATGTGGGTGCATTTACATTTGGGGCATAAACATTTACTCTCATTACATCTTCTTGGTGAATTGTTTCTTTAAAAAAAAAAGAAAGTGCCCTGCTTTGTCTCTTCTACTGTGTTTTAGCTTAAAGTCTGTGTTTTTGGATAACAGTGTTGGTATTCCTGCCTATTTTTGGTCTCAATTAGCATGATATATATTTTTCCATCCTTTCACATTCAGTCTATGAATTTCTTTGGCTGTAAGGTGAGTTTCTTACAAGCAGGATATATTAGGATTATATTTTTAATCCATATTGCCAGTCTATGTCTTTTCATTGATGAGTTAAGTTCTTTGACATTTATTATTATTATTATTATTATTATTATTATTATTATTAATTATTTTGTGGTACTGGGGGTGGAACCCAGAGGCTTTCTACCTCCAGGCTATACTCCCAAACCTTTTTTATATTTTATTTGGAAACAGGGTTTCACTAAGTTGCTGAGAGCCTCACTAAGTAGCGGAGGCTGGCTTTGAACCTGTGCCATCGTCCTGTCTCAGCCTCCCAACCGTGGGGTTTACAAGCGTGCGCCACCATGCCCGGCAAGTATTATTATTTAAATATGATTTTTGTTTTCTCTCATGTTATGTTCTATCTTCTGTTTGGTCTAATGTTATTTCTTCTTTACTTAGTTGCCCTGTTGATCAACTTCATGCTTTCTCTGGTTCTGCAATAGGCTTCTTTTTTCTTCTTTATGGTTTACATTTTTAAGTATTTTCTCTAGTGTTGGCTTTGTTTTCATAAATTTTTTGAGGCTCTACTTATCTTAAAACACTTTTGTTTCTCCATTAAATTTGAACAATAAACTTTCTGGATATAATATCTTTAGTTGGAAGTTGTTTTTATTTTTTTTTTGGATCTGGATTAAATCATACCAGTCTCTCCTGGCATTCATGTCTTGGGTTGTAAAGTCTGGTGTGATTTTTATTGTTTTGCCCCTCTATGTCAACCATTATTTTTTTCTCATTGCTTTTAAGATCTTTTCCTTGGCCTCATGTTAGTCATTTAAATTATTACATGGTGTGTGGAGGTCCTTCTTTAATTTTGTCTTAACAGTGTTCTGTATGACTCTTGAACGTGTATGTCCAAGTCTGTTACTGTGCTTGGAAAATTATCTGAAATTATTTACTGGAAGATATTATGAATACCCTTGTTGTGTACCTTTATCTCTTCTTTAATGCCCTTTATTCATAAGTTAGGACATTTCATGTTGTTCCATAGTTGTTGGACGTTTAGGTTTTGTTGCTGCAATGCCTTTTATATGCTATGGACTGTGCTTTCAGGTTTGAATGAACTGTCTTCTAACAGTGATATTCTATTTTCCATTTCATATAATCTTCCAGAATTTCTTTCTTTTGTTGTATTCATTTTACTTGTTTTTCTTTTATTTCATTCCAGACCTCTTTCAGATTATTTTTTAATGTCTCTATTTTCTCTTTCATTTCTATTGCACTTGCTGTTAGTTGTAAGGACTTTCACCATATTTAAGATCAGAATTTAGAATTATCCTTCTTGCATTTCTTATAGGTCAGTATTTGTAATTTCCCTTTTGTCCTCATTGTTCCTAGTTCTCATTTTTTCAGGTTTCTCAGGCTTGTTTTTCTGATGTCTTGGCATCTTCTCTTTTGTGTGTGATTCTGTGGGTATTCTGTCTAATCCAATTTTAGTAGTAGGAATTTAGAGGTGTCAGCATGTAAGCAGTGTTTTTTTTCAATGGTGAGGGTTGGATAAGGGAAGAGGAGCTGGGATGGGTACAGGAATCAGTAAAGTTGAAGATATGATTAGGTTGAGTAAGAATTTAAATATAATAAGGTAGTATTTGGTTGAGAATGAGAGAAGGTTAGGTAATAGAATTTTTGTAGTTAGTAGAGTATTTAAGTATGGAGATATGAAATAGCTTAAATATAAAGCAAGGAGATACAGTAACAGAAAAAAAAAGTTTTGAGAGAAGAGAGTAGGTAGGCTAGAGTGAGAAAGTTTGCAAAAGTAATTGGGGGGGGAAACATGAGTTAAGTAACAAAATAAGTTATAAAAACTAACAATAATAAATCAAAGATGAAAACCAAGGGAAAAAATAGAAATAAGAAAGAGAAAAAAAGACAAAAAATAAAATAAAGAACTTATAAAAGTGTAAAAGAAAAACAAAAAACAAACAAAAAAAGAAAATCAGCAGTCCTGAGCAACCTTATGTGACCCTGTACAGGTACTGTATGTCTCTGGAAGTTCTAACTGAGCTACCTCTGGGATGGGCCACCTGGTCTTACACTTCCAGGTTTCCCCAACTACTCTGGGCACTCATCTGCTGAGTAAGTAGCAATGCAAGCTGTTACCTGGCTTCTCTGCTGTTGTGTTTCTGGAGGTCACTGAGCACCACTGCGGGTGTCACCTCTGGTGAGTGCACAGACTTTTTGATCTTTTTCTGTATCCCTGAAGCATGATGCTGGTTGCTTAAGATGTTGGAACTCTGCTGCTGCTTTTTGCACTTCAAGTTCTTGAATTATATTTTGGGATTTCTTGGGGCTGCATTACCAAAGTTGGCAATGCCAGAATGAGCACTCACAGTTCAAGCCAGTGGCAGCTGGGCCGGCAGTTGCACCAGGTCAGTCACACGCTTGGGCTTTGTGCAGTTGATCTTGCAGTTCAGAGTACTAAATTCCTTCTGCTGTGGTTTCTGTTTCTGTTTTGGTTTGGAGGTTTGTTTATTTTGTTTGTCAAGATCCTGCCTTCTCGAGAGTTGAACTTTATTTTTTCCAGCTACTGAGATGTGCTGCATCCCACAGTTGCCATTTTGAATCCCCTCTGGTTTTTCCCCATTTAATGATGTTGGCTTTGGGCCTATTGTATATTGTCTTTATGATGTTGAAGTATGTCCCCTGTATTCTGATTCTCTCAGTGCTTTTAAGCATAAGTGGGTGTTGAATTTTGTCAAATGCTTTTTCAGCATCTATTCAAATTATCATGTTATTTTTGTTTTTGGTTCAGTTTATATGATGAGTTACATGGATTAATTTTCATATGTTGAACCAGCCTTGCATCCCTGGGATGACATCTACTTGGTCATGGTGTATGATTTTTTTGATTTGGTTTTTAATACATGTTGCTAGTGTTTTATTTAGCAGTTTTGTGTCTAAGTTCATTGGTTGTTTGTGTTTTAAATGATTGACATTTTAATTGAGGTTAAGTGAAATAAAATGGTTTTGGCAATATTGGTTGACCATATGCAGAAAATGGACATAAACCCCACCTTTTTTACACTGCATAATCAATTCAAGATAGATAAAAGACCTGAAAATTAGACCAGAGACCCTATAGCTACTTGAAGAATGCATAGGTCCAACACTTTGGCCTATTGGCATAAGTAAAAACTTTCTCAATAATATATCAAAGGCACAAGAAATTAAAAGGAGTATCAGTACATAAGATTGCATTAAACTGAAGAGCATTTGTGCAGCAAAGAAAACTATCAATAACCTCAACAGAGAGCTTACAGAATGAGAGAAAATTTTTGCAAACTATTCTCTGATAGAGGACTAATATTTAGAATATATGGATAACTTAATAAACTAGCTGCCAAGAAAACAACCCAATCAAAAAGAGACAAGTGAAGTTAATAGCCACTCCACAAAAGAAGAAAAACAAATTACTTTAAACAAATGTATGAAAAGATGTTCAATGTCATTAACAATCAGAGAGTTGTAAATTATCATTTTATTTGTGAAAAAATAACCCATAGCAATATATAGAGTAAGTTAGCTAGTGATTAAGGCCTTTTAGCATGTGGAACAAATATTAATTATGAAATGCAATCAAGCTAAGAAGAACAATGGATATTCTCAGCTAACTTATTGCAAATTATTTGTTTTTACATAGAAAAATTAATTATTGAAAGATATAGATATGTAAATAATAAACCCAAGATAAGTTTTATAGAATTTGACTCCCTTCTGTTATAGATAAAAATACTCTTTAATTTTTACAATGTTAAAAGATTTTAATTTAAAAAAATTTAAATGTGAAATTAATTTTAAAACATTTAAATGTAAAATATGTACTTAACTTCATATTCACAGGTGTTATATCTAAAGATTCAACCAATCATATTTTGAAAATATTTTAAAATAATGCATTTGTATTAAATGTGTACAATTTTTTCCTTGTCATTATTTATAATAACTAAATATAATTTGCATTATATTTGGTTTTATAAGTATAAATCATTTGAAGTATGAGGGAAAATAGATGTAGCTTATATGAAATACTACATCATCTTTCATAAAAGAATTAAACATCCATGCATTTTGGTGTCCACTGTGGTTGGGCAGTAGACATTTGGGAACAAATGCCCCATAAGCATTGAGGAATGACAGTATTTTATTCACTACAAATGTCAAAAGTACAAACAGGAGTAATACACCTAATATACAAATATGAGGTACTTCCATTTTGGCAAGAGAAGTCAATTCTTATAAGATAAATTATAAGAGCTATGATTAATTGTTTATTAAAATATAACCAAAATATTATTGGAGTACAGAGGATAAAAATGCTAACTCTCTTTGGTATAGTAAAGGAAAGCTTTATAGGTACAATAAGCAACAGGATAAAATAAAACGACCCTTGAGCACAGCCTTGAGGATAAATAAAATTTTATGTGGTATAAAATAATGATTATAAATATGCAATTAGAGAACATCAACAATATTAGAAGTAATGATTATTGAATCTTTTTTAATCTTTTAAAAGTTTTTATAACATGCCACACTAATTAAAAGGTTGACAACACGAACCCATATACAAAAAATTGTCTCTAAATATGCCTTTAGACTTATTAATATTTGATATTTTCTCTCACCTTTATACCATGCTAAATAAAGATTTAATTTGTTTGCCCTATCCCAATTTGTTTGCCCTACTTTCAATACAAAAAATATCATCCTATTGTCAGCTTTACATATTATAACTGACTCACAACCACAATTTTTCATAATTTTACTGTTTTAAATAATATTAATAATACCTCACATTTCCTTTCATTTCTATTCCCTATTCTTATCTCAAAAAATTCTCAGACTGACACATATATCTTTGTATTGTTGAGTAGAAATAGTTATATTAGCTTTTTATAATCAAGCCTTCAATGGTTTATCATAAGTGGACTCCAAATTCTAAAAGTGCATAAATATCATTTACATTATTACAACTATATAATTATGATTTACTGCAAGAACATGTAGTATGAATTTATTAGGCTCTATAAATTTCTAATGCCTTAAGCCTTCTGCCACTCAAATGGGAATGTTCAAATGGATTCTCTACACTTCACTAATTGCTTAAAATCCTGCCAATTTAATTTGCTTCATATTTGACTTTTCCTGCCATATTTTTAATTTTTTACTTTCAAATAATTTTGGATTTAGCAATACTGAAAGAGATACTGACAGTTAAAGTATACTGCTTAATAAGCTTTCTTGATTGTAAGACTTACCTAACTATAATGCAATTATCAAAACAAGGGCATTATAATTGTTATTGTAGGCATTATCTAAAATTTACCATTCTTCCCGAATGTTCTTTTTCTTTCCTAAGTATTCACATTGCATGTATTTCTCTTGTTGCCTTCCTTCTAATCTGTGGCAGTTTTTCAGTATTTATTTTTTATAACCTTGACACTTTTGAAGAGTAATGGTTATTTATTTTGCAGAATATTTTTCAATTTGAGTATCTGGTGTCTTATGTGTTAATGCTATAATAAAGAACCTTGTGCACGTATTTCTTTACATCGTTAGATATAAATACTAAATGTAGATACTTAAAAGTTATATGATTGGGTCAAATGTAATGCAAATGCAATTATATAAGGTATTGCTAGTTTAATATTTTTTCCAAATATTTATACTGATTTTTATTTCCACCAGCAATGTGTAACTTGCTATTTTTCCAAAACATCATCAATACAGGTCTTATCACACCTTTTACATTTTAACACTGTGACTAATAAAATCTGCTCTTAATGTTGTAGTTTGCATTTTTCTATTTATGTATAAGATTAAAATATTTTATGATAATTTTGTAGGATTTTTATGCATATATATGTCTTTTTTCTTATTTTTGTATTGGGTTTTGATAATTCTTCAGTTTGAAAGAGTTTAAATATTATAGCTATTTATCTGTGATATTGTTTACAAATATTTTTCTTTAGTTTTTCAGTTGATTTATTATCTTTATTGTGATTTTCTTTTTCTTGTAGCCAAATACATCTCTCTCAGTTACTTCCTCTGTATTTTAAATTACTATAAAAAACTTTCTCTACATACTAAGGTAAAAACAATTTACTTGTTTTTATTTCTAGTACTTGTATAGTTACACTTTATTTTTTTTCATTTTTTTCACTTGAAACCATATGGAATTTATTCCTGGGTATACTGTAATAAATAAATTTAGTTTTAGCATTTTTAAAATGAATATTTAGTTGTCCCAATACCATTTATTAAAAAGTCAATATTCATTCCAAAGATTAGAGGGTCCACCATTATTATAAACTAAGTTTCTATGTATTCAATTTTATTTCTGGATGTTCTATTTTAATAGTCTATTCAGCTATTTAGACATTGGTACTACATTATTATAATTATAGTGATATATTTTAATATCTTATAGAGCTATTGTTTTACTTTTTTAGTATTTTATTAGACTCTCCTAACATGTTCAATTTTCCTATGTTCATTATGAGCATTATTTAACTCCATAAAATACTATATGGCATTTTTATTGCTAGTACAATTAATTTATATATTAACATAGTAGGAATTGATAGATTTAGAATATAGAGGACATATTTCCATTATTAGAGCCTTGTGTTTTGAGATTTAAGAGCATTTGTAAAATTTTATATTTTTGCACAATTTATATTTATTAATATTTTAGCTTTATTGTTATAATTGAACATGAGGTTTTAGTATAAAAATACTTATCTATTTTGTATAAGATTTTTATGTTATTTTTATATCTTAATCCTTGTCAAAACTCCTTTATTATTTTATTTAGCTTTATTATTGATTTTCTGAGATTTTCAGGTGTGCTATCATATGTACAATTAGAGAACGATAGATGTTTTTCTTACATATAGTTACTACACAACTTAGCTTTTTTTGTCTAATTGCATTAACTAAAACTTATACTACATAACTGAACATCAGAGTACCATATGCTGTCACATTTAATGGTTTTCTGATTGTCCTTTATAGTATTTGCTATCAGAATCATAATTTTTATTATTTCTATTTGGTTTTGCCTGGCACACATTTTTTCATACTTTTCAGAATTGCATGGTTATAGGTATGTATTTTATGTGCAGCATACAAGCAGAGGCTTGTTTTGTGAGTCCAAGTGAATATTTTTTTTCACTAGCTAAGCTAAGCTTATTTATGTTTATTCATGTAAAAGTATTTTAATCCTGGGTCTCATTATATTTTATAATTATGTTTTTGTAGTATTTGCATATTAAAATTTTATTTAAATATATCACTGCTTAATTCATTTATATACCTCACTAAAGTATGTACATTAAAATATTATTTATTTTCTATTTTCACTACTTGCTCTTAGATCTCTTTTATCTTTGATTTTTTATTTTCTAAATTTTATCATTTTTATTTTCTGAACTGTTCTTCTGCCTTTCCTTAATGGTTCATTAATTTTAATTTGTGTTTATTTACCTATTTTGTTCTCAAATATTATTCTTAATTTAGAAGTTTTTTCTTCCTAATTCTTTTATTTTTGCCCAAAATACAATCTATTTTTTATTCTTTCATTTTCTTTTGTCCATTTCTATTTTTAAAATTTCAAAGTCAGAGAGAATTGTATAATGTCATGTTCTTCTTTCTTTTCTTTTCTCTTTTTAAAAATTTTTATTGGTGCATTGTAGTCATACATCTTAATGGGATACAAGATGGTAGAGACATACATGCACTCATCATCCAATTATCCCTTATCCAATTCCAGCCCCATTTTCTCCCCCTTTCTCCTTCTCATGCTTGGCACAGTGATTCAATTTGATGTGTTTGTTAAAGTAATCATATGCATTAGATAATTCCCCTCTTCTTATGTGCTCATCTATAGAATCTCCTTCTTTGTCTAGAGTTCCTACTATGATCCATTTTTTCCTAGCTTTTACATATTATTAGCATCAAATTTCTTACTTTTTGTGACTGACTAATCTCACTTAGCATAATGTCCTCCTGTTCTATCCATTTCCTTGTAAATGATATAATTGTGTTTTTCATTATGGGTGAGTAAATTCCATTGTGTAGCTATCCCACAGTTTTGTAATTCATTCATGTGCTGATGGACATCTTGGCTGGTCCAATAGTTTGGCAATAGTGAATTGTGCAGCTATGGATTTAATAGTTTGATTTCTTTTAATTTGGGTAGAAATCCAGAAGTGGTATTGTTGGATCATATGATCAGTTTGTTCCCTCTTCTGAGAATCCTCCACACTGTTTTCCAAAGTGGTTGCACTAATTTTCAGTCCCACCAACAGTGTTTTAGAGTTCCCACTTCTTAACATCTTCTCTAGCTTTTGTTTTTTTGTGTGTGTTTTAAATGATTGCCATTCTAGTTGGAGTTTGGTGAAATCTCAGGGTAGTTTTGATTTGCATCTCTCTGATTGCTAATGATATTGAGCATTTTTTCATGCATTTATTGGCTATTTGAATTTCTTCTTTTGTGAAGTGTCTATTTAGTTCACTTGCCCACTTTTTGATTGGGTTATTTGTTTCCTTTGTGCTGAGTTTCATGAGTTCTCTGTATATTCTAGATATTAGTTCTCTATCTGAGGAATAGTCAAAAAAAATATTCTCAAATTCTGTTAGCTCTCAATTGAGGTTCTTAATAGTTTTCTTTTCTGTACAGAAGCTCTTCCTTTTCATGTAATCCCATGTATTGATTGTCCTTCTAGTTTCTTGTGCCTTTGGAATCTTGTTGAGAAAAGTTTAATCTGTGCATATTTGTTGCAATGTTGGACCAATGTCTTCCTCAAGGAGTCTCAAGGTCTCTGGTATAATTTCCAAGTCTTTGATCCATCACGAATTGACTCTTATGCAGGGTGAAAAAGTTGGATTTATTTTCATTTTTCTGTATATGGTTAACCAGTTTTGGCAACACCATTTGTTGAACAGGCTATCTTTTTTCCAGTATATTTTTTGGCCTCTCTTTCAAAAATCAATTTTAAGTGTCTGGATTTGTTTCTGAATCTTATATTCTGCTCCATTCTCCATTGTTCTATATATCTGTTTTTGGGCTAGTACCATGCTGTTTTTATTATTATGGCTTTGTAGTATAGTTTAAAATCAGGTATTGTGATTCCTCTTGCATGGGCTTTGTTGCTGAGAACTACTTTGGCTTTCATGGGTTTTTTGTTGTTCCAAATACATTTAAAGATTTATTTTTTTAATGTCTGTAAAAAATGGCCTTGGTAATTTAATGGGTATTGCAATGACTCTCTAGGTCACTTTTGGAAGTATGGCCATTTTGATATTTATTCTGCCTATCCATGAACATGGAAGACCTTCTCATTTTCTAAGGACTTCTTCAATTTTTTCAATGTATTATAAGTTTCTTTGTAGAGGTCTTTTACCTCTTCAGTTAAATCTATTCCTGCCAGGCATAGTCACACATGCTTGTAATTCTAGCACTTGGGAGGCTGAGACAGGAGGATCACATAGGTTCACAGCCAGCCTCAGCTACTTAGTGAGTCTCTCAGCAACTCAGTGAGACCCTGTTTCAAAATAAAGTATAAAATAGGTCTGGAAGTATACCCCAGAGGTAGAAAGCCTCTGGGTTCCACCCCCAGTACCACTAAAATAAATAAATAAATAAATAAATAAATAAATAAATAAATAAATACATAAATAAATACATAAATACATAAATATATAAATACATAAATACATAAATTTATTCTTAAGTGTTTTTTTTGTGGAAAATCCTGAGTGGAAGATTTTCCTGGATTTCTTTTTCAGTGGATTTATGGTTGGTGTACAGAAAAGCTTCTAATTTTTTAAGATTGATTTTGTATCCAAACACTTTCCTGAATTTGATGATAAGATCTATATGCCTTTTGGTTGATATTGTTGGGTCTTCTGAATAAGTATCATGTCATCTCCGAATTGTAAAAGTTTGAGTTCTTCTTTTCCTATTTGTACTCTTTGATTTGCTTTTCTTACCTTATTGCTCTGGCTAGAGCCTCAAGTACTATATTGAAGAGAAGTGATAAGAATGGACATCATTTTCCTGTTCCTGTTTTTAGTGGAAATTCTAGATTTTCCTCATTTAATATGATGTTGGTTGTGGGCCAATTGGAGATTGCCTTTATGATATTAATGTCTGTTTCTTCTAGTTTGATTCTCTGTAGTGCTTTTATCATAAATAGTTTTGAGATTTTAACAAAGGCATTTTTAGCATCTATTGTTTCCTTGTTATTCCTCATTCTCAAGATTTCAGAAGCTTGTATTTGTTGCTTTTCATAGATTTCTCTCAGTCTCTAGGTGTCATCTGTATATCCAAGTTAAGTTGTATTGCATTAAATAGTGAAGTTTGAGTGAGGAGGGAAGTGAAGTCATAATTAAAAGAATAGGATAAAGCCTCAGATAATATCAAGTAAAATGAGAGTATGAGTTTGGTAAGGTAGTATATAGTAGACATTAGAGAAAGTAAATATGTAGTCATATTCTTGTAATCAATGTAGGGTATTTAATAGAGTGATATAAAGTGAATTTAATACAAGACAAAGAAGAGAGAAGAAGAGAAAAAGGGGATGAAAAGAAGAGCATAGGTATGTGCAAAAGAGAAAGCTTGGGAGAGTAATAAACAAACAAGGAATAAGCTTGGTAAGAGAATAAACAATCATACATACACACAAAAAAGAAACAAAAAACAAATCAATAGCAATAACAAAATAACACAAACCTACAAATATATAAATATTTAGCAGACTGGTCCTGCGTTATCTCTTTGTGAAGACACTGAGTGCCATTGACCCCTTTTCTGGTGTAATTCTGGTTCTCTGAGTGTTTCTCGGTCTGGTCAGATGGCCGGTATCAGTGGGGCTGGATCTAGTTTTAAGCATAGGACACCCTCGGCACTTTCCACTGAAGTGGATCCTGAGTCTCTTTCTACCTGTGTTGGTGGTGGGTGCCTCTGGGGTCAGAGTCTCTACTGTCTACAGCTATGGCTTGGCTGGTTTGATTTCTCCCAGTTCATCACAATTCGGTGTTCTGTAGTGATCCCAGAGATTTTACTAGTTAGATCTAATGTTAAGCATAGGTTTCCCTCCATGCTTTCCACTGATGCAGAGCCTGAGTCTGTCTGAGTCTCTGCTCTGTCCAACAGCATACTCCATCCCCACCTCTGCTGGGTTAAACTGCAAAGTCTCTCAAACCTAGGAAGCTTATCACCACTGCACTAGTCCCTAGGGACACAGTGCTGGATATTCTCCCGCAATGATGGTTGGTTCACTTACGGTATTTTTGAGCACCTTTCTGAATCTCTAGAGGGCTTGATGTGCTCAGCCACCATTGATGCAAGTTGTTGCCAGTGTTTGTGCAGGAGATACTGATGGCTTACAATTCAGATAATCTGCAGCTGTTTACTTCAAGTTCTTGGTTGTTTTTCTGTTCATCTCTGGAATTGGATGCAGGGAGGCAAGATGAGGCTGCTGTAGCACTCGCAGCCGCAAGGTGGGTGGGTTTCTTTTTTGCTTTTTGATTGGTCTTTTAGATTTTTTTTCCTGCTGCCTTTTACTCATCCTGTTCTTTTTAATATTATAGTGTTTGCTTACCTTTGTAAGAATACAGTTTTAAGGCAATGGAGATTGGGTGTAGCATGACTCATATGTGCTGCTTCCCTCAGTCTCCATCTTCCTGAAAGTCTACCATTTATTAATATTATTTCCTGAGAAAAAATTTCTTTCTGCAGGCATCCTCCAATGAAGTGTTATAGATTCATTAGAGTTACCAGAACTAAACCCATTCTCTCAAATTATTTCTCCAGAGAAAAGTGTCTTATCTAGCAAGCACATTTTTAATAAGCAACTGAAAATATGGTAGATCATTTTTTTCTCCTTTATTGTCAAAGATAATATATTAAAAAACGAAGCACCCAAGTAAACCTTATTTTTAAAAGAATATTTAATAAGGGATATAAATTTAAGTTGTTATTAGACTGAAAAGTGACTGAAGCCCAATAATATATGACAGAAGAAGGGAGCAAAATCTAAGATAACAGATTTAAATATGTCCACCCCAGAAAACCATTAATGGGAACACATATAGAAGGTCTTCAAAGCTCCTGATTGATAATTCCCTGTAATTATCTAATAGCAATACAGAAAGCATCTTCTAAATATGCAAATATATAAGAGGAGAAACAGGGAAGGTCAGTGTAAAATAATTGAATTACATTTAGATGCCATTTTAAATTATATTTGTTATACATAGCATGCATGCTGTGGTCTGAATGTTTGTGTCTTAACCCCCAAAATTATGGCACTAGGGTTTTTTGCCTTTGGGAGGCTTTGCCTCATTAACGGAACTAGTGCTCTTATTACACACACACAAACACACACACACACACACACACACACACACACACACACACACACATTAGCTAGCCTTTTCTACCATGTGAGGACATAAATAGAAGGTACTATCTATGAATCAGAAGTCAGCTTCCTCCTTGATTATGGGGCCCTGTTTTCAGAACTTTAAGAAATACATTTTTAATGTTATAAGTCATCTGATTTGTGACATTTTGTTATAGTAGCCCATACATAATAATACACTACCTGATAAATTTAAGGTATTTTGCTTTAAAAGAAGAAAATGTTTAAAACATTAAGAGAATGTTAGGTAGGGATATAATAAAGTCATTTTAGATATGGGTCAGATGTGTTTGTGCAACTTAGGAAATACATAGCAGAGAAATTGATTCTTTTCTGACTTGTAAGAGCACAGATTTAAGAAACATTAGGCAGCAACTTGAGTTCAAAATTTGCTGAGAGTTATTTTCCAACTGAAGTAAATATGAGTAATAGATGGAAAAATGCACTTCAAATATCTTAAATTTGTGCAAAATACAAGAATGCCAAATCTATGAGAAAGAAAACAGTATAATTATATTATTAATGCACATAAATAAAATATGTCTTTTATAGAATATGACATTTTTACCAAATAAGCTTAAATTTGCAGGTAAATCTTGAATTTTTAAATCACAAGGTCAAATTGCTTTTATTATAATTTGGTAACTTTTTTGAATCTATAAATTTTAACATTAAATTTTTAGTATATTACTTTAACCCCTGGTCATTTTATAATAGGATGGGGTTATATTTTAAATTGGCGGTTTCTTTATTTTTATCATTTAAATGTAGTACACTAAGGTAACTGTGGAATCTTTGATGAGTTATATTGTACAATGTGTTTGAATATAATTTGAGTTGAGAATTCAAATAGAAAGTGGGTTTTCAGCCTGAGATAGAGAACAGCCTTGAAATGCATTTTATTTATACAGTGCTTTAATCCATTTCTGATCTTTCTGGAAGTAAAATTTCAAATTCTCACCAATGTGAATTTAGATTGGCTAGTTATAAAGTAGTAAATTCAGGACAATAGGGAAACTACTTTAGAACCTGCTGATCTCTTGCTTGAGAAACCTGATACACTTTTAGTAGATCAGAGGCTTCATGGAAACACAGATGACTTAAGGCTCAAATCTGAGGAAGTTTGGAATATTAGATGAAGAAACTTCCTTCCTCTCGCTTCTTCAAATTTCAGCCTGTCAGGTCCCACCTACTGCTTGAACTCCCAAGATTCGACGTGTGTTTGTGGAAGCCATTTACTTTGAGGATTTGGGGCAAAGTTTCACCATGATTTAGTTAAGAGGAACAGAATTTCAAAAATATTTATAGTGTAAAAGGGGATTTATCAAATTAACCTACATTAGTAAGCCGTGTAGTCTCAAGTGGCTTTCTTAGTACAGAAAGCTAGTGTAACTCACAGCTATCTAAATTCAAGAACTATAGTTTCAGAATCAGTGCAACCAATAGTGTAGTGACAGGTCAAGATGGAGAGGCCAGGAAACTTGTCAGAGAAATGTTGGTAGAATTCCAGTGAAAGAGTAAAAGGCTGAAGTCTTGATGTCCCAACAAAAGCATATGCAACTTCACTAAGAAAGAGTCACACTTGCATACCATACCACTCCTTCTTTCTGGTCATTTGAGTCTCCAGCATATTAGATCAATGCCACTCACATTGCATTCAGGACTTTCTCCTCAGCCTACAGGCACCCTATATTCTGCATGCCAATCACCTCGACAGACTTGAAGTCACAGAATCTTAGGTGTTTATTATTTTTTATTGGTACACTATAGTTTCATATCATAATGTGGGTCATATTGACAATGGCATACATTCACACAGTGCTTCCTGGCCTCCCCCTCCCCACTGGTCCCCCCCTCCCTACAAAGAGCACACTTATACACATTTTCAAATGTAGCTTCTCCATTAATCAACCTCAGACTTCTTCCTCTCCTACCCTTCCTTTCTAGCTTTGCTGAGGTTTCCCCTCCATTATCTGACGTCCATCTACTATCCCTAATACTCCCTAGTTTAGGAATATTAGAGAAAATATATGTCCCCTTCTCTTTCTGTACTTGGCTTATCTCACGTAATATAATGTTCTCCAGGTCTTTCCATCTTCTTACAAATGACATGATTTTCTTCTTCTTTATTGCTGAGTAGAATTCCATTGTGTGTATTTCCCATAATTTGCAATCCAAGGTATTTATTTATTTATTTATTTATTTTTACTTTTTTTTAGAAAAAAATCTATCTTAACGTGTAATATGAACTCTAAACACCCAAAACAATCTCAAAAAAGAACGCAGCTAGAACATGTATATTTTCTGATATCAAACCTTATATAGCTACAATAATTAAAACAGTGTTATACAACTATAAAGGCAGATATAAAAACCAGTGGAATAAAGTAAAAAGCCAAGAAATAAATTCTTCCATATATGGTCAAGTAATTTTTGAGGTTTCCAATTTTTTGAGGTTTCCAAGAACATTTGGTGAAAGAAATAATTATCTTTTCACTAAATATTATTGAAAATAATAATTACATAAAACAATAAAATTGGACCCTTACCTAACACCATATACAAATATTAACTCAAAATAGATAAAAGAGGTCAAGTGTGGTGGCACACGCTTGTAATCCCCATGCTTGGGAGGCGGAGACAGTAGGATTGCGCAGGTTCGAAGCCAGCGGCGCTGGATTAGGAGACCCTGTTTCCAAATTAAAAAAAAAAAAAATAGGTCTGGGAGTGTAGTCCAGAGGGGTAGAAGGGCTTCCAGGAACCCCAGTACCACACACACACACACACACACACACACACACACACAGATAAAAGATCTAAATGTAAATCTTAAGACTATAAACGTTTAGAAGAAAACCTGGGTCATAAAACCTCACAACATTGAAATTGGCAGTGATTTCTAGGATATTATTCAAAAGGCACAGAAAACAAAAGATTAAATAAACTATAAAAAATAAAAAAATATTGTACATCCAAAGACAATGTAAACAGAATTGAAAGTTACTGATAGAATGGGATATAATATTTCCAAATGCTATATCTGAAGGTATATTCATATTCCAAATAGAAATCCTAAAAATTAGCAACAATAAAAGCAAACAATACGATTTAGGAATAGGTAAAAGACTAAAACAGATAATGAATCTCTTAAGATTTTTATATGACCAGTAAACACATGACTATCACTCATCATTATCATAATATAAATAATCATTAAGTAGATACAAATAAAAACTATAGTGAAATACTACTTCAAATTTGTTAGGATGGCTACTTAACATGAATTACCTTGCCCCAGCCTTTTACCTTGAGTTTGTTACTATCTTTACTTGTAAAATGTGTTTTTTCTAAGCAGAAGATGGATGGATACTGGTTTTTAATCTATTTTGCCACTTTATGTCTTTTTATTGATGAATTGAGGCCATTTACATTTAGTGTGATTATTGAGAGATAACTTTTAATTCCTAACATGTTAAGAAAAACAAAGGGCCAAGTGACATTCAGAGGAAAACCAATTAGAATCACTCCAGACTTCCCAAACCAAGTCATGAGAGCCAGAAGGGCTTGGAGTAATATATTCCAAACTCTGAAAGAAAACAACTTCCAGCCAAAAATTTTCTACCCAGCAAAACTTTCTATCAAATTAGATGGAAAAATAAGAAGCTTCCATGACAGAAACTGAAGGAATTTATGTCTTCAAAACCAGCGCTAGAGAAAATACTCAAAGAGATTAACTACAAAGAAGAAATGGGTAACACACACCAGAACCAGAGAAACAAGATTTTCCATCCAACAGACAACTAAGATTGGTTATCTGTGGAGATTTCATTACTTATGTTAGTCTTTTACCTATCTCTAAATGGTATTGTTTGCCTTTATTGTTGTTAATTTTTAGGATTTCTAGTTGGAATATTAATATACCTTCAGATATAGCATTTGGAATTATTTTATCCCATTCTATTAGTAACTGTTAACTCTGTTTACATTGTCTTTGGATATACAATATTTTTTTTTTATTTTTTAGGGAGTTTGTATACTCTTCTGTTGCCTGTGCCATTGAATCATATCCAAGAAATCACTGCCAATTTCAATGTTGTGAGATTTTATGACCCAGATTTTCTTCTAAAAGTTTATAGTCTTAAGATTTATATTTAGGTCTTTTATCTATTTTGAGTTAATACTTGTATATGGGTTTAGGTAAGGGTCCAATTTTATTCTTTTCCATGTAATTATTATTTTTCAACAATATTTAGTTAAAAGATTATTATTTCCACCACCAAATGTTCGTGGAAACCTTGTCAAAAATAACTTGATAATATAGGGAAGAATTTAGCTCTAGGCTTGTATTTAACTCCAATGGTTTATATATCTGCCTTTAGAACAGTACTACACTGTTTCAGTTATTGTAGCTTTATATGGTTTGAAATCAGAAAATATATATCTTTTAGCTTTGTTCTTTTTCAAGACCGTTTTGGGTATCTAGAATCCATATTCCATATTAGGATCGATTTTTTTCTGAAAAATAAATATATAAATATATGATAGTTTCACCTAAAAAAATAGAAAAAAATATTCTCTGGTAAGAAAGAAAGCAAAAAGAAATATTGAAATGTTATCTTTAAGTCATCAAAAGCTTGGTATCAGACAAATGAAACTGTTATGTGAGATTATCATTTTTAATTTTGGATAAATTGCTATAATACTAGATGTCAACCACTAAGCCAAGCATGGGAAGGAAGGATGGGGAGAGAATGGGGTGGGGATCGGGTGGGGGCTGACTGGGTGATGTGTGCATGTATGTCTACAAAAGTTTGTATCCCACTATGATGTATGAATACAGTGCACCAATAAAAAATAAAAAAAAAATTTAAAAAATGCATTTATTTCGAAATAATGGATCCATAGCATTCTGCATAGTTACTAATACACCTGACTTGGCAACAATACTTACAAGTACTCATCATGTGCCAGGCACTATTCTGGGCACAGGGAATACAGCAATGAAAAAACAGAAAACTCTGAGGGACAGAACTACAATACAAACCCCTCAAGCTGAGAGTGGACTTGACCAGTTCCAGGAACAGAAAGGAGGAAGGAAAGCAGGCCAAAGATAACATACCAGACCGGTCGTCGGGTCTTGTCGACCATGATCAGGATTCTGTCTTTTACTCTACAATGTGAAACCACTGGAAGGTTTTGAGCAAAGGAGGTACATACTCTGACCTCTGTGTAATAGGAACTTCCTGGCTGCTGTTCTACAACCAGACTGAGGCAGTGTTTTCTCCTGTCCTACAAACCAGCTGGCCTGAGTGGTCGACTCTGGGAAAGAGGAAAACATTTAAATACAGCTACTAAGATCTCACTTTAAACCAGGTGTGGTGGGATTACGCTTGTAATCCCAGTACTTTGGAGGCTGAGACAAGAGGATCACAGGTTTACAGCAAGCCTCAGCAACTTGTGAGGCCCTCCACAACTTAGTGAGATCCTGTTTCAAAATAAAGAATAAAATGTGGCTGAGGATGTAGCTCAGATAGAATGCTCCTGGGTTCAATCCCCAGGAGACACACACACACACACACACACACACACACACACACACACACCTTACATTTTATATTACTACATACAGAATACTCATTTAAACAGAGTTCATTAACTCCTAGAAAAATAGTCCTAAAAGTGAGAGATTAGTTCAACCAGGATACACAAATTCTAAAATCAAGAAGTAAAGAATGCTCACTGGACAGTTAAAATACAGTAAAACCATTCTAAGGAAAATATATTGAGTGGTCTTTTGAATAGGGGTTAAAATACTTGGACATAAATCCTACTTCCTATAACCTAAGAACCCATCCCCTTTCAAAAACTAAGCTGACACTTTAGAGGAAAAGAAAATCAACAGTGGGTAAAAACAAGACAAATTAGCACCAGCTTCTACAAACAGGTCTGAATTCCAAATTATAAGTTCAACCAAAGGATTGTTTAGATATAAAAACTGCTTTACTATAATCTAGTATAATAAAGTTTTGAAAAAAAAAGATTTTATTTCTGTTTGAAATACTATTTATTCTTTTTTGCTTAGTTGTCTCCTGGATGGAAAATCTTGTTTCTCTGGTTCTGGTGTGTATTACTTATTTTTTTTTTGTAGTTAATCTCTTTGAGTATTTTCTCTAGAGCTGGTTTTGAAGATATAAATTCCTTCAGTTTCTGCTTGTCATGGAAGCTTCTTATTTCCCCATCTAATTTGATAGATAGCTTTGCTGGGTAGAAAATTTTTGGCTGGAAGTTGTTTTCTTTCAGAGTTTGGAATGTTACTCCAAGCCCTTCTGGCTTTCATAAAATGTTTTGGGAAGTCTGGAGTCATTCTAATTAGTTTGCCTCTGAATGTCACTTGGCCTTTTGTTTTTGTTGCCTTTAAGATTCTCTGCATGGATTTTACATTGGTCATTTTGACAATTATGTGACATGGGGAACCTTTTCTCTGATCCTGTCTAAAGGCAGTTCTATAAATTTCCTGGGCCTGTGTATCAACCTCTTGCTCTATATTTGGAAAATTTTCTGCTATTATTTATTTGAAGATATTATTGATCCCTTGGGTTTCACCTTCTTTTCCCTCCTCTATTCTGATTATTCTTAGATTAGCTCTCTTAAAATGGGCCCATATTTCTTCAAGGTTAGATTCCTGCTCTCTGATTTTTTGTTCTAAGTTATGAATTATGCATTTGTTTCTGGAGTGAGGAGCAAGATTCTATTCTCTGTGTGGTCTAATCAATTGTTTATAGTTTGAATTGATGCCTTTTCTCTATGATTGCATCCTTTATTTCTTTTAGACTCTCTCTAAATTCTTTTTGAAGGTCCTGTATTATTTCTAGGGTTATATTCCTGATTTGATCTTCTGGAGATTTCTGAATTTCTGTGTTATCAGGTTCTGATATTATGGGGTTGTGGGCATTCATTGTTCCATTATTATTCCTCTTTCCCAGGATTTTGGAATTTGTGCATTCTCTGGGTTCTTACCCAGGTCACCACGACTTCACTTATGGTGCTCTGGATCTCAAGTTTGTGGTAATCTCAGCTGCCACTACTCCTTTACTGGGTTGTATCACAAAGTCTCAGATCCAGAGAGTTAATTGAGGCTGTGTGAGACTGTGGGGGTGCAGAGCTGGGTGTTTTCCCATGGGGAGCTGTGACTAGGGTGTGGTATCTTTGCCACCACTACTCCTTCTCTGGGTTGAACTGCAAAGTCTCAGACCCAGGGAGATTATCAAAGCTGCACAAGTCCCTGGGGGTACAGTGCTGGAATTTCTCCTTTAGGGGCTGCAATTTGCTTACAGATATTGTGTGCACTTATCTGGAGCTGTTGCCACGCCCGTGCTGCTGGCAAGATGGTGGCACTGCCATGCCCTAGACTGTGAGGCTGGCGTATTTCTTTTCTGGTTTAGAGCTCCGTTCTGAGCCCCTGGAAGCCATGATGAGCTTGGGCACTGGGAGTTTTAGATGTTCTTTGCTCTGAAAGAACTGCTGAGTTTCACCCGAATGATCCGCAGCTGCTTACTTCAGCTCCTGGTTTATCTTTCCTCTCTGGAGCCTGTTGCTGTGAGGCAAGATGGTGCCAGCATGGCTCCGCCACTGCAGTGTGGGATGGTTTCTTTTCTGGTCTCAGGTTGTTCTTCTAGTCTTCTTTTTCTCTGTCCCTTTTGTTTACATTTTTTATTTCTCTGGTGATAGTGTTTTCTGGCTATGAAAAGCACTGATTTTGTGGCAATAGAGATCAATTGTTAGCAGGACTCGTAAATGCTGCTTTTCTGGGTCGCCATCTTCCCGGAAGTCCCCACAGGTGTTTTATAATTTCATAAAGTTGACAAACAAATTTAACTATCACAATCTATACTTGCACAATTTGCAATTAAATGTATGCTAAATCAATAGTTTTACTGTGGATGCCAATAGGCACAATTATCTGAAAGCAACCAATTGAAATACCTGCCGGGATTCTTGTATCTTTAATGGACAATGTTATTTAGAAGAAAATTGTCAGCCAGAGCCAGGCTTCATAAAATAGTGTGCATTCCCTTGTGTATATTATTAGTGTATTAAATAGGCATCCCATCCTAAAGCATTTAGATTTTATTCTCTGAAAATCTGTTAAGCTCAGAACAGGTTTTCATCACAGGAAGAATGGTGAAGTTTTCTTCACATAATAAATTTTGCTGTTTGAAGAATGGACAGCAGAGTGCAGGAATAGAGGCAAATGGTTGTAATTTTCCTGCTCAGCTGGCTACATACAGCAATTTGTTCATGGTCCTCTCTGAATTTTTCAGGAAGAAGATCTGCATATTCTCTTAGGTGTCCTGAGCTTAGGGGCATCTAATTTTAGAAGAGTCTACAAAATATGAACATTTCCATATTTAATGGCACACAGCAGGAAAGACCCTTGAGCAGGAAGACTTGAAGTTTTGCCAAGTTTTCAGCAGGAGGGTTCACTGAAAAAAATCATCAGGGCTGAATTTGTATCCAAAATTGAGCAGAGTAGTAATAGGGCTTCCTCAGGTCTACAGTACAAATTTAAGAATCGTGGTGGAGTTAGACCTGGGCCACATACACCACAGTAAGAAAATCTAGTCTTAAGAGTAAGCATGCATTATTTCCTTTTGGTAACTATCTCCTACAGTGCTTATGGATTAAAGCACATGGTGTCAATGCAGAGATATTTGTATTCAATTCTGTGTAAAAATACTTCAGCACAGCTACTTTGCTTTGCAAGCAAAGCATAGAAAATTGTACAATTCCTCATTCTTTTAAGTACTTCATTTAATAAGCTGTAGTCCATGTGACAAACACTGTGCTCTACAGTTAATAAACTGTAAGAACTCTCAATCCAGGATAAACAGTTGGTATCAAAAATGGCCAGAAGTCTCACAAAGCAACCCTATATGAATCCTAAATGCAAGATTCAAGAATTACAAGGTAAATCAAATAGAGATAGAAAAATTATTCATGAGATTAAGATTTCAGTAGTGTCAAGTTCAAATATGTCCAGTTGATGCTTGTTAAAGCAGTTTAGAAAAATATTTTTGGGAGTATATTATTAGAAAAAAAATCTTTGGAACATAGTGAAGAACCATCATTACAACTGCAGAAAAAAATATGTTGTCTAGAATCCTAATATTCATCTAGTTATACAATTAAGCTGTTATGAAAATATAGGAGAAAGTTCTACCATTCTGGGCCTTGGTTTTTTTCTCTCAATTGACATCAAACCTATTTATCACTTAAAAGTATTTCTGACTAAAATAAACAACCAATATAATGACCTGAAGATTGTGTCATTGTCGAGTAACTTATTTCAACTATTTTGCTTGTCTTTACATAGATTTTATTTTTAGTTTTGTAGAATAACATATAACCATTCAATCTGATAACATTTAACAAGTTGAATACATCTGAGTAATTGATTCCCACATCAAAAATGAAAATATTACCAGTAACTCCAAAGCCCCTATATTTTACTTTCTTTTCATTATGACCATCTTAAAAAAATCTACATGGAAACTCTACATCTGTGGTTTTTGTTAACCATTAACTTTACTGTAGAATAATTAAAAACTTCTCTCCTGTATTGGAAAAATTCCTCAGAAAAAGATTCTTCAATTGTTTGTGTGTATAACCTCTTAGGTTCTCAAAACCCTGGGAGTTCAGTGAGTTTACAAAACACCTCTCAGTACCACACCATATCCCCACCGTTTAACTTGCCTAATAGCTGTTAAGTCTAGAATTACTTTACCATCTCCAAAGAATAAATTTAATTTATTTCTTGTGTTGGAATAAGGCAATCTTCCAGCTCCACAAAAGGATAAGGGATTTGAGATTTCCATTACTTCTTAATTGAACTTTCAAACAGTCCTCCTAATTTTAGCATTTTTTAATATCCAAACATACATTTCCCCTTCAAATCTGGAGCCCTTAGATAATTCTGCATTCTGATCTTCAGTTTTTGTCTCTTTTGTGTAGGATTCAGTTCTTAGGTCTCAAATGTTACTTATTACTTTTCTATTGTTTTCCTAGTTCTAATTTTTTTAGTGTTAATTCCCATTTCTCTTGTTTTCATTAAAAATATACTTTACCACTACTATAGTGGGGAAAAGAAAGTAAAAATAGATGTTTGTGTTCAATATTCAACATCCCATCTTTGTCCAGAAACATTTTGCCTATTTCTTTAAATGTTTATATACCTATTGCTATTTTTAAGAGGCAAAAACTAAGTATTGAAAACTTATATAAAATTTTTTTCTCAGTTTTATGAGAAACTATATTAAATTTGACTTTATAAATTAGACTACTATAAAGGTTTCTCCTAAAAAACTTTCTCTTATGGTTTGAGTTTTTCACTGCACTTTCTAGGTCTGTTTTATATCTATAGTTTGGGACTCCCTGGTTGTTTGTTTGTTTGTTTGTTTATTTATTTATTTATTTATTTATTTATTTATTTATTTATTTATTTATTTATGTTGCCAGTCTGGGGATGAAACCCAGAGGCATTTGACCTCTGAGCTACACCCCCTGCCCAATTTTTTATTCTTTATTTGGAAACAGGATCTCACTGAGTTGTGGAGGTCCTCACTAAGTAACTAAGGCTGTCTGCGACCCTCGATCCTCTGGTCTCAGCCTCCCCAATTCTGGGATTACAAGCATGCACCACCAAGCCCAACTTTCCCTGGTTATTATTTTAAAGGAAGAACATCTAAGATATAGCTCCTATGTAAGATTTAATAAGAGACAAATTCTTTGAGCTTGAGCATTCCTGGCATTCCTGAAAATACATGTATTCTGCATTTTCTATAACTTATCTACCTATATTAAAATTTTCAGTCAAAATCTCATTTCTTCAACTTTTCAAATAATATTGCTACTATGTATGTGACATTGTGTGTGGGGGGGGGCGGGGTTAATGGATATATAGCCTAGGGACCTTCTATCTCCAGGCTACACTCCCAGAACTATTTTATATTTTATTTGGAAACAGGGTCTAAGTTGCTGAGAGCCTCACTAAGCTGTGGAGACTGGCTTAAAACCTACAATTCTCCTGTCTCAGCCTCCCAAATACTGGGATTACAAATGTGTGCCACCACACCATGCCTGCCTACATTTTTTATTCTATGTGTATATTTAGCTTTTTTCTCTATGCATGCTTAATTGTGTGTGTGTGTGTGTGTGTGTGTGTGTGTGTGTGTGTGTTTAGTGTACTGTGCTAGGCCACTAATACTGATTTTAGTTTTAAAATTTTCTGAAATTTTTTGTATTATTTTTTATAATATATACCCACTTAAATAACCTATTTTTAATTTTTTCACTCTTAATTGGTGCATTGTAGATATACATTTTAATGAAATACAAGATGGTGGAGGGATACATGCACACATCCCCCAATTAGCTGTTAAGCAATTCCCACCCCTTTCTCTCCCCCTCCCTCTTTCTCATGTTTGGCTTAGTAATTGATTTTGATATGTTTGTTAATATACATCATGAGCATTAGATAATTTCCCTTTTCATTTTATAACTAATAGGAAGTTGGTCTCTTTTAGATTGATTTCAATCTTTATATTTTTCCACTTTTAGCTTGTTTTACTTTACCTTACGTTTCACTTTTGGAGAAGTTTTTTATTATGTTAATCTTTATATTTCATTTTTATTTTGTTAATAAAATTTTTTATATTCACCAGTTCTCTATATGTTTTTACATACCTTCTTATTTTTGTTTTATGGGTACAATATTTCCTCTTATGTCGCTGAAATTTAATAGACATGATTTTTTCTTCTGTCCCTTCCCTTGTGTCTTTCTCTTGTTCCCTTCAAGGAGAGATTATTGATGCTAATACATTTTATTATCAGATATTTTATAAAAAGTATCAAATTGTACTTGTACTTATCTCTTTATTCATAGTGTGGAAGCAAACACTAAAAATCTGACTGGTTGTACTGTGTGTGTATGTGTGTGTGTGTGTGTGTGTGTGTGTGTGTGTATAAAAAGTATTGACTTTTGAGTTTCACTGTGAAATGTTCAATTAAATTGCCTTTTAAAAATTATTTAGCTCTCAATTGTGTCTACATGTGAAGTCTTTTCTCTGGAACTATTCTGATAGTCTACAGAAAAATCTGGACACCCTCCTACTCCCCATACCCTATATTCTGAAAGCAGAAAGGGAAGTAGCTTATGTTCTGACAGTTGGGCATTCGTATTTTACTTAATTTGGATTTCTTTTATTTTTTTTTTAACCAGCCCTCAGTCTGGCCCTCTGCTGTGTGTAGATTACTGGCTGTGTGAGTGATAGCGGGGCATTGGTGTGGCCCCTGCCCTCTGTGCAAAATCCTGTCATTTTTTCCGCTATTAGAGTGAGCCTCACTTTTACCTACTATATTATCTGTGTTTTTACACATTGAGGCTCTCAGAAATCCTCAAACCCAAAGTGTCTTTCTCTTTCTGGCTTTCAATTTTCTTAGGCATGTATACAGTAACTATCTTTACTCTGCAATATTATTACTTCTCCACTTGCCTTTTCTTTTCCAAAAAGCCCTTTAAATAGTTTACTTGTTGTCGCCTCTCCTTTTCTTCTCTTTGACGTTATATGTCCCCTAACACATGTCCTTTCACTTTCTGTGATTAGCTAATCTCATTTAGTATATTATTCTCCAGGTCCATTCATTTTTATTCAAATGACATAATTTTATTGCTGAGTAGAATTGTATATTGTGTACATCCCATAATTTTGTAATCTATTCTTCTGCCAAGGGGAACATAGATTGGTTCAATGACTAGGATATTACGAATTGTACTGCTATAAACATAGATATATAGGTTTCAATATAATATTCTGATTTTAACCCACAGTAAATACTTTTAAGGGATACACCATATTTTGTTTAGTTTGTTTCCCCAGGAGGACTTTCTTGGTCTTCAGAGAATTAGTTCTTGTTTTGTACTGCTTTTGTATAGTGTATATATACTCATCACTGAATACATCAATCTGTAAGCATGTTTTTATGTCACTGAAGCAATTTCATCTGCATTTCATCCCTAGGGACTAATATACCTGATGCACAATCAGAATTCTGCAAATATTGACCAAATTTAAATGACTGAGCATTTTTTGCTCAGAAACTATAGAAATAAAAAGACACATATTGGTATTGTTGCCAGTTGATTTGAGACATTTTAAGTTATCCACAAGGCCTCTTCTCATTCCACATTGCTTCTCCTCTCCCCCAGAGTTTCATTGTTGGTTTCATTGCACAGGAGGAAAAGTGTGCTTAACTACAAAGGGAATGAGGCAAATAACAAACAAATTGTCCTTTGACAAAGTTTTGAAACATATATAAAATCAGAATGAGCACCTGGATTAGATTTACCATTTAGTTTTAAGTCATCCAATAGGCTCGGCTTGATGGTATGCTCTTGCAATCCCTGTACTTGAGAAGCTGAAACAGGAGGATCATAGGTATGAAGCCAGCTTCAGCAATTCAGTGAGGCTCTCAACAACTTAGTAAGCCCCTGTTTCCAAACAGAAGATAAAGTAGGTTTGGGGGTATAGCCCAGGGGTAAAAGGCCCCTAAGTTCTATCACCAGTAACACACACACACACACACACACACACACACACACACACACACGTACGTACATGCTCTATCCAACAGCCCACTTAGAAAACCATGTGAAAAGCCAGAATAGATTATTTAGTTATCTCTTTATAATTTTTTTCTTTTTTTTGCTGGTACTGGGGTTCCTGGAAGCCCTTCTACCTCCGGGCTATACTCCCAGACCTATTTTATATTTTTTATTTTGGAAACAGGGTCTCTTAAGCCAGCGTGGCTGGCTTTGAACCTGAGTTATCCTCCTGTCTCAGCCTCCCAAGCGCAGGGATTACAAGCGTGCGCCACCACGCCTGGCATCTTTTTCTAATTTTAATATTTATTCATTGCCTATTCCAACAAGTTAAGAATCTTCAATATTTCCTAGAACATTTTTCGTGTGTGTGTGTGTGTGTGTGTGTGTGTGTGTGTGTGTGTGCATGTGTGTTTGAGTGTAACTCAGGGCCAAATACTGTACTGTATTTTCAACAAATGGGATTTATCATTTCATAGAGTCATAGAGGCTGGGAAGAATTCTTCCTTCTATGGTTAGATGATTTTTAGGTTTTCACACTTTCAGTGAAAACTTACTTTTTATAGGAAAAAAACCAGCTATTCATTGTAGAAATGTCTTTGGGTTGGGGGGATAGGTGAAAAAAATGAGGTGGCAAATGAAAAATGATTTGTTCTTTTGTCAACCTTCAAAGAGGTGATTTTTTTCCGGTCTGGTTGGCAACAAAATTTATTTTTGATTCAGTTCTATCAGCAACAGGCCAAAGTGCATTGTTTCTTTTCCTTTCTTCTTTGTTTTGTTTTTCTTTAATTTGAAATTAATCAAACATTGTCATGCTGCACCTTGTAGCTGATATGAAATGAGAAAGTCAACTTGTAGCTGTGGTCTGGATTACTACGCTTCACCACTATTGATTGGGGCAGTTACAGTCTTGCTGGCTGAATTTTAAATGTGGCCTGATGTACCCAGGCATGTGTGATCATCTAAGTACAACTCCAGATATCCTAGCAATTAGAAGAAAGGCAATTGCTCTGAAGCTAGTTGGAAATACAAATTACTTGTCAAATGAACAGAGTGTGTTCTCTTTGCCAGGGAGAATATGATGGGGAACATTTGGGGAGATAAGAAGAAGATTCAATAGTTAGCAGTCCTGTTAGGTAATTAGCCTTTCTGCATTAAAAGAACTAGGCTTTTTATTATTATTGAAATGATATAGGATAATTTAACTGATAACAGTTGAGTTTAAAAAAGATTGACATCTATAGAAATACATGTTGGCAAAAGTGCTGTTATTCTAGAACAGACGTGTGTATGTGTGTGTGTGTGTGTGTGTGTGTGTGTGTTTCTGCATTTCACATATATATTAACTTTCTAGCACATAATATTCAATATAATTAACAATATATGCATTGCATTCTTTCTGTAAAGTTTTTTTTAACACCCCAGTGATTGAGCAGAAAATAGGACATCTTTTTAAACATGCCCTATTTTACCTAAGCTGAAACAGCAGGGATGTCTTGTCACTAGAGGGCAGCCATAATCTGTTACAGTCCAAGAAGATCTTCCTGGATATCCAAGTCCAACTGTGGATATGAAGGGTATGATTTGGAATCAATAAACTATCTGTCAACTATAGTTATTTAAGAAATAGGACACTATCATCTGTGTTCAACAACTGATCAGAAATGATCTGATTAAAAGGCAAAACAAACAGACATTTTCAATACTATTGGATCAAATTATATGTAAGTACATACCACAGTTATAATAGGAAAAAAGAAATGCAATAAAAAATGGATTTTTATATACATGGGCTAGCCTCATCTATGGCTCTGTCTACTGTTGTCCACAGGAAATCAAAGTTATACACAAAGAAAAGGAAAACACTGGGCAATTAACCATGGGATGCTTATGAAGCTGCTTATTTCCCCCAAATTCAGCTAATTTCAGAATGCATGTAGTTCTACTGGAAAGACTTAGAAATCAAAAGTAAATGAACACTTCATATCAACAGATGTTACTGGGATTTTGTAACTGGGATAAATGTACTCCATGCCAACCTAAAAATGAACTGCCAAGGAAGCTTACACATGGTAGAGTTTAAGTCTCTCATCTTTAAAGAGATCTCCAGGCCCAGCTAGTATTAATTACATATTATATTAGCATTTCAGCTTTTGTCCCTTCCTTGAAATCAACCACCTACCTAATTAAAAAGTGTTTGGAGAATCTACTGATCCAGTAGAGGTCAGTAATAAGCAGACGTGTAGGCCATGGCTATTCATTGTCTCATTAATAGAAAACTTGATAAAAACAACTTATATTACATTCAGTGAAGTGTACCAACAATTTCTATAGTTTATAAGAAAGAATTTAAATTTTTTTGCTCTTATTTGTTCATAAAAAATTTTGTAGCTGGTCACAAGGTGGCCTAGTAGAAAAAAATGCAAAGAGATAAGTGTTAGTATTTGTATAACATGAACATAACTCTAAATGCACTGATACCATCTGGTGATTACATTGATTAATATTAAGGAATGAGTGATAAATAAAGAAATCAATTAGTGAGGTTGGCATTGCCTTTATGTAACGATTGCATTTTGGAAGAATATATATCAAACACATATAATATACTACCTTTATTTGTTTCAAAGGTTTATAAATACTTCTGTGCTTCTTAATTTAAAATGATATAGAGTTCATAGGAACACTTTGCTATTTTATATTTATCCTAATCAACATTTACTGACAGTAAAATCACACTCATGTGGAGAACCGCAGGTTTTAAAGAAATTGGCAGCCACAGCTCTCATGAGTTCAAGTTAGACTTTAGATATCTATGAACAACAAAACTAGTTCTCCTGTTAGTATTTCTCTATGGGAGTTTGTTCTTTGCCCCACTGACAATTCTGAATTTTACAACCTTTTGTAAAAGGTATCAAATACAAGAATAATGGGGTTAGAGAGCTGTAAAATGATATTTACTTTACTAAGCCAAAATTATAATTCATTCCATGTATTTTACAGTGTCCAGAAAGAGTTTGGTATATTTTTATACTTTTGAATTAAAGTTAAACAACCCAAAGTCCAAAAACAATTAAAGTTATTTAAGTTCCCCAAAAGAGGTAGTGCAATTTAAATTGAAATAGTTCTTGAATTGATGTTAAAAGACCTGACTTCCAGTCCTGGTGTGTTGTAATATGCAGTATGACCTTAAACCAGACACTTAGTCTTGGCCTCATTTCCTTGTCTATAAAACAAGGCAGGTTAGGCTGGCTGATTCTGTAGGTTCATTTGTACTCTCGCAGTTGTACTTCTCTTCGGCACTCCCTTAACGGCACCTTGGGAATAGTTATTTGTATGCCTGTCAAATCTCCCTCATAGAACATAAGCTCCAACCTTGAAAGCAAGGAATACTTCAGTTGCTGTGCAGTAGAGAGCAAAGAAACCAGCACATAGCCGCTAGAAGAACAGTAAATATTTGTAGAAATAAAAGCAAGGCATAGGAGTACTGCTTTATTTTAATAACAGAAGTATGTTTCTCTGTGTTTCCAGCAATTATCCATCAACACAGCAATAGAACCAACACATGATGGTGACTACCACTTCTATTTTATCAATGCTCACATGAAAGATAGCCAGTAGACACATGTGCGATTGCTCCACACATCAGAGCAAAACTGAATATTTAGAACTTGATGGAAGTTTCGCATTCTATTTTTTAATGCTTTTCAGTTATCAAATATCCTTCTGTTCATGGAGTTAAATCCTACCACTCACAGCCTAGAAAAACTAAATTCTACCACTCACAGCCTAGAAAAACTAAATTCTGTTCTCTAGTTTTGCATTTTGAAAACTTTCCTTGCATCTCATGGTTTTTGGACACTTTATTATTTGTAATAGACTTATCTCCACCCAACAATGTTAGAAATTTTGATTCAATCATTTAATATTGGAGTTTATCGAATATAATAGCATATAGTATACTTTTTTACATCTCTTTTTGTGTAAGTTCTAGAAAAAACAATATATATGAAAATACATATTTATACATATTGTTTATATATTATTTTTACATATAGCAATATATTTATATAATAATATATACAATATGTAATATAAACATAATATAAAATATAACTATACAATGGAAGTCAAACATATTCATACATTCAAGTACCTTCCAACATTTCTCCTGAAAGCATAATTTTAAAAAGTCTCTTAGATGTAAAGAGATGTTTCATCTCTTGTTATGTCGCAGTTCTGCAGGTTTGCTTTGTTGTATAAATTGAACAAAACAATTAAAATAAACCAAAACTCATTTTTATTGTTCAAATTGTCTTAATCCCCAGTATATATCCACATTAAAATAGTTTATGATAAATATAATTCAAAATATGTAAATAAATGAAAAAATCACAGAAAATAGTATGATAGATCTTAAATCTTAACCTGTTTTTTCTTAAAATACTTTTCTTAAATAAGCTGGTTAGGGAGGAAAGAAGGCCTATGCTCTTGACTTTATAACTTTGTTCGATGTAAATGGGTAACAAAAGTGCCCTCTGTGCAATCCTTGAAATCGTAAATATCTGTCTGAAAAGATGACCTTCTCAAGCCATTTTCTTTTCTCTTGAAACTCTTTCTTCTCTGGGCATAAGGTTTAAGAAACTACTCAAGATTCTGACAACCAACCACAGTGGCCCATCTGTCTGCTAAATCATCCCCACAACCCTTCTTTGTGCTATTTTCCCCTGTTTTGTCATGACACTCTGAAGGCCTTTCATAACTCCCAGAGCATGCATGCTTAGGACACAGGGGACCATCTCTCATCTGCCCTTATTTGATATAGTTGGTTAGCTTGTCCTGGAGTAAGTTTTTATTCCCTGGGGCTAGCCACCTGATAATACCCTGCTGGGTCCTGTCTCAATGGAGAGAACAAATCTGCGTAGTCTTAAATTGACTTGACTAGGGGTTAAATGTTGAAGTGACCCTGATGCCTGGAGACACCGCATCCCTGACCTCCAAGCTGCTGGGCCCGTGAATGACTGCGGAGCTCCTAGTGGTGTCACAAACAGTGGGGATAAAATTTTTTAATGATATATGGAACTTTGCTCAGTACTGAGAACTGTACATTTTTCTAGTCCATTTTAGAAACTATTGCATATCAGAACTTCTGTTAACTGCACTGTAGAAACATGCACGATTATGTTTATTATTACCAAGACTTGCAATGTACATGGATATTTGAATGCATTCTGTCTCCTGGGGATTTCGAGCATCCTACTGACAGATGTTATCATTTCCATCACCCCAATAATAGCTAACATTTATCTAGCATTTACCATGTGTCACTTACTAAGCTAAGAACTTGTATGTTTCCTTTTGTAACCTTTACTATAATTCTACATTACTTAATTTTAGACTCAATGTGTTACTATTATTATTCCTGCTACATTGGTGAAAAAAGATACCTATATAGGTTAATATCTAGCTTACAACCACGTATCTTAAAACTGGCAGAAAATAATTTCAAGTCCTTGCTGCCTTCAGAATCGCCCTTACTCCAACATATATGAGAATACTACCCATTCCTGAAAATTTGCTGAACTGCTACTGTGTGCCAGTGAGACACAGAAATAACTTAATTAACATGGGAGGTGAACTTTCAAAAACAGGCTATAAAGGTCAAAGAGGCATTTAGGGTCTCTCACATAAGTGCACTTGCAGCTGCTATACTTAGAATACCTGATGCAGAGCAGCAGCTCTATAAACACAGAATAAAAATAGTGCTGCGGCTTATAAAGGACAAGATGTAATCACTAACATTCAGTCATTTGAACCTGTTAAAAAAATGACTCATCACAAAATGAAATGTGTGTTCCACTTATATGGATCACGAAACTTAAAAATAGCATCAAATCTAGGTAGCTTGAGTTCTAATGCTGTGGTAACCACTTACTAGTTGCAAAACTAGGGCCAGAGTATGATATTTCTAACCCTTAGGGGTTGATAGTAATCGTACCTACCATAGACACCAGGTCGTTGTTAGGATTGAATAAAATGTTCCATAGGAGAGATTTTAAGAATATATGATAGGCATATCAGAAGTTCTCTATATGGATCTGCTGTTGTGATAACTGGTTTTGGTTTTATAAAAATCCTGGATGAAACGGGCTATTAAAGTCATTCAGTTCCAACTATCATTCACTATAAGAGCCTCAAGTACAAAATTGGTGAAGACTTCCACCCTTGCTAGAGAAAACAACTAACTTCTTCATGAAATATCATTTTTTCTATCCCTTTTCAGGAAACTTTTAAATTCTAAATGTCTTCCACATAGTGTGTTAAATTGGACTCTCTGTAATTTCTATCCATTAAGCTAGAGCTCCACAGATTATATCAATTCTCATATTAAAGGCAAATTTTCAAACATTTGAAAACCTTTGAGCTAAGAGGAAGTTTTTCTCTTCCTATTTAAGGAGATCCATACCCATTTATTTTTAGTATATCTTCTAGGTATGATTTTGAGCTCTTCCTTTTTGTTATCATTCTTAGAGTATGTTCCAGATTGAAAATGTTCATGCTAATATGTGGTGTGGGAAAAGAAAGAAAGTATTCCAGGTGGAGTCTGCTGTCTAAAGAGTAATAGAATCTGTGGTGTTCACATTATAGACACTAATATCAATATAATCTCAAAAGTATCACATGTTGATGACTGGGCAGAAATTTAGTCAGTTTAAACTCCTGTGCATGTTGCCACTAAGATCTTTGTGCATACTTTCATTGATTTCTATTTTATTTTTTGTTGGTTATTATTACTCAAATGTGTCAAAGTATTACTATTAGTAGTAGTATTTGTATTACTATTTATTAAAGTGTTATTATTTATTAAAGTTTTCCCTAGTCTTTTTCTGTTCATTTAATAAGCATCTAGTTTTTACTTTCTTAATTTTACTTTCTCAATTTTACTTTCTTAATGCAAAAACTAAGAATACAAGGATAAAACATAAATTTAGAGATTTTTTTTCCTAGTTCAATATTCATTCATTAACTAAAATTGTATGACAACCATGAATAAATCAGTTCTGGTTTTTTTCAAGTACAAAACTTTTAAATGCATGTGTCTTTTGACTCAACAATCTCATTTCTTAGAGTACATGTTGCAAAAAATAAAAGAAGCAGGGTGTAGTGGCACACACTTATAATCCCAGCGCTTGGGAGGTTGAGACAGGAGGATCACACAGGTTCAAAGCCAGCCTCAGCTACTTAGTGAGGCTCTCAGCAACTTAGTGAGACCCTGTTTCCAAATAAAATATAAAATATGTCTGGGAGTGCAGCCCAGAGGTAGAAAAGACCCTGGGTTCCACCCCAGTACCACAAATAGTAAAATAAAATAAAATAAAAGCATAACTGAGCATAGTGTATATGCCTATATTCTTAGTGTTTGGGAAGCTGAGACAAAAGGATCACAGGTCCAAGACCAGCCTCAGCAACCTAATGAGACCTTCAGCCACTTCGCAAGACCCTGTTTCAAAATAAAAAGTAAAATAGGACTGGGGTTGTAGCACAGAGGAATGCCCCCGTGTTAAATCTCCAGACAAAATACAAAGTACCTAAATAAAAGCACAGATGTATTAATATATGCATAAAAGTGTTCCTTTTTTAAGTTGGTCAACAGTGGAGCTTAGAGTTGGTTTTTTTTTTGTGTGTGTGTGTGTGTATGTGTGTGTGTGTTAGTGTGTTACTGGGGATTGAACTCAGGGGTATTTACCTCTGAGATACATTCCCATCCCCATTTTATTTTTATTTTGAAACAAGTCCTATCTAGGTAGATAAGAGTGCCACTATTTGCCAAGGCTCTTCTCAAACCTGTAATCCTCCTCTCTTAGCCTCCCAAGTACTGGAATTACAAGTGTGTGCCACCACACCTAACTGAGCTTAGGTTTTAAAGTTAGTAAAAAGCATATCTGGAAATCCATGGGATACTAGAATTTCTACTTTCAACACAGGGGGACACTTACACTATGCTAATTTCAAGAGAACTGAGGTTGACAAAGAAAAAATTTGATTTAGCTCATTGATGAATGAAGCCCAAAGGAAAAGGCCCACCATGTAAATGATGATTTCCCCCTTATTTATTTTTACCATGTAGTTATTAAATATGGCATGTGCATCTACTAAGAATATTATGTAATTTTTAAATAGTAAAGCAGATTTGCATATGTTGATGCAGATTTTCATACATACACACAAATACATAAACACACACATACACATTAATTCTCTTTTGTGAAAGGCATAAATACATTGTGTGTCAGAGGAAAACAAGATTGTTTATTCACACCACTTAATCCTACGTAATGTTTTAATTTTTATAATGGTAATATGTTACTTTTGAAAACACTAATTATAATTTTGAAATCAAGGATATTAATGATGTCTTGTCTCATGATTTTCCAAATATTTACAGAATATTGTTATTTAATAACAATTAACATTTAACTCTACAAATATTTAACATTTAAATTGCAGTATTTACGTATAGATAAATCTTATAAATTTTATCGGATCATTTTAAGAACAAGCTATCTAGTCAGGAAGACAAGAATGTACAGAATTTGTTCTACTTAATACCTACAGCAAACTTCAAAGGAAAGTTAAGGCCTGGGCCTTACAGAAATTCAGTGGATCGGGCAAGCTAGAAAAGATATTATAGGTGTCAAGAACAACATGTTCTAAGACAAGGAAGCATATGTGGGCATGATCATAGAACAGCAGAGATCAAGAGGTACGAGATGATTTTGGAATCGTAAGCCAGTGCTTCACTGGCAAAGGCCATTTATAGCATTCTATTAAGAACATCTATAGAGACTTGAGAAATAGCAATTTTTCGTTAAGAGAGAGGCATGATCATATAAAAATGTGTTTTTCACATTTCGAGTTCATTTTGGAGGCTGTCTGGAAGCTGACCTCAGTGAAGAGAGGCTGGAACCAGGACGAATGAAAAGAAGGCTCTTGATACAGTAGAGAGATGGTGTGTGCCTGATTTGGAGAGAAGCGCCAGCAAGAGCAGGCCAATTCATGCGGTGAGACGGAGCTCAACTACAAGTGATTGCAGTCCATGGGGATGTAATCAATCCAGGCCTGGTAACGTGAACTCATTTAAGTAGCTAAGTGCTCTCTTACTATCTCCTCACTTATCTGGGGATTCGATTCCCTTGTTTGTCCTACCGTTTCGAGTTTGAAGATCATTTTTTTCCTGATTGCGAAAACAGAAGCAAAATAGGAGTTTAGTCCTTCCAATGTCACCTGCTAATATGACACCATCTGGCCCAGGAAGTGGGCCCATCCTTGCTCAGTCTTTCTTTGAAATTAGATCTAAATCGTCCTTAGTGCTTCCCAAAAGGCATATCTCACCCTGTGTCTTAATCACCTTGTAATATATATATATATATATATATATATATATATATATATATATATATAATTTTTTTTTTTTTGCAGGTTCCTGGCACTTTTGCAATTTTGCCCTTGGTGGTATGTCTCTCTCTCTGGCTTCCATTTTTCTAAAGAGTCTATTTATGGTCTGTGGCAAATTTCTTTGGCTAACTTTTTAGCTTCTCTCAATTTCAGAGCATATTATATAGGCCCTCTCCCTGCCTTTGTTAATGGACGTTACAAGGTGGCAGTGCTAACAGGAGTACACATTTAATATCTTCTATATGTGAGTTCTTGGGTTTTCAATTCGGAATGTCCTTCACTTACAGTTTTGTCCTTTATTTTTATATCCCCCTCTTTTCTTTTTTATTTGCTCAGCTCCAGTTTTTGATGCTTTATGTAGTGCTCTTCTCTCCAAGGATTTTCTTGCTATCAAATTCTATCTCCATTGATCCATCTTCTTCTGAAGAGTCCAGTTTCCTTCCTAGCTTTTCACTCTTCTCTCTTTCCCAGATTATGTACTTTTACTACCATAATGAAAATAGTGTTGATATTCATGAATGCAGAACTCACTGTGTCTAGCTTCATTTCAGTAGCATTTGTGAGATCTGTTCATTTATTTCATAGCACTTGAAAGAAGTGATTTTTGTGGACAATATACACTTTAGAGCTATAAAATCAAAGCATTTAATTGTTATTATTTACAGTTATTATACATGGAAAAGCATTTTGGTTCCATGTAAAGAAACTCCTGAAAAGGAATAAAGAGTTATGAAATTTTCTTTCTACTTTATAGGTATATAACTTTGTTAAAATCAGTGAGTTTTATGTTTCTTCTCGTACACAGAGTGAGTATGGTGATATTTTCTATAGCAAAACTCAAACTCCTAATTCTTAAATAAACGAAAATAAATGTCTTTAAAATAGTTATTTTTAACATTAAATTCAAACATAAATTTTGTCTGTTGCTTACAATAGTACATAATTACACACTTAAAATTTGGGGAAACAAATAAGAATTATTCATGTGATTTCTTTTTCTAGATAATGTTATAAAACCAAGTTCGCTAACCTTTTCTGATTTTTTATTTTAAGCTAGATTATTGTTAGTAAAGTTCAGTTCATTTATTTTTTTCTCCATTTACTGATGGCTCATGGACTGAACTGACTGCCATATATCACCATAGAAAAAGGTCTTATAGTAAAAAGACTCAGATACTTAAAGTGTTACTTTTTGAAAGCAATTTAAGACTGTAAATACTGTTTTCAAATACTACAGATTTGATTTCAAATTCTTTCATAAACTGAATGTGGTGTAAAACATTTGTAATCCCAGTACTTGAGAGGCTGAGATAAGAAAAATCCCAGGTTCTAGACCAGCCTCAACAATTTATCTGAGACCATGAATGAGACCCTGTTCGAAATTAAAAGTTAACCGGGCATGGTGGCTCATGTTTGTAATCCCAGTACTTGGGAGGCTGAAACAAGAGGATCAGAGATCTAAAAATAGCCTCAGCAAGTAGTGAGAGTTTCATCAAACTAGTGAAACTGTGTTTCAAAACAAAAATAAAAACTAGGAATGGGTGTATTAGCTCAGAGGTAAAATGTTCCTTTGTTGCATCCACAGTACTCCACCCAAAATAAAATATAAAAGAAAACAAAATACAAATGGGGATATAGCTTGGAGGTAGAATGCCCCTGGGTTCACTTTCCAGTACTATCAAAAATAAATAATTAAACAAACAATAACTAAATATAAATCTCCTTAACAAAAGTATATAGAAATAACAATGATACAAATGACTGTTCATGATTTAAATCACCAAAAATGCAGAAAATCTTCTGATGTAGTATTGATGTTAACAAATTCATCCATTTTGCATTTTGTAGCTCCTTAGATGTACATCATCTTTACCTAAATTAAAGAAGTGGTTTATAATAGAATCCATTTGAGAGCTAAGAAATTTAAGGAGATTGATAGGAACAACTCAAAAGTTAAATTTTGTCCTTTTTTTTTTTTTTAATCTGTGGTACTGGGAGTGGATCCCAGAGACTTTCTACACCCGGGCTATACTTCCAGACCTATTTTATATTTTATTTGGAAACAGAGTCTAGTAGCTGAGGCTGGCTGCAAACCTGTGTGATCCTCCTATCTCAGCCTCCCAGTTGTGGGGATTACAACCGTGCTCCACCACGTCTGGCCTAAATTTGGTCCTTTTTGATACAACATTGCTGAGATTGATGTAATGTTAGTTAAAATTACCATGTATATTCTGAGGTTCATTGGGCTTAGAATTATGACTTCAAGCTTCAATGGGAAGCAAGGAAGTACATCAACTCAGGGTACCCAAGGGTAGACATGTATTCCTTTTCTTTCTTAGGAGGTTATCCTATATACATTGTTCCATAGCTTGCTTTTAAATTTAACAATGCATGTTGGAAATAATCTCATGAATATAAAGCTGCCTCATTCTTCTTAGTGCTGCTTAAGATACCTTTATTTTTTATTTTTTATTGGTGAATTGTAGTCATACATCTTAATGGAGTACAAAATGGTGGAGGCATACATGCACACATCACCCATTTAGCATCTACCCAGTTCCTACCCCATTCCTTCTCCCTCCCTCCTTCTCTGTTTGGATTAGTGATTTGTGTTGATACGTTTGTTAATATAAATCATGAACATTAGAGAATTTCCCTCTTCCCCCCTCCCATCCCCTCAGTTAAGTCACCGAATTCTTCATCGATAGTATATTCTTCTTCATCTAGATTCCCTTCTATGTCCCATTTTCTCCATAGCTTTCCCACATTACGAAGAATATCTGATTTCTTATTGTTTTGACTGACTAATCTCACCTAGTATAATGTTTTCCTTTCCATCCATTTCCCTGTAAATGACATAATTGTGTTTTTCTTTATGGCTGAGTAAAATTCCATTGTGTACATATACCATAGTTTTGTAATTCATTTATCTGTTGATGAACATCTTGGCTGGTTTCACAGTTTGGCAATTGTGAATTGTTCATCTATGAACATAGATACACATGCATTAGTTTGGTTTCCATTCTTTTGGGTAGATACCCTCTTCTTGATTACATTGGCCATTGCATGTCCCCCTTAATTAATTAATTAATTTAATTATTTATTATTATGTGGATTATTTTGAAAATAGCATACAATCAGACAGTGCTTGGTGCCTTCCCCCTACTTTACCTCCCCCCCAACAATGAGTGTCCAGCTTGACCATGCTACATTCATACTTTTATACATATTCGAATGTAGCTCCTCTATTAATCAACCTCAGCCTTCTTCCTCTCCTATCTTTCCATTCTAGCTTTACTGAGGTTTCCCCTCCATTATATGGAGTCCCTCTTGTATCCCCAATACTCCCTACTTTGGGCATATTAGAGAAAACATATGTCCCTTCTCTTTCTGTGCTTGGCTGATCTCATTTAACATAATGTTCTCCAGGTCTTTTCATCTTCTTGCATTTTAAATGAAAGTAAGTTCCAGAGTGCTACTGATTGACCTTTTTAGAAAAGAAATAGCAAAGTTCTTCCACTAAATGAAAGAAAGACTGACAAAATAAAATAAGTTACCTGGCTAAAAGGAGGGCCAGCTTTTATGATTAACTGGAGAACACGGGCATAAGTGAAGAGGAAATGCTGCTGTCTCACTGTTACAGGTGCACCAGAATTGTTCACATTTGGACTAGAAGGAGGAGAAGCAAATAGTAGTGACAATCAACATTTGCACTTAAATTCTACCAGTTACACACTTTCACTAAAGTATCTGTGTGTCTAGGAAGATACTCTGGTGGCTTCTCCAATTTAACCAACATTGGGCTTTGCTATAAAACAAATTTAACTTAGAGATCATCCCATGCAACTTTCACTTCTTCTCTTTCATTTTTGCCATTTTTAACATTCTTTCTCATACCTAAAAAAAAATGAAATAAACATTGTAGATGTCCATGTTGGGTTTTCACTTTCTTTACCCACATGCGACTAAGCTCTAGACAGATTCATTGATATTCTAATTCTAAGAGATACTTGACTGATTTTCTGTGTGTGAAATAGAGCATGTGCTGATATATAATAGGCTTTCCAAGCAAAATTAGCATTATATCACATTATCTTGTAGATTCCTTTGACTTTTAAAATGGTCAGCAATACAAAAGTAATGTTAATAGTTATTACAGACTTAAATGGGACTCTGTAACTGATGACACGATCAATAATTCTAAGATCAAATAGGAAGTCTTTTTTTTTTCTTTAATCGGATCCTCTTTGTTTTATACATATGCCTACAGCTAGATTCTGTTTTCTGCCTTTCGACAGTGATTCCTGCTGTGCACTGTTGAGAAAATGAGGAGACAAAATGGAGAATCAATTTAAGGAAAAAAAGCTTTAGTTGACAAAGCTTTATAGTCGATCAATGGAATCTAGCTAGTTAAGATATCTTTAGTAGTTGATATAAAATTTTATAATCACTATAAATACACATCATCTTAGTATCTTTTGCATCTCTCCTCATCTTAGTATATGGAGAAAACCTTCACAACTATGCCCGGTTTATTTGTGATATTTGAATATTTGTTGTACTACACAAGAATGAATTAATGAACTAATAATTTAAGGATAATATAACTCCATAAACATTCCACATATTATTTAGAAAACCTCCATTTAAGAATTAATTTATTTCAAGAATTAAAAAAGTGTCAGTGTAGTTTCAAGGTGGAAATAATTGTTTTATTCCTTTATTACTTAGTGCTTAAGGGAATTATTACTTTACCGTCCTTTTATCACTTGTTTAAACAGGTTTCCCCATAAATGTAGGATGTGTAAGATTGATATAAAACAGGAGCATTTGCTTAATGGACTGATCTGTAGTTCTGATATTTATTTAATTAGGTTTCACTAAATTTACATACAAGAAGTAATTAGTTGTTGAAAATTCCTAATGGCATTCAGCAAAATATTGTTTGAACTATTTAACACACCTTTGTTTATTAAAAAATAAACAAACTTAATGAACACTTTTTAATTGACTTTTGTTCACACAAATGAAATATCCCAGGCATATTACTTAAATATGATATGTAGAAGCAATTATTAAGAAACTAATTTAAAGCCTGAAAATACTTTGTAAAAAATATGATCTATACCATATGACCTTTCATACTACATCAACATGATTTTTAAATGAAATCACAGATAATATATAGAGAAGCGAGTGATTCTGGTCCACAGCTATTGAAACTCCAGATGTAAGCAACTTAGAAACATTCTAGGTGCTAAGCCCAGAAACTCTTAAAATTGTATATTCTGAAAACACTCAAGTATGCATTAGTTCCAAATTGAATTACATGGCATACATAAATTTTCACATAGCAATTCATTATTAAAGTGCTGTTTCTGAGCTTGAACAAATAAAAAATATATACATTCACAAAATATACATACATACATACATACATTAATTTAAGAAAACAAACTATTGTATATCACGAACTTTTATAGACTACCCTAAATGACAATACCTGGATTTGAAAATTATTATATCATTTATTTTTTCCTGAAGATACTATTTCAATTTTTTTCTGATTAAAAATATTTTCTTTAGAAAACAGTGATTGTTGATAGGAAAGAATTTAGCAAATGTATAATCAAATTAATTGTTTTATGATCAAGATGGGGAAAGTGTCAAGTACACTCAAGATTTCTCCAACAACTATGATACATATTTATTTAACTATTGACAAAAATTATTAAATCCAGAATGCAGTGCTTAGAGCTAACTAGAATCATCTCTAGAGATAAGTTTGTGAATAATATACTGAGATCTTAAATTTTTTTAGTTAAAAAAGGATGCTGGGAATCTTCTGGATTTGTATTCTTCTTTATTGATGAGGAAAGTGAGACCAACATACTGGTTAACTTGCTGGTGATGACACTATTAGCTAATGGAAATGACAAATATTATAAATTCCACTTTCTTTTTCTTTTTCAGTATACTATACTGTCTCAATCAGTGTCTCATCTTTAATGACCTTTTTCTTGAGAAAAGTCCACAGGGGTTTGGGGGTTAATGGAGAGTCCAGCAACATGAAAGCAAATCAACTGACACTTGGCATGAACTAGAAAAGATAGTTCAAAGTCAAAGGAAGGTCATAGTCAATTCTCATTCTTAGGAACCAAGAAACAAACTGGTGATCAAGGAACCAAGTTGATAGGCTCAGGAAGGAAGATATAAAATGTTATAGATCTGTGGATGACATTTTAATCAATTTCTAATACTGTCTCCTTTATATGTTTGTATGAAGCTATTGCCATTGCTTCATTTAAATCATTGTTTTAATTATTGTTTAATTTAATCAAGATAATTTTTGTTCTTTACCTGGTTTAATTCTGAATTTTTTCTGTAGATATAAAGATGATTTTGTATACATGTAAATTATATAACATATCTAGACATGGTGGTGCACACCTGTAATTCCAGAACTTTAGTGGCTGAGACAGGAGGATTGCAGATTCAAGATCAGCCTCAAAATTTAGCAAGACTCAACAACCTAGTAAGATCTTATTTAAAAAAAATAAATAAAAGGTCTGGCGGTGTAGCTTGGAGATAGAATGTTCTTTGGTTCAATCTCCAGTAATACAAAAAATAAACTACATAATATTCAGTGAGTCCAAAATGTGTGTTCTAAAGTCAAACAGTTTATGGATAAATTAAGGTTTAAATTCTTCCTGGGTTATTTAAACACCATGTGGCATGGAGTAGGTTGCTAAACTTAAAAATCTGCTTCATAATTTTTATTATTTATTTATTTATTTATTTATTTATTTATTTATTTATTTATTGGTTGTATTGGGGTTCCTGGAAGCCCTTCTACCTCTGGGCTACACTCCCAGACCTATTTTTACATTTTTATTTGGAAACAGGGTCTCCTAAGCCAGCATGTGCAGCTGGCTTCGAACCTGCCCGATCCTCCTGTCTCTGCCTCCCAAGCGCGGGGATTACAAGCGTGCGCCACCTCGCCCAGCTCTGCTTCATAATTTTTAATGGATAATAAAATACCATGTTTATTATCAAATGGAATATAAAACACCATGTTATACAACATTTATGGAGGTGACTACATTCTATATTTCAAATAATCTAAGCATCATATTTTTCACATATATATTGTCCTGTAATTAAAATTCATCATTTATCATTCAGTTCATGGCATCTTACAGTTTTTGTCAACTTTGATAAATATTTATTTCTTTATGAGTATAATTTTATTTTGCTTTAGCTTTCTTGGTAATATTACCTATCTAGGGCCTCTTTAAAATTTTTTGGACAATGCTGGCAGGATGAACTGCAAATCTACATTGAGTACCACCTTGATATTTTGGGTATTTTTAAATTTTATTTTTGACCTAGTTCTAAAGATGATGTGTGTTTAAAAATAATTATTTAATTACTTTTTAACTATTCTTTTTGTTTGGAAGAATTGTTTCTATATTACCATTTACTTGCTGTCCCAGCTTCATTAAATTTATGATAATGAGTAATATTTTATAAAATTACTTTGTTACCCTTTAATTTTATACCTCTTTTGCTTTCTCATGTACATGTATATGTGTATATGTAATTTATTTCATGAATACATACAGCTCTAAAATTTTAAATAAGTAGGAAATACACTTTGAAAATGTCTTTTTTCCTTTGTTCTGTTTTTATTTTTCTTTCTTTTCTTTCATCATTTCCTTTCTTCCTTTTTTTATTTTTTCAATGTACCAGTTCAGAAATATTTATTAGGCACTGACTATATTAAAGGATTTCATCTAGACACTGAAATCCTATTCTTTACACTCATATATTATTTACAATTTATTGAGAGGAATATTGTAGTGACAGTGGAAATAAATACTAAAAGGAAAGTTAGCAGTTCTGAATTGTCATTTCACTTGTCTTGTCGATGACTGTCAATTCATTTATCTGGATTTCAGTTTCCTTTTCTGTAAAAGGAAGGAGTTGATAGTAGACATTATTTGAGTTTCTTTCTAGTCATAAATCTTATTTTTTCTCTTTCTTTTCATATACATAGACATATACACATATGTATATATCATATATATGTACATGACAGAATAACACTTAAAACAAAGGTTAAAATGAAAGCTAGTTTTAGCTGGGCATGGTGGCGCACGCTTGTAATCCCTGTGTTTTGGAGGTGGAAACTGGAGGACTGCGCAGGTTCGAAGCCAGCCTCACTGGCTTAAGAGACTCTGTTTCCAAATAAATATATAAAAAGTAGGTGTCTGGGAGTGTAGCCCGGAGGTAGAAGGTTTTCCAGGAACAGTAGTACTACAAAAAATATTAAAAATAAATGAAAGCTAATTTTGGATATTACTGAAATTGACTATATAAAATAAATTATATATATATTAATATTTATGCATTTGCCATATTTTATGCATGTAAAATTATTATTATATTTTTGTGTGTGTCTGGGGATCAAACTCAGGGGCATTTGACCTCCTATCTATACCCATGCCCTATTTTTATTCTTTATTTTGAAAAAGGGTTTCACTGAGTTATAGAAGACCTCACTAAGTAGCTGAGGCTGTCCTTGAACCATGATCCTCCTGTCTCAGCTTCCCGATTGCTAGGATGTGTGTATGTGTATTTCATTTTTTCTCTCTTTGTGGTAATGGGGATTGAACCCAGGGGCATTCTACCTTTGAGCTATACCCTCAGACCTTTTTATTTTTGTTTGGAAACAGAGTCCCTTTAGTTTGCTTAGAGTCTTGCTGTGTTTCTGGGGCTGTACTCAAGCCCATTAATTCAGCCTCAACTATTTTCAAATAACAGAAAACCAGTTGTATATATGTGGCAGACAGACTTAACATGCTTTAAAATGACTGCTTGCTTACGCATCCCCTTCCCATAAGTATCTGTGAGCCCTCTGATTTGCTTCTAACAAAATAGGGCAAAGGTTAAGGAATATCGTTGTGCTGATTATGTTACCTTACAAGAGACTCCATCTTGGCAACATGCTGGCTTTCCCTCCCTGGCTGTGAGAATGAAAGCCAATATGAGTCTTGCATGGCAAGGGAATGAATTCTGTCAACATTTCACTGATCTTGGGAGCAGATTCTTCCCCAGTACCCACTCTTAGTTTTTATCTTGACTGAATCCTCACAGAGGACCTAACTTGTGTCTCATGGACACTGTGTGATAAGAAATACGTGACGCCTACAGCCACTTGTTTTGTCTTTCAGCAATGGAAAACTAATGCAATGTGTGTACAATATGAGCCTTTGTTCAAAGACTAAAGTGCCTGAAAACAAGATTTGTCTTTAAGAAGGAAGGCCACAGGCTGTGGCAAACTATATAAGACCTAATGCGGAATTCTGAAAAGGCTAAGATGTCTGCAGGTAGTTTCAAGGATGGGTTGGTAGAATTATGGCCTAGAAAAAGGTCCAGACTCTGAAGAGAGTAAGTGGTTGCAAGCCTCCATAATTGTGTGAGCCAATTTCCATTAATAACTTCCATTCATCTATCTATCTATCATCTATCTACCTATTTATCATCTCTCTATCATCTCTATCTCTACATACTGATATTTTTTTCTCCCTGAAAAAAGTATAATATGAAAACGTTATGGTTAGAAACAGAAAGCCCCCTGAAGAGTTTATATACTAAAGTTCAGGGTTGATTTGGTTCAGCCACGGGGTGTGATCTCATCCGTAGATAAATCTACTGTAATGGATTTGGATGGTTTCTGCTCCAGCAGGGTATGGCTGGAGAAGGTGGGTCTTGCTTGCTCTCTCTCTCTCTCTCTCTCTCTCTCTCTCTCTCTCTCTCTCTCTCTCTCTCTTGCTTCCAGCCTCCTTGGTGTAAGTAGCAGAGCCCATGTCCCCTCTCTGTGTCTACTTCATGCTTCCATGCCCCAAGATTCAGATGCTGGCCTCCCATTGATTGAACCTAGAAATTTCAGGGAAATTGCACAGAAAAATTTTCCTTCCTCTTAGTTGTGTGGTCAGATTTACTGTGATACAGCAGTGAGATCTGACTAGAAAATGTAGGGAAAAAGTTAGATGTTAGGACAACAAAAGAAGAAAAGGAGAGAGAGAGAGAGAGAGAGAGAGAGAGAGAGAGAGAGAGAGAGATATTAGTGAGCATACTGCTTGATAATATATAAGGGCTTATATAAAAATTAATAATTATTATTATTAAATTTGATGCTGATTGAAAATTTTTGCCTATATTTATTTTTCTTAACTTGCTCTGTTTCCATTTTATTCTGGCCCTAAATTGCTTCTTGCTTCAAATACTGCTAGAATATAATTGTTTTTAGGCTCTTTTCTTAAATACAGTATTCAAACAGCAATGCTTCTGCTCAAATACATTTACACTTCTCTCCTTGCCTAACAAATAAAATTTCAATCTATGTTTCTGATCTTTAAGCCCTTTGCAAAATGATATACAACCAAATTTTCTGGTCTTATTCTCTACTCTAAATTCTGTGCTTACAGCTCTACCCAACTACAAAACTTTCTATTACCCATATACTCTCTAAGCAGCCTGCATCATGCTCATGACAAAACTCTAAATGAAAAATCTTCCTCATGTCCAAATAGTTTTCAATTGTGTGTTTTTATCACTTAGTGTGTCTTTGTAGACAACTATACTCCTAAAGCTTCTAGGCTTCCTTGAACAAATATGAAATTATATTCAAACACCACATATAGAACTTGTTTTTGCCTTGAAATGTGGCTATTTTATTTATGTTTAAATTATTTCTACTGTTTTGTGCTTTTTTAAGCTCATACTTGATTACCTCTTTTTCTTTCTCTTTCTCTTTATATACATATATAAATATATAATATATACATACATTTATAAATTTATATAATATATACATACATATATAATATATACATACATATGCAATATATGCATACATTATATACACATATATACATATATATAATATATACATATGTATATATTATATATTATATTATATATATACCTGCTTTGTATCCAGATCACCTAAAAAGTACTTAGAATATGTTTTACTCTATAAAGTGATATTTAAATAAATATTGTGAAATAAATATATGAAGAATAAAATAAATTAAATGGTTGCTGGGAAATATATAGTTAGTCTCACAACAGAAGCAATTTCCATGTAATTAAAAAATAAAAACAAAAAACATGATTCTAACCAACTTACTCTAGGAACAAAGTCCTCCTTCAGCATTCCCTACATGATATGTCAGGACCAACAAGACTAATCTATGGTGACCAAAAAAAAACCTCAGTAATTTAATGCATAAGAGTTAATTTCTTATTTGCACAAAGTCCTCTGTATAGTAAGTGACTCTCCACAGCTGTTGTTATTCATGTCAGGACTCAGTTATTCAGGCTGCTTCAAATCTCAGCATCAAAGGAGAAGAGAAGAATAGGAGAGGCATGCAGAGACTTGTCATTACCTTATCCACGATTATTTAATACTTAAAATATATGGGGCAGAAGTAGGCAAGTGATGACACCTAATTAGCAGGAAATTGGATTATAGTCTTCCATGTAATCAGAAAGGAAAGAGACCTGCTATGTTGTACATCACTGTTAGATAATACCATCTATTGATCATAACTAGGGACCATGATATTTTAATCTAAATAGTATCCATCATGTATAAAACCACTGCTAAATTTTTAAATATTTTTAGCTTCTAAATGTCTTTTAGGAACCTCTGTTTCTCTTCATCTTCAGTAATGTCAATCAGGCAAAAGATGTAATACATTTAATATGGGCTAATAAAATCATAACTAATTACTCCAAATAATATGGCTATGTGAAATAACAACAATAATTCACACCATGAAATGTGTGTGTGTGTGTGTGTGTGTGTGTGTGTTGCGATGCTCATAAATTCCATGGATTAGTGTTATTTTTCCACAGCCCATTTCTGCAAGGGCAGTGAGATAGTTGTTGAAAGACCAAAAAAGACACCTAGAGACTAGATGTACAACATAAAGTGTACTGTAAAATTGCATAGGGGAAAGGTCCAGTGGAAATGGGCTGGGTAGGTAACATCTGCATTTCTCACAATGTCTCCAGTGTTTCTTCAGAATGTCCAGCAGGAATAGGCTAGACAAGTTACATCTTTGTTTCTCATGATGTCTTGGAGGCCTTGCCAGAAAGTAGCACCTCTATCCCTCATGACTTTGTCCAGGGGCAGTCAGCTGGATGTGCGTTTATATTCTCTTAAGGTGCTCTGCTCCTTACAGGTTAGGTTAAAAAAGCAGTAACATCATTAACTTAGTTTGTCCCTTTGTATGGCCAGTATTATCTGGGATTATAGCATGCATCCAAGCAAGAGGCATTGTAGAGATAACACTGACATTGTCAGCATATAGGACAGAAAGTCAGTGTTCTTTAATTCAATGCTAATATGGAAATTCTAACCTAGACTCACTCTTATTGTTACTTTCACTTGGCTAGGTTCTTAAAAATGAAAAGGGACATTTCAGTACCTGGAATTTTACTGTCCTTTTCTCTAAGGATAAATGACGTAATTAGAAATTTAGGTGGGGGCACAGTGGGAATGTTGATACATTGCTGAAAATGTGTCGCAAAATTGCTTGGGAAGAAATAAATGGGGAGTTAGTGTGGTGATTGAGGTGACTAAGGGTGATTTGAATTGCTGGGAACTTAAATAGTTGACTGAATGAGCCATGTCCAAAATGGCTTCTTGACTTACATGAGCAGGGATAATTTGAAGGAAGCCTGGATTCAGTTGGAATTGCCAACAGAGAAACATCTTGTGATTCTTTCCCCATAAAAAAATTTGGAGGGAACCAGCCATGTTGGCACACACTTGTAATTCTAGCATTTGGGAGGCTGAGACCAGAGGACTGTGGTTTACAGACAACCTCAGCTACTTAATGAGGTATTTCACCACTCAGTGAAACCCTGTTTCATAAAAGTAAAAGACTAAAAAATAGAACTGTATGTGTAGCTCGTAGGTACAATGCTCCTAGGTTCTTTCCATCCTTAGAACTGAAAAAAAAAAAAATCTGGAGGGTAAATATTTCAAGAGAGCAATGCAGAATTTTCAAGGCTTATTTTGACCTAGACGTAGAAATCATGCAGTATAAATTATGCCACTTTATATTACAAATGAGTCACTAAAATCAGTCCAAACTCAAGGGAAGAACAGTTAGACTCTTATCATTTGATGGTAGAGAGCCAAGTTCACAGTAAGAATAAATGATAAGACATTTGCATCAGATTTACACAGTCTTGAGAAGGTCACATTGCCATGAAGTGTGACTCATAGCACCATGTGATTCTGTATCTAGCACTTCTCAGAGTTCCAAGTTTGTCATTATTTTTTCAGTATCTATTTCTACCAATAAACTTAAAATTCACAGTGATGAGAAAACAAGGCTTCACAAAGCAAGTATTTGCACTGGATTGTGTTAAATTAATTTGGCTATGTCTGGGAACCAGAGGCAACCACTACATAAATGCAGCAGGTTCCCTAGAACCCTGTGAAAAGGTTTCTCCACAAGTTTCCTTTTCTGTGGTTTCCCTTGAGTAACTCTACTTATGGAGTTTACTGAGGAACTCTGACTGCAGCCCTGTCTTGAGTCTCCAAGCAAAGTTGTTTTCTTTTCTTTTTTCTTTTTTTCTTTTTTTGTTTTTTGAGGCATTCAACCTCCAAGCTACACCCCCTGCCCTATTTTTTTATTCTTTTTTATTTTTTTGAAACAGGGTTTCACTGAGTTGCAGAGGGCCTCACTAAGTAGCTGAGGCTGTCCGTGAAACGCGATCCTGAGGTCTCAGCCTCCCCAATGCTGGGATTACAAGCGTGAGCCACCATGCCTGGCTCACAAAGTTGTTTTCTGATCCTCCTACCACCATATTCTGGACCTTCACTCCCATGTGATTACATTTAAGGTTTAAATCCTATAACAAATCATATACTCCTATAATAATAAATTTGTTCCTCTACTTGATAGAATATTCTTAGAACTTTCCTTAGTGGTTGGGATACACACACACACACACACACACACACACACACACACACACATATATATATATATATACATATATATATATACATATATATATATATTTGAATAAGTAAATAAATAAGTGACAAGGAGATTGTTCAGATTTGTTCAAGAAGAATCAAGGATAATAATATTTACAAACAAGAACCATCAGTGGATACTAAAAATACAGGGTGAAATTTAATAAGTGATAGTGCAGTTGCATGGAATTAAAGAGTATTGGTCAGACACCAACCTTGACCAAGAGATATAAATTACCACTACCATTCATGTCACGAATGGATACCTTATATAACCTTGACGTAATGCACAGAGAAGAACACAGCATTTTTCTTGGGTTTATTTTTGCTAATTGAGCCTAACCTAATTTTGATAAAATAAAAAATGGCTTACACCCACAGGGCATATTCTTCTCATATAGCAAGGAATGGAACTTGAGGAAAGACCAATGAGCTCTTCCATACTGAAAGATGATACAAAGATGTGTGAACTAAATTAAATGTGTGATTGCAAACTTTTTTATGCATCTTATTTTAATGTATATAATTGAAATAATCACTGTATCTTACATAAAGTCTGACAATTTGCTAGCAATAATTTATAAGAATTTTTTTAGATTTCATTGGTAAATTGTTATGCAGAAGAATGTGCTTATAGTTTTTGCTGTTTTGAAGTGATGAAACATCAGAGGAAATATGGTAATATCTTAATACTTAGGAAATACTACTGAGGAATAAACAAGAGTTCTTTGTTGAGTTATTCAAATTGTAGTTTGAGATTACTTAAAATAAAAGGTTCAAGGTCAGAATCAGTGGTGTTAATGAATAAAATCACTTTGTTCTTTCTCAGTAGTGTACTAGTGTCATTATGTGCTAGACCTGAATTACAGTAAAAGATATTGCTAAGATAGCTCAACAAGTATTGACTAATCACCAAATGTTTGAAGGATTACCCACTAATTATTATCCCCATTGGAAGTGGGAGGTTTGAACACACTGGGATGGATGAACCACCTTGTTATCTTGCACCACCCAGGACTGTTCTGATATAAGGTAAACCTTGCCATGGCCCAAGTCCATCACTCTGTGATATGCGAGCTATGCTATGCTCATCCAAAAGGTGATTGCTCTGACATGAGATAAGTGAAATGGAACATCTTTATCTTGAAATGAATTCTCCTTTTCTTCTTCGTGGACAAACTTTTTCTACTTTATATAAATTAGATCATTATTCTACCCAAGAAAAAAAAATTGAAGCAGCAAAATTGAAGAATGAAAACAGAGTTCATCATTTATTAATTGTCACATTTATCCACTTGGTTAAATATTTCATTTTGTAGTTTCTATTGAGATGAGCAGAGACTTCTTAACTAGTAAAATTAAAAAAAAATTGTAGCTAATCACTTTAAAATTATTTTCTGAAATTAAACAAATACTATGCACACAGACTGAATAATGTGATAACATTATTTCCATGATGATTCTGTCTGTGTTAATTAGGTCACCTCTTGAGAGCTTCTAGTGATGGGATTGCTTTGGGAAAATACCTTCTTTTACTTCTGTGCTGTCTGGGTTTGACTTCTTGTTTATTAGACAAGGAGATTTTATATCTATACTCAACATGATAAAACCTATTTTTGGTTGCTAGCAATCAGCAAACTGTTGAGTCATTCATTCACTTTACATTCAACAAACATTTATTTCATCAGGCAGTGAACTAGTCTTGGAGGATGACAAAATGAGTAGAATCTTCACAAGCCCTCTAATAAATAATTTTTGTAGTAGACATCTTAAATAAAAATTTACCTGCTGAGCTTGGAATGTAACTAAGTGGTATAGCATTTGTCTGGCATATACAAGGCACCTGGTTCAATTTCCAGCACAGAGAGAGAGAGAGAGAGAGAGAGAGAGAGAGAGAGAGAGAGAGAGTGAAAGAAGGACTTTACACACTTATTCACTGCATTTTTCTGAGAGAAAATAATATCCATTTCTGACTTTATGATAAAATTAAGGTTGAAGGCTTCACTCAAGCTCACCCACTGAGATTATCTTTGAATAAATTTGGAATTAGAATTTACAGATTCCAGTTCCATCTGGCATTTTGCTAAAATTTAAGTGATATGTTCTTGAGAAGTATGGAAAAACACCTCCCACATGTGTGAAGAAGGAAAAAGCACTTAATTACCACAAAGAAGGATGAAGCAAACTTTCAGGGAAACATGATTAAAAGATTGAAGAAATATTTGACACAATCCAGAGACATTCATCTGGGCCTCTTAGAAGTCAAAGAACAGAAAGTGGAAATCCACCAGAAAATCAAACAGTTATTGTTTAGGGTTTAATTATTTTTCTGGGTAGCTTCCTATGCTAATTCTTAAAGTCCTCTAACAGCCAAAGACATTCTATAAACAAATAATTATAATGATGTAGCTAGGCCTCTAAAAGGAATATGAAAGTATAGTATTAGTTACAGAATCATTATAGTTTTTATAGAGAAACCAGATAACACCAAACGTTAAAAGATAGAAATTTAGCCGGGTGTGGTGGCTCATGCTTGTAATCCCCATGCTTGGGAGGCAGAGACAGGAGGATCGCGCAGGTTCGAAGCTAGCCGCGTGCGCTGGCTTAGGAGACCCTGTTTCCAAATTTTAAAAAAATGTAAATATAGGTCTGGGAGTGTAGCCCGGAGATAGAAGGGCTTCCAGGAACCCCAGTACCACCAAAAAAAAAAAAAAGATAGAAATTTATTTTTCCTTCACACACAAGTCCTAGCTGATTGAACTCTATTAAATGAATAATGCTTTCATTAAAAAAGTAAAACAACACGCCAGAATATACTTATCTTGTTGCTCTTCTATTTTCTAGAGTGCCCTTTCCATGTTTTACTCTACAAAAAGTAAAAGAGAAAGAGGTTAAATTGCTCCCTTTTAAGAATTCATCCAAAAATGGCTCACAGAACTTCAGTTCACATGCCATTAGACAAAAAGAAGATAATCATAAGGATGGACCTTGTCACAGAGAATAATTAACAAACTTATCATGGTTATAGTGTGGTAAGTATCTCATACTCTTATTGCCAAAGGGTAAAAACAAATAAACAAACAATGGAACATGAGAAGCATTGGCAATTTCTTTCAATATAGTAATGTTGCGTCCTAGTGTTTTAACTACTGTTAATTTACTCAGGATTGTAAGCAAAGGTCTCCTGGAGAATAGTGAGTTTTTGCTGAATCTATATGATACATTTAACATTATAAGGTTGAGAAGTAAAAGAGTAATTTCAGTAAGAGATGACATAATGTGCAAAGAAAAGTTATTATTAGAATTTCTTGTGGTTGGTGACGAATGGCAAAAAATGAGTATAAAAAATGAAGGACAAATTGAAAAACATTGTATTTCCTGGCAAATAATATGGTTTTAATGGGATTTAATCGACAAATATTGATGTTGGCTAGGTATGGTGGCATATGCCTAGTGCTTGAGGCATATGCCATTCCTGGTACTTGAAAGGCTAAGAAAAGATTGCAAGTTAAAAGTCAGCCTCTGAAAGTTAAAGATGCTCTCAACTTAGAAAAACGCTGTTTCTAAATAAAAAATAAAATAGGGCTGGTGGTGTAGATAAGAGGTAGAATACCCCATAAGTTCATCCCTAGCAACACACACACACACACACACACACACACACACACTAGTTTTGATGTTTTGTTAACAGAATTGTAATATAATATGTTTTATAAAGATTAACTGACATCCTATGAGAAAAAAATGGGGTAAGTATAAGAATATTATGAACAAGATGAGGCCATATAAATAAATAGCAAATTAATATTCTCCAAAAATCCACTAAATATAAAATTTACTAAACATATCCAAATTTCCTTGTTATCAATACATTTCTTAAAAGAATGACTTTGTAAGTTTGCACATGCTTGCAATAACAGAATGCGGGAAGCTGAGACAGTAGGATTGCAATTTGTGGACCACCTCAGCTACTTAGTAAGACCCTTTGCAACTCAGTGAGACCCTGATTCAAAATAAACAATAAAAAATAGGGCCTCAGTGTGGCTCAGAGGTAGAATTCCACTGGGTTCCATTCTTAGTACTGCAAAAAAAAAAAAAGATTGACTTTGTGCAGATACATTCTCCTCTGCATTTTCAAGACCTCATCTTGCTTTTTCCATCAAAAAACTTTTTTTTTAATTTAGGCAGGTTTGGTATTCCATAATTCCAGGACTTGGAAGACTGAGATAGCAGAATCACATGTTTGAAGTTGACCTCAGCAACATAGCAAGACACTGTTTAAAAAAATAAAAATAGAACTTCTGGTAAGATGGCGACCAAGGGAAACAGCATGTACCAGTCCTACTGATACCACATCTCCATTGCCATAAAAACAGCATTCTTACAAAAACCATAAAACATAACTATAAAAAGAGCATGTTAAGTAAAAGGCAGGAGGGAATAAAGCAATCAGAGAGTAGAAATGAAATCTGTTTGCCTCGTGGCTACAGGCACCACATCAACATCATCTTGTCTCACTACACCCAACTTTAGACACAAGCAGGAAAACAATGAAAGACTTACTTTAAGTAAACAGGTGCAGATCATTGGAATTGTAAGCCATCAGTTCCTCCTGTGAAAACACTGGATATAACTTGCAGCAGTGGTAGCCGAGCTCACCATGCCCTCCAGAGATTCAGACAGGTACTCAAAACTTATAAGTGAATCCACTTTCCCCACAAGAGAACACCCAGTACAGCACCCCCAGGGACTGGGTTTGAGACTGTGGCTCAACCTGAAGAAGGTTGGGATGGAGTCTGCTGTTGAACATAGCGAGTCTCAGATAGACTCAGACTCTGCATCAATGGAAATCACCGAGGGAGACCTACACTTAATGCCAGATCCAACTGATAGTATCTTCAGGATCAGCACAGACCACCCAATCCTGGTGAACAGGGAGAAGTCAGCCCAGCCCAGCCCTAGCTTAAGTTTTGTCTCAGAGGCATCCGCCACCTATAGAGGCAAAGAGAGACCAAGACCCCACATCCTTAGAAAGCATAGAAGGTGACCTATGGTTAACACTACATCCATCCCCATTGATCATGGCCACGTGCATAGACTGAAAGAGTCAGAGAACCAGATTTGCAGCAAAAAAAGGTGCTGGGGGGACTTGGAGTCTACACAGAGAGACTGCTGAGGCCCAGTCTGTTGAAAATTCATATATTTGTAGTCTTGCATTATTTTGTGTATTTTTTTGTTGTTGTTGGTTTATTTTGTGAGCATGTATGTTTGTTTGCTTTATTCCAAACTCTTCTTCAAAGAGTGTCTCTTGTACATACTTATTCTCTTTTCTCTATTCCTTTTATTTTTCCTTTTTTCTTTCTCTTCTTTTCTCTTCTTTATCTTCTATAAAATTCACTTCATACCACTATACTAAAAACTCTACGTTGGTTACTAGAATAACACTACATATTCACTATCTCTAATCTCTACTATATATTGCCTTAAAAAAACTCATACTCTAATCCTATTTGATCCTTTTTGTGGCTTTATTCTTTTCTTACACTTGTGGCTTCACTTCCCTACTCACTCAGCCTTCACTGTTGAATATAACACAACTTGGCTTTGGATATACCAGCTCATTTACAGAATGAGAGAAATCTACCAAAAGCAACAGGTAAAAACTTCTGAAATCATGAGAAGAAGAAATGACAAGTAAGCAATGAGCTCTCACACCACACTAACAGAACCTGACAATAGAGAATTGCACAGATCTCCAGAAGGTCAGATTATGAATGTAACTATAGAAATAATATAAGACTTCCAAAGATAATTTAGAGAGAGTCTGTAAAACATGCAGGATGCAATTTTTGAAGTGAAGGCACCAATTCAAACTATAAACAATAAATTAGACCACATGTAGAATAGAATCTCACGCCTAGAAAATTATCACTCCAAAAATTAACACATAATATATAACTTAGAAAAAAAATGACAGCATGAATTGAACATTGAAGAAATATGGGCCCAATTTATTTATTTATTTAATTTATTTTTGGTGATACTGTGGGTGGAACTCAGAGGCTTTCTACTTCTAGGCTATACTCCCAGACCCATTTTTTTGTATTTTATTTGGAAACAGGGTCTCACTAAGTGGATGAGAGCCTCACTAAGTAGCTGAGGCTGGCTTTGAACCTGTGCAATCCTCCTGTCTCAGCCTCCCAAGCATGGGGATTACAAGCATGCACCACCACGCCCAGCTATGGGCCCAATTTAAAGGAGTTAACCTAAGAATAATTGGCATAGAAAAGAGAATAGGTGGTGAAACCAAAGGGAACAACAATCTTTTCAAAGGAGTAATATCAGAAAAATTTCCAAACATAGAACAATAGGTTGATACATAGGTACAGGAAACTTATAAAACCCCCATTAGACAAGTTAGGAGAAAAGGTTCTTCATTCCACATAATAGAGAAAATGACCAGTGTAGAAAGTCAAGGAGAGAATATTAAAGGTAACAAAAACAAAGAATCAGGTTACATACAGAGGCAAACCAGAGGATCACTCCAGAGTTCCCAACCAAGTCAGAAAAGTCAGAAGGGTCTGGAGTAACATATTTTAAAATCTGAAAGAAGACAATTTGAAGCTCAAAATTTTCTACCCAGATAAAATATCAAATTAGATAGGATAATAAAAATCTTCCATGACAAACAGAAGATGAAGAAATTTGTGTTTTTCAAACCAGCACTAGAGAAAATGTTCAAAAAGTTTAACTGCAAAGAAGAAATAAGTAATACATTCCAGAACCAGAGAAAAAAAGAATTTACAACCACCAAACAACTAAGTAAAGAAGAACAAACACTACCTAAAAAAAAGTTAAATTTTAATATGTTAAGAATTTAAAAACATCTTTCAATAATCACACTGAACATAAATGACCTCAACTCCCCAATAAAAAGACATAAGGTGGCAAAATGGATTAAAAATAAGATTCCATCTATCTGTTGCCTGCAGAAAACACACCTTACAAGTAAAGATAGTTACAAACTAAAGGTAAAGGACTGGAGTTAGGTAATAAATGCCAATGGAATTCAAAGACAAGCAGGAGTAACAACTATAATATCAGACAAGTTAAACTTCAAGCCAAACTTTATTAGAAGAGATTAAGCAAGTCATTTTTTTTTTTTACTGGCAAAAGGAACAATTCAGCAAGAGGACATAATCATAGTCAACATTTATGCCCCAAACAGGAGTGCAGCTACTTTCATAAAACAAACTCTTTGCAACATTAAGTCACACTAAAGTCCCAATACAATAATAGTGGGAGACTTTAACAGCCCTCTCACATCATTAGACTGATCTTCTAGACAAAAGTTCAGTAAAGATGCCTCAGACCTAAAGAACACCATCAACTAAATGAACCTATTAGACACATGTAGAATATTCCACCCAACTACAACAGAGTTCACATTTTTCTGAGCTACTCATGGAAACATCTCCAAAATAGATCACATCCTGTGCCACAAAGTTAGTTCTAGCAAATTCAAAAAGTGTGACATAATTCCCAGTGTCTTTTGAGGCCATAATGAAACTAGAAATCACCTATAAGTCCCAGAAAAACCACATAAATGTGAAGACTGAAAAAATAAAAGGTAGAATTAAGAAATTTCTAGAAATGAACAAAAATAGAGGTAAATCATATCAAGGCCTCTACAACACTTTGAAGGCAGTTTTAAGAGGAAAATTTATAGCACTGAGTGCTCACAGAAGAAGAACAGAAAACCACCAAATAATAATCTAATGACACACCTCAAGCCCTTGAAAAACAGTAAAAAATTCTAACCCCAAAGCCTTTAGAAGACAGGAAATTACTAAAATCAAAGCAGAGTTCAACAAAGTAGAAAATAAAATAAAACATAGAAAATCAACAAATCCAAAAGCTGGTTTTTCAAAAACATTAATGAGATAAATAAACCACTAGCCAACTTAAGCCACAAGAAGAGAATCAACCCAAAGATGAAGATAAGAGATGAAAAATTAAATATTATCACTGAGAGTGCAGAAATCCAGAGGATTATCAGAAACTACTTTGAAAAACTGTACTCCAAAAAATGGACAATCTGAAATAAATTGACAAATAAATTGACAAATTATGGAAACAACAATAAAGAGCCTACCATCAAAGAAAATCCCAGGACCAGATGGTTTTCCAAGGTAATTTTATAAAATCTTTATAGAAGAGTGAATTCTGATACTCCTTAATCTATTTTGTAAAATAGAAAAAAGTGAGACTCTTCCAAAAACATTCTATAAAGCCAATATCACATTATTACCAAAACCAAATAAAGACAGCACAAGGAAAGAATACTACAGGCCTATATCACTGATGATCTTGGATGCAAAGTTACTAAACAAAATACTAGCAACATGGATTCAAAACCACACCAAGAAAATCATACTCCATGAACAAGTAGGGTTCATCCCAGGGTTACAGGGATCGTTCAACATATGAAGTTCAATCCATGTAATTTCTTACATAAACAGAACCACCGACAAAAATCACATAATCATTTCAATAGACACTGATAAAGCATTTGACAAAATTCAACATCCATTTATGCTAAAAGCACTGCAGAGAATTAGAATAGGAGGAACATACCTCAACATTATAAAAGTAATCTACAATAGGTCCACAGCTAACATCATATTAAATGGAGAAAAACCATGAGAATTCCCCAGGAAAACTGGAACAAGACAAGGATGTTCATTATTACACTTTTCAATATTGTACTTGAGACTCTAGCAAGAGCAATAAGGCAAAAAAGTAAATAAAAAAATTAAAAATAGGAAAAGAAGAACTCAAACTTCCACTATTTTCATATGGCATGGTACTATATTTAGAAGACCCAACAAACTCAAACAAAAGCTTAAGATAACTTATCAACAAATTCAACATGGTGTCTGGGTACAAAATCAATCTATAAAAATTGGAATTTTTTTCTGTAGAATCCACTGAAAAATAAATCCAGTAAACAGTTCCACTCAGGCTATCCCACACAAAAAAAAAGAAAACCTAGAAATAAACTTAACCAAGTAGGTAAAAGACCTCTACAAAAAAAAAAAAAATGTAAAACATTGAAAAAAAAATCAAAGAGGAACTTAGAAGATAGAAAGATTGTATTTGTTCGCAGAAAAACAGAATAAGTATAAAAAATGGCCATACTTTCAAAAGTGATCTACAAGATTCAACATAAAACCCATTAAATTACCAAGGTCATTCCTTCATATACATAGACCAGTGGAGTAGAATAAAGACTCAAAAACAAGTCCAGATACTTATAGCCAATTGATTTTTTTACAAAAGAGCCAAAAACATATACTGGAAAAAAAGATAGCCTGTTCAACAAATGATGTTGGCAAAATTGGTTAGCCATATGCAGAAAAATGGAAATAAATCCCACTTTTTCACCCTGCACAAGAGTCAGTTCAGGATGAATCCAAGGCTTTGAAATTAGACCAGAGAACTTGAGACTCACTGAAGAGGGCATAGGTCAAACACTGCAAGACATTTACAGAGGAATGGATGGACCTGTGCTAAGTGATATTAGTCAGTCACAAAAAAAAAGTCAGATGCTCTACTTAATATGTGAAAGTTAGGGAGAAAGTGGGTCATACAAGGAATTCTAGATGAAGAGATACTATAGATGAGTAAATAAGGCAACCTGAGAGGATCAGAGAGGGGAAGAGGAGCATTCTTGAATGTTCATGATGTAAATTAACAAACATATAAACATATCAAAGTCAATCACTAAGCTAAACATGAGAAGGGGGTTTGGAGAGGGAATGGGGCAGGAATTGGATAAGGGCTAATGGGGTGATGTGTGTATGTATGCTTCTACCATCTTGTATTTCATTAAGATGTATGACTACAACCAATACAAATTAAATATAAACAACAAAAAATGGTTAGGATATATCTCTGAAGTAAAATGCCACTATGTTCAACCCTCAGTATCCCCCAATAAAAGTTCATGTTTACTGAGTGTTAAATAATCTTGATAATATAAGGTAAACTTATCATATTAGCAAATCCCACAGGTTGAATATAAAAACCACTAATTTAATAGACTATAATTTTCTTTTATTCCTGAATTTGGAACAAACCTTAAAATCACTTATCAAACACTTTAGAATATTGTTACTAAACTAAAATGATAACTTCTTAACTGGAGGTGAATTGAAATTAGAGCTAATTTTTTCTTTTTTGTTAATCTTTACATTTATCTAACCATCACCCATATCTTTTGAGCACAACTCTTTCATCAGTCATTATTTCTGGCACTGGAATTACATCTGTTATAGGGTCTCATTAAAAACAAAATCTCAGCCGGCCATAGTGGTGCACGCTTGTAATCCCCACGCTTGGGAGGCAGATACAGGAGGATCGCACAGGTTCAAATCCAGATGCACTGGCTTAAGAGACCCTGTTTCCACATTTAAAAAAAAGTATAAAAATAGGTCTGGGAGTGTAGCTACAGAGATTACTTTTATTTTCCCACTTTTCCATGGTCTTTTGTCCCATAGTACCAGCAGTTGTGTGTTAAGAGTGCCTCATGAACATATTTGTTCCCCAGTAGTAATTGAAAATCTTACCAAAGAAAATAAATGGCTTCATGACAGAACATACTTTTTAGTCATGAGCTGCATTCATAGATGCCATAGTTTATTCAACTGCTAGTTTATTGAATGGCACTCCATTCCAGATTCCAAGAACACCGTATTTAAGAAAAAAGGCCAAAACAAACAAAAATACAGAAAGAAATAAAACATTGCTACCATATAGCTTAGACTATAGACAACTCTTCTCAAAGCAGCTTTCTGATAATTTATAATCTTCTCTGGTTCTTTGCTCTAGGTCCTTATGTGTTTTTTGTGAGTTTACCTTGCCTACCAGTAAGACATTATCAACTCTAACTGCTTTTCTTTCAATGTTTCCATCATAATAATTCCCTTATTTCTTAGCAGGTGGAGTGATTCTTTTGAATAAAAAAGCCACATTGTATCACAAGCTTGACCCAAACCTCACTTAGTTGGATTTTCTTTTTACTTAGAGGCAAAGCCAGAATTCAGAATATGGTCTCTATAACACTGTGTAATCTTTTTTAACCTCTGTTTATTAATTATTATTATTTTTTCTGGTACTGGGGATTAAACCCAGGGCATTCTACCTTGACCTATGTCCCCAACCCTATATTTTATTCCCTATTTTGAAGCAGGGTCTCATTAAGTTGCAAAGAGCCTCACTAAGAACCCGAGGCTGTCCATGAACCACATACCTGTTTCAGCCTCCCAAATGCTGGGATTACAAACATGCACCACCACGCCTGGCTTTATCTCCTCTTGTTGTTCCTGTCCACTTTGTTCTAGCCACACTAATCTTGTTGTACTCCAAATATGTACAACTTTAGAGACTTCAAATTTCATGTTCTCTATTTCTAGGCCTCATAGAACCAGATACATGTATGGCTAATTTTCTTTTACCTCCTTCTGAAATTTTAGTTTAAATATCATCTTAAGGTGGTACCACCTGTAATCACTCTATCTAAAACTTCAACCTCCTATATTTTCATATGTGTTTACTATAATTCACATTTAATTTTCAATGGTAATAGTGACTTATGTATTTTAGTGTCTATTTCTATTTTTAGTGTTTAATCTCTATGGGGTAATTTTGTGTGTGTGTGTGTGTGTGTGTGTGTGTGTGTGTGTGTCTATTATCCACTCATGTACTTTTTATTGCTCAGTAAAAAAAAAAATACAACAATTTCCACAACCTTAGTGACTTAAAATGACAGCATTTATTATATTCCAATTCTGTAGGTCAGAAGTCCAGTTGAAGGCCATGGGATTCCTGGTTAAGGTCTTATGAAAGCAAAATCAGAATTTCAGCAATATTTGGATATTTGCTGGAGGTTCTGGGGGAAAATGTACTGCCAAACTCATCCAGATTATTGGCAAATTTAGTTTTCTGAATTGAGGTCCCCTTTTATTTCCTGGCTTTCAGCAGAAGGTGTTTTAGCTTCTAGAAACTGCTCACATTGTTTGTCCTTTGACCACCTCTATAGTCAACCAGCAAAGCTATGTCAAATTTTTATTGTACTTACAATCTCTCTGCCTCCTGCTCCTACTACCACTAGATAAAGCTCTCTTTTGTAGATCTCATATGGTTCAATTTTTTGGTGGTGTTACTGGGGTTCCTGGAAACCCTTCTACCTACGGGGTACACTCCCAGACCTATTTTATATTTTTTTATTTGGAAACAGGGTCTCTCTCTCTCTCTCTCTCTCTCTCTCCTCTCTCTCTCTCTCTCTCTCTCTCTCTCTCTCTCTCTCTCTCTCTTTCTTTTTTCTTTTTTCTTTTCTTTTTTTTTTGGTGATACTGGGGTTTCTGGAAGCCCTTCTACCTCCGGGCTACACTCCCAGACCTATTTTTACATCTTTTTATTTGGAAACAGGGTCTCCTAAGCCAGCGTGCGCAGCTGGCTTCAAAACTGCGCGATCCTCCTGTCTCTGCCTCCCAAGCGCGGGGATTACAAGCATGCGCCAACACACCCGGCGAAACAGTGTCTCCTAAACCAGCGAGGCTGGCTTTGAACCAGAGAGATCCTCCTGTCCCTGCCTCCCAAGCACAGGGATTACAAGCGTGTGCCACCACACCCAGCCATATGTTTCCATTTTAACCAGGTAAATTTCCTTTTACCATTTAAAATAAATATTTTAATAATATTTTTTCATATTTATAGTATTTTCTTACACTCAAAAGGAAAGATTATATGAGGTCATTGTGGGGCTATCTTAGAATTATGCTATGTACAATGCCTATAACTTAAATACCAAGAAAAGTTACTGAAACATTTTTGAGTAAATGCAAAATTAAATGACTGAATGAATGAATGAATGCCTGTTGTTGAAGTATTACAAGCCTATGTTGAAAACTTCATTAGAATAAGACCCTGTCTACTTCTTACAACAAGCAATCCTTATTTACCTGAGGTGGGCACATATGACTAGTGTTCTGCCAAAAGATGGTGTTTGGTGACACAATTTCCCTTGACTCTCAAACCATGTTAACTTATCTAAAGAATCTCTTCACTCAGCTCCTGTTATACTGGATTAGCCCTTAAGGAAAGTGAGAAAAGAAAGCATTTACAAATTTACAAGTATTCACTATTCACATGTTCCCACCATCTTCTAATTTTATTTTTTTTCCAGCCTTCTTCTTCTTCCTATTGATAGAGAAAATTCTTTTCTAGCTAGTCCCTGCTCTTCCTTATAGGGTTTACTCCCCAGTCTTTTGTCAAAGCCCTTTTTTTTAGAATATATATATATATATCTTTAAATATAAACTCAGAAAGAAATCAATTTATAGAATGAGGCAAAGGTAGAGGTGGTAGAAAAAGAAGGTATAAGGAGGAATTAGAAACAAGAGAGGGGAGAAACATGAGTTAATATTTCTAACAGATAACTCACCCACTGTATTTTAAAGCTTTTATTTCACTTTATTATAATTATATGTTTACATGTCTGCCTCTCTCGCTTATACTGTGAGATCCTTAAGGGCAGAAATAGAGATCATTGATTTATCTCTTTTATCCCATTTCCTGGCAGCATTCAGAGCAGTCTCCAATAACTGCTTGCTGAATAAATGAAAAATGAATGCATGAATTAAAAAGATAAAATAGAATATGTACACATTCATTATTCAATTTAATGTAAAAGTATGCAGCTCAACAAAAGACATCCAGATTTCAAACATCTAGGAGGATAGAGATATTTAGAAGGGAATTTCAGATAATTTTGTCACATAACAAAGTAGAGAGCTTAAGGAAATATTGATGATAAATGTTATCTTTGTACTAATGTAGTTTTGAATATAATCAAAATATTTAAGCACTGTTTTACTGTACATTTTCATGTGCCATTTACAAATATGAATCAGGTTATTAAATGCAAACATTCTTTCTTGGATTTCGAGTGCATATATAATACACTCCAAAAGTTATAAATCTGCCTCCGTTGTTTTTTGATATCTGCTAGAGGATGTTCACATTAAGATAAATGGATTGTCATGTTTTGAGAACTGTTTAGTTTCACTTTTAGGGGACCATCTGTTCTCTGATGAATGGTTCTGTGTATAAGAGTGGGCATGTTGATTTAGCTCTTTTTTAAATAAATGCCATAGCTAATTATTTTTTTTAAGAATGCAGTTCTTAACCCCTCCAACTTCCATAGTTATTTTGAAGACAACTATATAATGGGGGATTCCTGCTCAAATAAAGGTTCTCTTGGGGTACAAATACATTAATCATAAATTGTTGGAAAAAAAGAACCAGTAGGTTGAACTTCCTATATTTTTTACTAAATTCTCCCATTACCTGAGAAACAAATTCCTTGAATGGGCACATGGTTTGACTGTATACACTAAATGGTCAGAAAAGCAGGCCAGCTCCTCTTGCCTTGAATCAACCTTATTCATATGGCATTGAGAGATGTCATATATTATCATGCTCGACTCACTGATGCTACTCTGCATCAACAGAAAGACAAAAACAATACAAATAATAAAATTAACACATACGCAATTACCATGTAATGACCCAGATGATTTGCTGAATTGGTGAGTACTGCATAATTTGATGTTTCAAGTACGTATTTGAATCATTTGAATTATAGTCACATTTGTACAATCAATAGCACAATTCATTAAGCATTTTCAATTGAGATTTATATTAAACATGATCAAGGAACTTATAATATGCATGAATCATTCACTCAAGAATTTACTCATTCACTTAGTCATGCCTTGCATTTGTTAAACAAATTATTTTACTACATGCAATTGCAGTTTCCCAAACTCTGTCTCATAGTAGAGTGCTAGGTTGTTGGGGATGGTAGGTGAAATTGAGAGTGAAAACCAAGTCAAGGTGTTCTTAAAAACATCCATTTTTAATTCCAGCAAAACTGCTTTGTTCTTCATTTTACAAGATATATTTTACAGAATCTTCCTCCCTGACATTTTTCTGCTTCAAAACATCAACTATAATTGCAAAAAAAATGTTTTTTTCTGAAAAATAACATTTATCCCTGTCAGTAGGTACTAAATAGTGACTGATTTCTAAATTTTACTTCTTTGAGTGGAAAGCTAGACAAAAACAGTTTCTTGCTTCATATCTGTCTACCTGTCTTTGACTTTCTTTTATTCTGAGTACCAATAATGAGCCTTCTGAAAACATGGAAAACTACATAGTCTTTTTTAAAAACTATGATGAATATTCTGTGCTACTAGAATTTCAGGCACTATATCAGGAAGCTTTAGAAGGTATTTTAAGATAAAGGAATATTTCTACTTAAGGTTTTCCAAATTTTCAGGATTACTGGTATCTTCACATTATACTCACATACTTTATTAGTTAGGCTCAGTTTTCTACACTAAGCCAAAGTAAATTACTCCAGTTAGCTAAAGTACAAGGAAATTTATGACAAGTTGTTCACTAATTTTTTGAAGAGCTAGTCTTCAAAAAGGAAAGACCCAGACAGCTTCCTGAATCTAGCTTGTAGCAACTATAGAAATATATCCTTAGGATGATTATTTTTTTGTACTCGAGGTAGAACCCAGAGGCTTTCTACCTCTGGGCTATACCCCCAGCCCTATTTTTATATTTTATTTAGAAACAGTGTCTCACTAAGTCGTTGAGAGCCTCACTAAGTAACTGAGTCTGGTTTCGAACCTATGTGATCCTCCTGTCTCAGCCTCCCAAGTGCGGGGATTACAAGCGTGCACCACCACAACCAGCCTTTAAGTTGATTCTATTTGTTCAAATAATTTATTTGTAAACTTGGATTTTCTTTCTGTTATACTAACTACCCTCTTCCTATTAAAAATCAAATTTCTTATTTTCATTTTAAAGATTATACCCTTTCTTATTCTCTAGGCCTGAACTGTGATTAGTTTATGCTTTCTAGAATATTTTCCCTAAAATATTCTAGAAAGAATCCTTTTCAGCATCCTTTTCAGCATACAGTCATGATAATTATGTTTTTTTGCTCATCATTCTGTCACTAGCTACTACTTTCCTAGTCTCTTTCACATCAGTGCCTCCTAGGTACAGTGACAATTATACTTCTCTCCACTTCCTTATACACCACTCTATTGTACTCTTGTGCCCACTCTATTTTTCAGGACCCAAGACTATAGAAATTACTTTTGTCAAAAGTACAATGCTCGTTTTCTTTTTCAAAACTGAAGGTCACTTCTCTGATTTTACTTTCCTTGGCCTGTGAGCAGCATTTACTTTTTTTAAAATGTCCTTTTAATAAAGTAGATGCTCCTTTACCTGCACAACTGGTGTTCCTGTGTTCATCCTGACTCACTGGTTAGCCAAGCTTGAGCTCATTTGCTCATGTGCCCTCTTCTACTTCTTTAGAGGGGACTCCTAGGCTTTGTGCTAGTCACAAAGGACTTTATCCACTTCTACATCAATGATTCCTCTATTTCTCTCTGTAGTAGTCCTAATTTCCCCTCAATATGTTTTATGCAGTTGTATGTTTGGCATCTTTAAATAAATGACCAACAGCCATTTAAAATTTACATGGAAGCTAGGATGCTTAAACCCCTTCATTTGTACCCATAACTTCCTTCTGTATCTCAATAAACTATATTACTTTACAACCAGCTGACTAGGCCAATATTCTGTCTTTTTTTCTTCCTCTAACCTGCCTATGGAGGCAGTCAGTGCAGGTCTCCAGGTACTGTTCAATCACCAATGGTTTAGTAAAAATATAAAGGACCATGTACTATACTAATTTCTTTTTGGAACTTTTTGGCCAGTAAATTCTTGTGTTATATTCATTGTTTTCTTTTGTTGTTGTTGTTGTTGTTGTTGTTTTTAATTTGTTATGCGCAGTATTCTTGTCTATCATGCCTATTTATGATAACTTCCAGTGACAAAGTAAATAACCAGGCAAAATCTGGGTGATCTTATCAGAAGAAAGGATAAAATTTGAGCAAAAAAATACAAAGAATGCCATCTACATTTTTCTTCTCAAGAAGTTAAAATATGTATAAAATAATCTCATTATCAACAATTTAAAAATTCTCTATGTAATACTGAACACTTAATAGCAAAATATTGAACTTCTAACAAGTGAAAAAGTAGGCATTAGGCTTTATTAAGTAAAATCGGAAGAATGGGAATGAACTTACCATATGATCCAGTAATACCACTTCTGGGTATCTCTCCAAAAGAATGGAAACCAAACCACCAAACTAATGCATGTGTATTTATGTTCATAGCTGCACAATTCATAATTTCCAAACTATGGAACGAGCCAAGATGTCCCTCAACAAATGAGTGGATTACAAGACTATGGGATATGTACACAATGAAATTTTACTCAGCCATAAAGAAAATTACAATTACATTATTTACAGGGAAATGGATGTAACTGGAAGGCATATGTTAAGTGAAATTAGTCAGTCACAAAAAATAAGAAATCTGATGCTCTCCCTAATATGTTGAAGGTATGAAAAAATGGATCATAGGAGAAACTCTAGACAAAGATGGAGATACTATAAATCAGCAAATAAGGCACCCTTAAGAGATGGGAGGGGGGAAAAGGGAAATTCTTGAATGTTCATGATGAACATTACCAAGAATATCAATGTCAATCACTAAGACAAATATGAGAATAAATAAATAAATAGTAAAGAATAAAGAAATAGTGAAAATAAAAGATTGTAAAACAACTGATAAACATCTTTTTTTTTTTTTTTTGCAGTATCAGGAAGGTTCTACCTCTGAGCTGCACCCCCAGCCCCGTACCTTTTATTCTGAAACAGGGTCTCACTAAATTGCAGAGGTTCTCACTAAGTAGCTGAAGCAGCCCACAAACCTGCAGTCCAACTGTCTCAGCCTCCCAAGTACTGGGATTACAGGTGTGCACCCCCACGCCCAGCTAAACCAACATCCATTTTTAAAAATTTAGGTGTAGTTAATTTTTCACAATTCAAATTAAAATCAAGTTGAAGAGCATTATATAAGAAAGTTTGGTGTTCTATACAAAAAAAGAAAAATATATAGTGACATGAACATATATAAAATCAACAATATATGCTCAAATATATTCAAAAATTATGAAAAATGGAGAAAATTTCTAGTATTAAAAATTGTACTGAACTTTTAACTTATCTTCAGAAACTGAGTCAACTAGTTGAAAAAGTTTCAAAGGTATTAGAAATTGAATAATATGTTTATTTGCTTAATCTTACAGTTTTAAGAACTATAAATCAATCTACAGACAATACACAATTTTTCAGTAGATACAAAATTTACAAAATCAAAAAATGCATCAAACCAGCAAGAAAATCTACTCTCACAATCAATATCATAAAATACTACATTTTCTCAACACACTGTAGAAAATTAGAAATCAATAACACGGCATGGCTCAAGACTTGACATGCCTATAAAATTTCAAATGTAATACTAAATAATACTTGAAATATTTATTTTGTAAAGTATGGTATGATACACTTAGAAATTAATGAAAATGGAATATTTATAGTTCAAATTTGTGAAATAAACAATGTAGCAGTGCTATCAATTTAATCTACATTTCTTAGAAAGTAAGAAAATTATTAGGAAAACACTAAAAATCAAGAATACAAATGCACAGAAAAATTAATCTTCAGAATAGTTACTCTAAAACACAATAGGCTTGACGTGGTGGCTTATGCCTGTAATCCTAGCGCTTGGGAGGCTGAGATAGGAGGGTCAAGGCCCGCGAAGACCTTCAGCAACTTAGTGAGACACTTTTAATAAAAAAAAAGAAAAACACAATAGATAAAAATAACAATATAAGAAACAATACCAGTGAAATAGAAAATAAAAATTTTATTTATTTATTTATTATTTATTTATTTATTTATTTATTCATTTATTTTGGTGGTACTGGGGTTCCTGCAAGCCCTTCTACCTCTGGGCTACACTCCCAGACCTATTTTTATATTTTTATTTGGAAACAGGGTCTCCAAAGCCAGCACGAGCAACTGGCTTCGAACCTGCGCGATCCTCCTGTCTCTGCCTCCCAAGTGCGGGGATTACAAGCGTGCGCCACCACGCCCAGCGAAAATAAAAATTTTAAAATTGAGAGCATAAATGTCGAGTTTTGAATAGACCAAGACAAACAAATCTCTCAAAAACTGATAAAAAGGGTAGAAGAACCCAATAGACAATCAAATGTAAAATAGAATAAATCACTACTCATAAACATAAAGTATTAAAAGAAACATGCAATCAGACATCCCTTAGTGATGGTGATAAATTTTGAGAAATACAACATTAGATAATCTTGTCATCAAAGTGTCTGAGTGTACTTACATTAGGTGGTATTGTGTACTATACACTGAGAGCACTATTGCTTTTAGATTACAAACTCTACAGTATGCTAATGGTCTGAATACTGTAGACGATTGTAACACAATAGTATTTGTGTATCTAAACATAACTAAATTGAAAAGATGCAGTTAAAAAAAGTGTATAAACAATAAAAAAGCACATACCTGCATAGGACATATGAAAGAATCCAAGAAACTGGAAGTTGCTCAGGTGAGTTGGTGCATATGTGGTGAGTGAATCCAAAGGCTTACACCATTCCTGTACACTAGTACTGACTTTGTAAACATTGTATACATGGGTAACTACATTTATATAAACATTTTGTTCTTTAATAATAAACTAGACTTAATTTTTTACTTTGTAAATTTTGTTTTTTATAATAAACACATAGTATTTATAAACATGTGTTGTGTGCAGTGTGACCTTTCAATACATGTATACAATGTGCATTGATCAGGTCAGGTGACTTGACATATACTTCTCTCTTCACACATTGTTTTTTGTGCTGAAAACATTTAAAATCCGTTTTAGGTTTGTTTGTGTTTTTTTTTTTTGTGTGTGTGTGTGTGTGTGTGGTGTTTTTGATAATGGGGATTGAATCTTCCAGGGGCATTCTACCCGAGAGCTCCAAACCCTGGCTGTATTATGCTTTATTTTGAAACAGTGTCTTGCTAAGTTGCTGAGGGTCTTCTAAATTGCAGAATTTGGCCTTGAACCTATGATTTTCTTGTCTCAGCCTCCTAAATACTGGGATTTCAGGTATATGCCACCACAAATCTCTCTACTACCAATGTGGATATATTCAATAAATTGTTGTCAGTGGTAGTTGTCCTTCTATACTACAGAACATTATATTTTTACATTTAACTGCATGTCCTACCCATTAACCATCCTCTCTTCATTCCCCTAACTATACAACTTTCCCAGATTCTAGTAACCACTATTTTATATACTATTTCTATGAAATCAGCTATTTGACCTCTACAAATATAAGCTGGTATTTTGCTTTCTTTGCCTGACTTAACTCACTTAACATACGGCCTTACAGCTCCACCCATGTTGCAGCAAATGATTTAATTCTTTTTAGTAGATGAATATATTCCACTGTGCTCACATATAATATTTTATTTATTAATTTATCCCTTGGTGGAAACCTAGAGTGATTCCATATCTTGGCTTTTGTGAATAGTGCTAAGGTAAGCATGCAAGTGTAGATATCTCTTTACATCTGATTTCAGTATCTTTACATGTATAATATTTCTAACTTCAATTCTTTTGTAATAGCATTTAGCCTAAAAAAATAAACAAATTATTCTGGTATATAAAATATTTTATTTCACTCTATATAGTTATTGTGTAAGTTTCTCTATATTTTTCTACATATACTGTTTTTGTTTAATATGAGACACAAACATACAAATTTACCCAAGGTCATGATCATCAGTGTCACTGTTTTTCCCCTCCATATTTTTCACCAGTGGAAATTCTTCAGGGGTGGTAATGCAGCTGGAAATGTCATCTCTTTTGCCTCCTTCATAACAGTTCCTGAGTACTATGAATAACTCTTTGTGCTTTATTTCTCATGCATATATAGCCCCTTCCTATACCCTAGATGGTTTGGCTGTCTTTCTTGGTTTTGGCATTAGCTTAACCAGTCATTTCTTTTATAGTTATCTTGAAATTATATTTATCATATCCAGAGATATTAATGATCACATTATATTACATATTTTTAGAGCTAATGACTCATAGTAATTTGTTACCATTATCAGTTATTACTTGTATACCATTATAAGTGCTCTATTTTCTTGTAACTTTCAGTACAATAGGTTGGCTTACATCAGCATCACCAAAAACAGATAAGTAATGCTTAGTGCCACCATGAACAAGTGCTACAATGTTACTAGGATAGGGGCTTTTCAGCTGTAGTATAATCTATGGAACCACCATGCATATATTGTTCTAGTTGACTAAAAACATTTCTATGTGTTAGAGAACTACTCTTCTTTAAAAAAGTACATTGCCAAGATTGGAAAGAAGACATTGGAAAGTGGGAATGCATACATAAAAAGTATAAAAAAGGGCATTGTAATCCTCTTACACTAAAATATAATTTGACTTAAAAATTTTAAATTATATACAGATCAGGTATTTTTATGGGGTTTTCTAAAATCTCTCAATAATAGCTAATGTTTATTGTTTAAGATTCTTCCTCAGAAAAGTAGTAAAAATCAGGATAAAGTTGCACAACCAGTATTTATTGATTACTATACAACAAAATGAAGGCCTATAACTCCAATGACCTTAACAACAAAATGTCCTATGTTAAAATAATAGCAATGAAGAAAATTCCAATCCCCAAAATGGAATATTAGGTAACAATGTCTAGAAAACAAGTAGAACATATATCAAGAAGTACCTGTGAGGGTGATTACGGACAGATGGCCATTACGGGAGTATCCAGCCCCTGATCATATAAGCCAATCTAATAAATACTCTCATAATATTACATATACTTTATGTTGATTTTGTTCCTCAAGTGAACCCTAACTAATACAGATTTTGGTACCAAAAGTGATTCTAGAGAAAAAAAAATTATTTTTTGCTTTGTGCTGGGGATTGAACCCAGGGGAATTCTAACTCTGAGCTATACCCCCAGCCCATTTTCTTTTTAAACAGGGTGGTTCCAAGTTGCCAAGGGTGGTCTTAAATCTATGATTCTTCTGTTTCAGCTTCCCAAGTCCTGGAATTACAGGTGTGCACCACCATGCCCAGGTGAGAAATAGAATTATAAGAATTAGTTTTCTTAACAGGTTTTATAGTTCTATAGTTGGTTCTCTAATTTGATTAAACCTAAAATTACTGAAAAGTCTTCTTCTGATAGTATAGATTGTTGATAGTCCATGGTATGAAGTGTTTAAAAAGATATGCAAAATAAATTCATTTTGCATTGTGAGATGGACATGAGTCTTTGGGAATCACAAGTGAGATGTTACTGTTTGTATCTTAAATATCCATCAGAGCCTTATGTGTTGAAGGCCTGGTCTCCAAGTAGTGTCACTACTGGAAGACGGTGGAACATTCAGGAGGTAGGACTTAGTAGAAGGAAGTTGGGTCATTGAAGGGGATACTGGTGCCAAAAAATCAGGGCCAGCGAACTACAGACTGAAACCCATTACAAAATAAACAAATTCCCCCCTTGAGGTAATCTCAGGTAATGTGTCAGCAACAGAAAGCTAGTACAAATAACATTGCAATATTTTACTAGAGAGAATGGAGGAAAGGGACAAGAAGTTCTCTTTTGCACAAATGAGCTACAATTTGAGAGAAAAATTGTCTGTCATAGAGAACTGGATCTTGCTCATGGGAAAGAGATTAAAAATAAAGAGAAAGCCCTGCCCTTCAGTCCCAGGCACATAAAGTCAACCAAATTTGTGGCTAGACAAAGAAAACAGAGAATTCCAGCCTCTCAGTCTCTACCATCAGTCTGTCAGGAATCAAGTAATAAACAATAGCAGCCTCCTGCTAGGGAGAGGGAATGATCATGGACAAAGATGACCTCTATCATACAGAAAAGCTACAAGTTGCATGTACAATATGAGCACTAGTTAACAAAACAAAATAAAAACCTGGTACCCTAGGCCCAAGCACAAGGCATCATTAGCTCATTAGAGATGTGTGAAGCAAGTGATTCTATGAAAGTAATCATAGCAAATCCAGAGCATCTCCTAACTAGATAAAATCAATCCCTAATGCTAACAGACTGAAAAAGGAAAGTAACCCCATTTCCAAACTTAATTGTATTTGCTTTGGTCATCTTTACTTATATGGTAGACATCATAATGTCTACCATTAGGTAAAAGTTGCTAGACATAAAAAACAAGGAAAAAAACCACATCTTATTGTCAAAAGAAAGCCATAATTTTGTGGTCAAATTCATAAAATTTACTATTTTATGTTGTTTAGTAAAGTTGATTTTAAAGTGTGGTTTCTATCTAAGCAAAACAGTACATTGTCTTGAAACTTGTTAGAAATGCAATTTTTCAGTCTTTGTCCCAGGTTTAGTAAATTAGAACCTTTAGGGCTGGGCCCAGTAAACTTTTCTAAATGAGTTCTCTAAGACTCTTGGTACTAATATGCTTGAGAAGCATTTTAGTGGGTGAGTCTTAAAGCTAGTCTACATTTATTTCCTCAAAAATGTTAATTTTTTGTGGCACTGGGATTGAACCCAGAGGCATTCTACCTCCAAGCTACATTTCAGTTCTATTTCATTTTTATTTTGAAAGAGGGTCTCATTAAGTAGCAAAGGGCCTCACTAATTTGCTGAGGCTGGCTCCGAGTCTATGATAGTCCTGTCTCAGCCTCCCAAGTATTGGGATTACAAGCATGCGCTACCACTCTAGGCTAATGTTAAACTTTTAAACTATGGAGAAAGGATTGTGTTATGGTTAGCATAAGCCAATCTACACAAACTCTTGTAGAATCTAAATGAGGAGGCCTTTTTTTTTTCTTTTTCTTTTTGGGTCTTTCTTTTCCTAGCTGAAAATCCTATTAGCTCTCTATATGGAAAACTGGTGACTACCAATCTTCCTACACAGTCATTTGACAGATTTGGCTCATCTATCAAAAATAATTTGTTAAGATACTTTGATCTAATTTTCAAGTAAAGCTACAAAATATCAACTACATTATTTCTTCAAAATACAAAAAATACAAGCAACTCATAGAATGTAGTGAATTTTAAATATAAGATAAATGTTAAATAAATCTATCCTCATTTTTAGATTTCCTCTGTAAAATTTAATAATGGTGTCTTATGAAGACAGTGTTATAAGTGTTAGACAGTATGCATAATATTTAACATCTGGAACATATGCTTGAAGATGAGGATCATTTTAAAGTAATTTATCATCATGATATAAAGGGCTTACTGCAGTATTTCATGAACTCAAGTGGTATACATTTCATTTTAATATTTAGTCAAAAACAGAAATTGAGATAAATAATGCAAAATAATTACTTATATGCAAAATAGCTTCTCTTTAATATTCTAACCTTAAATAACATAATAAGCTATATAGTATAATCAACTTTTATACTGGAGAAAATAGATAAAATTACTTCACTTAAAACTTAAAAGTGTATTTATTCTCAGCTTTTAGACAGACACATAAAAAAATCAAATGGAATAGTTGTCAATTTTTCCCAAGTCTTAGACCCTCTAATAAACCATGGTATTGCAAACCTGCTTAGAATTTTATATCTAGCTGAGAGGCGTTACATGTAATTTTAAAACATGAACTTTTTTAATGAGGAAATGGAAATGAGATGTAGTTTGAAAATATAATCACCAGCCAATGTGTCTTTAATCCTGGCCTATCATGCTAATTATGAAAACAGATACCATTCCATTTAAGCAGCTAAGTTTGACTTCAGTACTTCTTTTTCTTTCTTTGCCTTCCAAGTTATTCTGGGAATTAAATGTCCAGCCTTAGACCAATATATATATATTTGATCTGGCTTTAAAGACTAATACACTTCAGAACTAATTATAAGCAAATGACTGCATGTCCATGTAAGCAAATATTTCAAAATAAGAGAAACTTTCATGCTTTCTCACACTATAGATTTTTCTCATATCCTTTAGGGCTCATGTCTTACAAATGTTATGATAATATTAAAAAAAAAAACCTGCTCTCTGTACTATCCATTCAGAGAAATCAACAATGTTATTATAAAACAGCTGGCTTAACTACAGGAGAGAAGTACAAATTGGCCTCAGGTATGAAACTACTGAGATGGGAAGCAGCAATACAAGGCGAGATGCTGAGGGAAAACACTGTGGCAGCTGTCCTGGTGGGACTGTGCCTCAGGATATAATGAAAAGAAACGTTAAAAAATGTTAAGATCCCCACAATAGAAAAATCAACTTATTTCTCAGTATTAAGGAGTATTTCTCATAATGACAGCATACAAGCCTCATATTCTGGAAATTTATTAGATTATAAGGGTTTTTATAACTCAGCTGGGAAGCATCAATAACTGACAACACTACTTTTTAACTTTTTAACTTAATATTTTTAAACTCAAATTTAATTCACATATCTTTAGTATCAACACTCATCCCATTGGGTAAAAGTAAGTTATCTTAGTATATTGTTATAAGGTGTCAAATATCTATATTTAATAATGTTTTTAATCCCTTATATCATTATGTAGGGGAGATGGGGCAGAACATTTTCCAAATGTAAATATGACATTGACTTCCCCATATTCAAACTCTTTAGGGCTCTTCCACTAACTTTGAAATAAAATGTGAAATACTGCCATAAAGCTGAGCTTTGCATAGCATATTTCTTTAGCATTTCTGTGTTTATAGCCAAGTTATACTAAATGCTTACAATTTCCAAAACTGACCACTCTGTTTCATGCCTGCCTTAGCACTGATAACTAACCTTTCACTTGAAAGCCCAGACTATCCCTTAATTGCCTGCTGAACTTTTGCCCATATTCAAGTTCTTGCAAGATTTTCTCACGTTTTAAGGCTTCCATAATCCACCTGATCATGGTTGATAACTATTTCCTATAGAATCCCAAAAGCCAGTAATAATTAAACTCTATTATAACTCATGAAAAATTATGTGTTTATATGCTTGTCTTTCTGCTAGATTCTAAATCAAATTACCCATTTTAATTTCTCTTGTTCTTCTTCTCTACCCAAATCTGATTTCTTATCTCCTTGATTCTTTTTCCTTTTATCTCTTTCTGACTCCATACCAGAACTAAGAGGATAAATCCAAAATTAGGTAACAATATTTGAGTTTTTTCCATGAGAATTATTCCCATTTCTTATCTCCACTGACAAGTAACCTGCATACTAACTTTTTTTTTTTTTTTTTTTTTTGGTGGTACTGGGGTTCCTGGAAGCCCTTCTACCTCCGGGCTACACTCCCAGACCCAATTTTACATTTTATATTTGGAAACAGGGTCTCCTAAGCCAGCGCGGCTGGCTTCGAACCTGCGCGATCCTCCTGTCTCCGCCTCCCAAGCGCGGGGATTACAAGCGTGCCCCACCATGCCCGGCTGCATACTAACTTTTTAATTATAGTTTTCATTGGTAGATTTGTCACTAAAACAGGCATCTTAAGATAGAGCTGCTGGGAAAAATAGGTAAATATTGTGTAGTTATGGCTTTTATACAGCACCCTTTCTTCTAACTCATAAAGAATAAAGATAAATTGCACTTGGTATGAATGGTACTTATTTTGGCAAACATAAATTGATATGCCAGTTTTAGCTTTTTTATAACAATATGATAAATAATATCACAGAGTGACCTGAGGAAAAATTATTCTATCAAATTCCCAAGCAACAAAAATGAAAGAACTTCTCTCTAAAACACAAATGTAAATTAATTTCAACCTCTTTTGTCTTAAATCTAATGGTATTTTACATTTAATGAATAAGAGCTCCCAAGATAGAAATATACTTAAAAGAGAAAAAGGAATTCCAAAAAATCACATGCCGCATTGTTTTAGAAAATCATAGCACAATTCCTTAAACAAAAAATTATTATTACAATTTTGATTATCTATTATAAGAAGCATGTTTTTTAATAAGTGTAGTACTGAAGATAATGTACCGATAATATAAATTTTGGTTTTTAAAACTGTGATCATGATGTGAGATCCCGTGTAAACATTTTCTTCTGGGATTCTGTCTTTATGTATAGATTTGTAGGATTCACATAAGGAGTTTTACTCAGATATTGACAATTTAGATAGCATAACAAATCAATGAATTAATAGATGATAGTCATAAAGATCAGTTGGAAAGGATAGAATAAACAATAACACAGTTATGTGGATTTGTAATCCAGTAGTACATTTTGTCATTTGGGGTTAAATGACTATACACAAAAAAATGTCTCAGATAATAAAACGTATACAACTTGAGTGGACATTTCTAGGGTCCAACTAGTGAGCTATATTCATTTGATATAATCAGTATGTATATGAAGGTGATGTAGTGAACAAATCAGTAGATTGGGTGAAAGGGAAGACTAGACAAGGTGAATGACAGAGTCAGAATTCAGAAAGGTTTTAGCAGGCAGAAAAAATGAACTAAATTCAGTATCACTAAATCTGAGACTAATAAATGTCACTTCTGCGTGTGTTCTGGTTGGGGTATAAAACATATTGCCTTTATAAATATGGAGTTTTAGGAGAGAAGCCTAAAAAAAGAATCTTTGCAGGTACAGATGCCCAACATCCCTGACCCTAATTGCTCCTATTTTTACTTCTCTGGCCCTATTGTTAAATGTCTAGACAGAAAGTGTAGTGCTACTGAGGCTATCAATGAAATTAAAACAAATCTCCTTTCCCAGGTTCCTCTGAACACATCATTTTTTAAAAAAATACTGGAGATGGAACCAAGGGGTATCCTACCTCCGAGCTACACTCTCAGCCCTACTTTTTATCCTTTATTTTTTTTGAAACAGGGTCTCACTGAGTTGCAAAGCATTCTTGCACATTTGCAAATCATTTTTTTCATATTTAAAAGAAACATTAAGTGAAAATATAAAAAGACACACCAAATTCAAATTTTATTGTACCTCATAGCCACTTTCATAGAGGAATTTCTTACCTACTCATTTTTCCAGATGCCAACTCTGAAAAGACAGGAGCCACTTTGCATTTTACCAAGTGGGAGAGGCTTTCTGGGAATGTGTGTTCATCATGCCACACCTGGAGTTCTCTGGATTCTTTCAACCAGTTGCTTATTTTTCTGTGGTACATTAACTGCCACAGAAAACAGAGTCTACCCAATGGTAGTATGGATGTGTTAAAAAAATGAGCTTATAATCTGCTATAAGTTTGTTTTCCTAAAGTAAGAATAGGACACAAATGGTTAAGACAAGTGTGATTTGGAGTAAGTACTTTAAAAAATGGAAATCTGGGACCAGACACGGAGTCTAGGAGGAAGCTATGAAACAGCAGTGATGATCATCATTAGTGATGTGGAGACCTAATATGTAGAAGTTTGTAAAATAATAAGCTGCAAAAACTCATGAACATTTTTTAGTAAATTTGCTTCATGATAATTTTGACACTGCACCAGCCTTTTCTGCTTTTTGAGTTAAATGCAGTTATATTACCAAATGAAATTAAGATATAGTTCACTCAACAACTCATAAGCTGATCTTACCAAACATGCGTAAAAAACATTCTTGATTTTACCAAGACAATTAAAGAAAGTATATCTCAATTTGCCTGAATGACATAAAACATGGTCTATGTTTTTCTTGACCTGAAAATCTGTTGATTTCTATCTGATGCTTTTAAGACCAAAACATTTCAACAAAGTACGATTGGAACATTAAAATCTAATAAGCTTAAGACAAAAGCCTACATGTAAAAAATAATACAGATCTGTAAGACAAGAACATCAAATTGACTTAATATGAATGCAACTGAACTTTCTAATGGATATATATAGAAGATTATTAGGTTGGAATTGATTTTTAAGTTGAAAATCATCAGTAAAAGATTCTCTTTAAGGTTAAAAAGAAGGCATTTCAATCTGCATTCAAAATTAACACAGTGAAATATATGCAGAGCAATATGGTACAAACTAAAAATTATAAAAACACACAATATGTGTTTTTAACTGAAACTATCACTTATTTCATTTAAAGAAAGGAAACTGAATTTGTGTTCTGTAGAGAAATCAGCCATTTGAAAAAGTATGTGTTCATCTCCACCATTAGAACAGAACTTTTCATGGGCTGCATAGAGAAATAATTATTTCCTCTTTAGATTCAGGGAGTTCTTAACCCAAAATGCTATTTTTTTGTCTTTGGACTAAGCCAGATAAAAGTGAAATAAGTATTATTGTTTTGTAATAAAGGCTGAGGAAAACTTTTTTTAATTCTTTACATTTTGTTCATGTATTTGATTGCCTGCTTTTAGCTATAATGCAAAATTTTTGAAGACTTGTACTTAAATATTGCATATCCAAGCCTGAGAAAAGTATCTGTGAAAAAGAATCTCAATAAATATTCAATTATTGGATAAATAAAAGAATAAATGTATGAAGGACAAATTGCAAAATATAAAGATATATAGACAAATATAAAGATATATGCAAAAATCTTATAGAAGGTTTTCACAAAAGTAAAGCTTGTTTAACTAGGCTTTTGAAAGTCATCACTATACAATTTGAAGATTGTTCAATTATTTAACTTGGAAGAAAGCAGGGTAAATACAGAAAGTATAAAATGACATTTTTCTCAGGACACAGAATTCTGTGTTCTTTTATAAACTTGACCTCTCAATATGCAGATTTCAAATTCATATCATATAATAATTTTGACCATGGATTTTTCAATATTCTTAGGTCAGTTATAACACACACACACACACACACACACACACACACACACACACTCACACATACTGGAGACTAAACCCAGAGGCATTCTATCTGAGGACATCCATTTTCAGCCTTCCAAGTAATGAGATTACAGGCATGTGCCACCACACATGGCTTATCAAAATATAATTTAAACAACTACCTATACACAAGTAAGAAAAATCTTTCAAAAATCCCAATTACAAATATCAGCTCTAAATTTCAAAGGACTACACATCAAATTACCCACTCTTTAGTATAAATAATCACTTTGCTGTCCCAAGAAAAGGAAGAGTACCAACCTCTTTTTTCCTCTCTACATGGTTCCCTACAATATCACCAATAGATTGTTTTCCCAAGCAAGGTCTTCTAAGATTTACTCTCTCCTCCCTCGATCTTTGTGTCCTCTCAGTGGCTGTATAAAATTCTGATCCTCCTCTCTGATTTCCAGCCACCACCTTCATCAGTATCTCTTCATTTCTTTAAAAAAAATTGTGATGCCTTTCTGATAGAGCTTCTATTCTTCTGTTCTTCCTCCTAAAATTGAATTCCATATTGCTTCTACAGTAATTATTTCTTTGGAAAAAAATACTTTGTAGTATTCATTTAATGATCATGAGAAATGCCTAACTTTTCAGCAAGCCACATACTGCCCTTTACTTGGCATTAGCAATCCTCCTTGCCTATGTCATACCTCTCTCTACTGTGAACATTGGGATGCTTGAAGCATCACATAATAAATAGCGCAGAATCCCCAAATGTGTCATACTCTTTCACTGTACTAAGCCAATCTATGTTTTTTCCTTTGTCTCTCATGATAATTTTTCCAACATTTATCTCTTATTCTGCTATTATTTATCCTCAAGCCCTAAAAAGAATGTCACTTTCCAGCAAGCAAATAATCACTCATTGTCTTTCCAAGAGCACTGGGCATAATTCTGTTATAGCATTTATTTTAGTCTATTATTCATTAATGCCCTTTTTTCTTCTTGCAGAATGTATATTTCTTTCACACAGGGAAGATTTTCAGATTTGAATTTTCTGTTCCTGGTATATTCTTGGTATGAGGTCCTCAATAAATTTTATTAATGAATGAGTAAATGATGATAATATGAATTTTAGCATGGTCAACCTGGACACTCATTGTTGGGAGGAGGGAAAAGGGGAAGCAGGGGAGAGGGCACCAAGCACTATGTGAATGTATGCCATTTTCAATATGATCCACATAAAAATAAAATAAGAAATATGTACCATATAACCCTAAAATTCATATCTTAAAGCACTATTCCTTGCTCCATGTGACTGTATTTCAATATAGGGTCTTCAAAAATAATTAAAGTTAATAAGATCATGAGAATGGGACTCTGGTTTAGTCAGACTTCCAATCTGTGACCAAAATACTCCACAAGAACAACTTAGAGAAGAAAAGGTTTATCGGGGCTCCCAGTCTTTAAAGTTTCAGTCCACAGGGTCAGCTCTAAAGTCAGCATAAACCCTGGTGGTGGTGGTGACAGAGCACATGGCCGAGGGATAAGGTTCTCTCATCAGGGCATCAAAAAATAGAAAGATGGGTGGGGCATAGATACATATATTCTTCAAGACCAGACCCCCAGTGGCCTACCTCCTCCAGCTATCCCCACCTTCTCTGACACTTACTGCATGAGGGACAACCTTTCAACAAAAAAGATTTTGAGGAAATATTCTAAATCCAAACTATAACAAGCCCTGATCTGATAGATCTGGGCCCTTATTAAAGAAAGAATAAACATCCCAGGCTTCTCTTGGCTATGTGAGGACAGTGAAAAACAGCTGTCTCCAAGGAAGAGGACTCTCACAGAAGTCATACAAGATGAGCCTTGATCTTGGATTTTCCAGTCTCCAGAAGGGTCAGAATTACATTTCTATTGTTGAAGCCACATAGTTCACCATATTGTTATGGCAGCCAGAGCCCAAGGAGATTGAAATAGAAAAAGTGTTCCACGTATAACAACACAGCTACTAATACTGAAATCTGTATTCTCTGAGGCAATTTAATAGAAAGTACATGCTTGTCCTAGAAAAAGAGATGCAAATAAATTAAAAGCAGCCCTGAACTGTCAATTTATTTATTTATTTATTTACTTATTTATTTTGAGACATAAGCAAATAAGCTATATGTACCAATGAACCTGTGAGTGGGAATGTGTCTCGGTGTTCAAATTTGATTAACATTCATGAGATGCTTGGCCTACTAGTGATTTAAGTGCCAACAGTGAAGAAAATATTGTTTGAATCTTAAAGTATCAAGTATTGAAGTCACAAAATGTCTCCTAAACAAAGGCGAGACTAATATTTGGAACCCCATATGCTTTTGGAAATATTCAGAATCATTTGTCTAAAGAGAAAACCTAATATCTCAGTATTCTTATAATCAAATAGTTGAAAATATTAATACTAAAAAAGTTAAAGCTGGGTGTGATGGTACATATTTGTAATCCCATTACTTGGCAGGCTGAAACAGGAGGATCTCTGGTTTGTGGCTAGCCTCAGCTACTTTGTGAGGCCCTCCACAACTTAGTAAGACTCTATTTCAAAATAAATAATAAAATAATAGGGATGGGGTTATACCTCAGAGATAAAATGGCTCTGGATTCAACTTCAGTACTGCAAAAAAAACCTAACTTAATTATATACCCAAATGTTGCTGAATTAAACCTTCAAATACTAGTATAAAGACATGATAAACTGTATATCCCATATAACCTATAAGCTTCTTTCTTCAAAAGATGACTATCATCATCTAACAAGCATTTGCAATATCTTTGGTTCAGTATTCATTTTATTTTAAGTCATTTTAGTTACACGTAGTAGCTAGAAGGTTTTTTGTTTCTTATTTACTAATAATTCTCTTAGCCAGTGAGCATTAGTGTGTTTTCATTTCAATTATACAAGAAAACAATCAATAAAACAGACATTATTACTAAATGTTTTATTTTTAACTTTTTATTGGTGCATTGTAGTCATACATCTTAATGGAGCACAAGATGGTGGAGGCATACATGCAGGCATCACCCAATTAGCCCTTAGGCAATTCCTGCCCCATTATTTCCCCCTCCCTCCATCTCATATTTGGCTTATTGATTGATTTTGATGTTTGTTAATGTACATCATGAACATTAGAGAATTTCCCTCTTCCCCACTCCCATCCCCTCAGTTAGTTCACCTTATTTTCTCATCTATAGTATCACCTTCTTTGTTTAAAGTTTCTCCTATAACCCATTTTGTCCCTAACCTCAACATATTAGGAAGAGCATATGATTTCTTATTTTTTTGTGACTGACTAATGTCACTTAGCATAATGTCCTCCAGTTCCATCCTTTTCCCTGTAAATGATGTACTTGTTTTTTTAATGGCTGAGTAAAATTTTATTGTGTATATATCTCATAGTTTTGTGATCCATTTATCTGTTGATGGACATCTTGGCTGGTTCCATAGTTTGGCAATTGTGAACTGTGCAGCTATGAACATAGATACACATGCTTTAGTTTGGTAGTTGGGTTTCCATTCTTCTGGGGAGATACCCAGAAGTGGTATTGCTGAATTATATGGTAAGTTTGTTCCCATTCTTCTGAGGATCCTCCACACAGTTTTCCAAAGTAATTGCACTAATTTGCAGTCCCACCAACAATGTGTTAGAGTTCCCACTTCTCTACATCCTCGACAGCATTTGTTGTTGTTTGTATTTTGAATGATTGCCATTCTAGTTGGCATTAGGTGAAATCTCAGGGTAGTTTTGATCTGCATCTCTCTAACTGATAATTATATTGAACATTTTTGCTGCATTTATTGGCCATTTTAATTTTTTTTAATTGCAAATATAAAGTTTAATTTCAGAAACTGAGTTCACCATTTATAAATACACTAAAGCATAGTCCACTCAAATTTAGATAAGTATAGGTGCAGTATTTTTAAAAAATGACAAACTTTCTAAAAGGTCATGGGCAAATGAGTTTTTTGTCTCACCCAGAATACTTAATTGATTTGAAATGAGGAAATGAAAAAAAAATTAGATATTAAAGCAAAAACTTTGAAGACAAATTGTAGAAAGAATCTGACAATTGCTACTTCATTCTGATGTCCTTGGGATGATAAAACACCCCAGTCATGATGGCTGAATCTTCCGTATCATAAAAAAGTCTAAACACCTAATGTAATGTAACAAATGCCATCCCTGCTAATAAGCCATCTCCTCTACGAAGACTCTTTGCTGTGTACAACCTGGCAAAACACACATTTTGAGTGGGTCATGGTGTAAGGACACTAAAGCAGAGGTGTGGAGATTGGACCCACAGACATCTGCTGTAAACGTGCATGTTATGCACGGGTAAAGCACAAGAGTGAACTCATAAACTGGGATCTGACTTCAAGGAGCTCACATAAATACTTGGGGTATCTCTGAGTTTACTGACCATGTAAAACCTGAATGCAGAAACTTGAAATGGGAAAATTCTTGTGACCAAGGAACCACTAAATGCACACTCCACGACACATCCAAGTTCAGTTTTGCTTTCTATTTTTTTTTTGTGTGTGTGTGTGGGGGGGGTTTGGGGATGGAACCCAGAGACATTTGACCTCCGAGCTACTCCCCCTGCCCAATTTTTTATTTTGAAACAAGGTCTCACTGAGTTGCAGAGGGCCTCCCTAAGTAGCTGAGGCTGACCGCGAACCGTGATCCTCCGATCTCAGCCTCCCAAATGCTGGAATTACAGGCGTGCGCCACCACGCCCGGCTCAGTTTTGCTTTCTAATGCCTTGTCTGTCACCGTAGACAGTTGGCTTCCAGAATGCTCTCCGTACTCGACTCTTTTTGGAGCTCAGTCAGGATGGCTTACCTCCACCTCCATCTATGTATTTCTTTTGACAGCTACAAAAGCTGTTTTGCTGCAATTAAAGCAATGTGTAACTAAAATACAGTACCCGATTTGTGGTTTTTACACAATCGAATAAAAAGCCTACAGAATAAAATTGTTTACACCTTCTTTCCATTCTAGTAGAACAAATTGCGAATCCCTAATTTTTAAAAAACTTTACAGTTATGAATTAAAACCTGATCATCCTATTTCATAATCGACAGGACAGGCTGTTTCTAGTGGCCTCAACACACACCGTGACACCTGGCCTGGAGGAGTAAGGCACGCATGGACATTTCAGTGAGAGCGGGTGCGTGGCCGCAGACGCTTGCTCTGGGAATCACAGCCCTGGTACAACAGCCAGGGCCAGAGAGAGCGTCTCCAGTCTGGTGGCTCCGTTGCAAGGTCAATACTGAAAGTATATCAAGGGAAAATTCACTTTTTAAAATATGAGTTTTTCAAAATGCTCCATCATGAGCCTGGGCTGGCCAAAGCTGCCATTCTCTGTGGGTGTGCTGAACAGATTTTCAGAAGAGACGGTGCTTGGGGGCAGCCCAAGAATCTGACGGCCAAGGTGGACAGCTGAGGCCAGGATAACCTCTTCAGGTTCCAGTAGGTGAGCGGGTCACAGCTGTGCTCCAGCATCTCCTCCGCCAAGTAGGCAAGCACCATGTCTTCAGGCAGCTTTTGTGACGGCTGTGTCCACTGAGGTAGAATGCAGTATTTCCAGCTCCCTGATCAGATCTTGCCTGTACTGCCCTGCCTCCTCCTCTGTAAACAGGGAGGCTTTGTAGAGAGGGTCCAGAAGAGTGGAGAAGACGTACCTGGAGTCGTGGAGGGTGGCAGACAGGCGGCTGGCCATGGCTTCCTTCAGCGACTTCAGCATGGTGTCAATGCCCTTCGTCTCCCCAAACAGCATTTCGACTTTCCTGCTGAGGATGTGGATCATGGGGATGACCTGGCTCAGGGTGGACACGTGGGCGCTCTTCTCCCGGCTCGCAGCATCGAAGGGCCTCAGCGCATGCATGTCACACGGACTGCATGACCTCCCACTGGTCGCAGTTGATCATTTCTCTGAAGTTACACTCGACGGACATCTCATTAGTTGTCCTCTTCTGCTCAATGAGTCGCTCCAGCATGCGGAAGGACGTGCTCCACCTGGAAGGCACGTCCTGGATGAGGTGGTGCTGCTGCAGGGCGTGCTCCGCTGCAGCTCAGCCAGCTTCTCCCTGGCCCCGGGCGAGCGCTGCACGCGCTCACACAGCTTCCGCGCCAGGCTCAGCAGGTTCTGCACCATCCGCTGGCTCATCACGATCAGGTTCACCGTGTGGCTGAAGCACTGCACGCTCGCGTGCTCCCCCTCATTGAGTGAGTGTTTTCCCGATGCTCGGGTTGTCGGTGACTGTGATGCCCACCGGAAGGCCAAGGGAGGTCACCCAGGCCTCCCACCAACTCTCCAGCTGCTTCTGGATGCTGATGCCGCTGTAGTCACAGTCGATCTGTGACACATCCAGAAGTGCTGAGCAGTGGTGGTCCTCGCAGGGAGGCCGGGCCGATGACGCGAAGGTGACCCAGTGGGCCGTGAGTGTCAGGTACTCCAGCATGTGGCTGCCCATCCAAATTCCTGATGTGAAGTGGACCACCCCGCTCTCAGCTTCCTTCAGATGTGCCATGATCATCTGCTTCACATTGTCATACATGCCTGGGATAGCTGTCCTGGAGAAGTAGGAAGGGGAGGGTAAGGAGTACTGAGGTTTCAAGTATTCGAGCAGCCTGTTAAGTTCAACATTGTCTACAACAGAGCATGGCTGGAGGACAAGAGCATTCTACTTCCAATCTATAACCCAACTCAACTTTTCTATTCTTTATTTTGAAATAGGGTCTCTCTAAGTTGTGGAGGGCCTCACCAATTAGCTTAGGCTGACCATGAGTCTGCAATTCTTCTGTCTCAGCCTCCCAAATACTGGGGTTACAAGCATGTGACACCATGCCCTGCTCAAGTACTGGCTTTCAGGATCAAAGCATTTTTAATATTTTGGTGTATACTGCTATTATTACTTTGTAAATAAAATATCTTTAAACAACAGCATGTGTGTCTTTGATCCCAAAATTCACTCATCCTACTTTTTATAGGTAGTATTGTATGAATAAAATGTAGTGTTTAGATATTTCAATATGGAGTAAGTTTATTAGTGATAATATTACATGGTCTCCTATGTGCATAGTTATTTATATTTCTTAGTTTATGAAATGTCCATTTATGTCTTTGATACATATATTTATATGTTAAGGACATTTATCTGTTGCATTATGCTACAAATATTGTCCTTTGTTTGCTGTTTGGTTATAGTATATTATGCTCTTAGAGTTTTAATTAATAATTTTGAAACATGAAGAATCAAATATATACTATTATTTTTCTAATATAGTAAATAAAATTAGTAGCATCTAGCCAAAATTCTTCTGGTTATGTCAGCTGAGGACACAGAAGGATAATAATATTATTCAAAGGAAGCATAATAAACTTCTGACAATTTTGTTAATATTCAATCCTAACACACTCAAAATTATTCCATTCATTTGACAATCATTTATTAGGCTTTTTTTTTTATCATGTTCTAGTACGGCTAATTGTTTCTTTGTTGAATGTTGTCCACAGCTTAACCTCTGAAAATAACTTGAGAAACACAATATAGAGATGTAAGATAGCTAGAAAATAAACAAATATTCAAAACACAGTTGAGTTTATAAAAACACATAAGTTCAATATAAGATATTTTTAAATCATAGAATGTAAGAAAGTCTACAAATTTTTTAAAAGAAAAAGTTACACCATGCTGTAATTTTCTAAAAGTCTATAAAAGGACTTAAAATTTATGCTGATATTTCTGCTAGTACAATGAATATCCTAAATTCTTTTTTTGTGTGTGTGTTGTGGTACGGGGATTCCTGGAAGCCCTTGTACCTCCGGGCTACACTCCTAGACCTGTTTTTTATATTTTTATTTGGAAACAGGGTCTCTTAAGCCAGCAAGGCTGGCTTCGAACCTGCGTGATCCTCCTGTCTCTGCCTCCCAAGCGCCAGGATTACAAGCATGCGCCAGCACGCCCGGCCTTGAATATCCTAAATTCTAATAGAGACAGGCATGGGTTTATGCTTGTAATTCCAGTAATTGGGAGGCTGAAACAGGAGGATTGCGCAGGTTCAAAGCCAGCCTCAGGTACCTTAGTGAGGCTCTCAGCAACTTAGTGAGACCCTGTTTTCAAATAAAGTATAAAATAGGTATGGGAGTATAGCCTGGAGATGAAAAGCCCATGAGTTCTGTCCCCAGTATTGCAAAAACAAAAAGCTAAATTCTAATAGAACCTACAATATATTTAGATCTTGTCAAACAAATATTGAGTTCGAATTTGGTATGTTCTTTGCTAGGTATACAGTAATAAAAGGACGAAACTTCCTCTAAGATTGCACACCATACCAATGGAAGAGAGCCAAAAAAGACAGTCAAATATCTACCTAATATCATTATAATAGAGAATGGAGTAAAGCAGAGGAAAAAAAATTTTTTTACTTCTACCTGGAAGAACAAGGAAACATAGAAGGGTTAATAAACGAGGATATCTTTTGGAGATAGTGAGTAAGCGAATTATTGAAAGACAAGTAGATGATGATATTCAGGGTGTGAATGAGAGTGATTATTCCAAAAAGAATAAGGTTCTTCAAAAGATGGAGGCCTGAGTAGTGTGGCACTTTGGAAGGATAGTCACTAATAAATCTTGTAGTGGAAGATGTAGGCCATAGCATGAAGAGTTTCATATCAGATAGAATATCCAAAGTAAATACTGTTTCAAACTTTAGGAACCAGTAGACAGAATTAAAATAATAAATTTACATTGGAGAAATATTGACAGAAAGGTGGATAGATAAAGTGAAAGTGAGTAATCCCAAAGTCCCGAGACTTGACCTATTGAAAAAGCCTCAAGAATGATGTTGTGGGTCTGAGCCACGAGCACAGCAAAAGGAATGGGAGCCAAAGGAAACCCAGCGATATTTCAGAGGTAAAGATAAAAATATCTTAGTAACCGAAAGAATACAGAGAAAGATAATTTAACAAGGGCCTAGAATGACTCCAATTTTTCTCACCTTGTTGGATAGGTGTTTGGCAATGCTGATCTAAAAACAGGCTTTAGAGAACTGTAGAGGCAGCGATAGAGATGAAAAAAACAGCTTATTTATTATTATTATTTTTTTTTTTGGTGGTACTGGGGTGGATCTGGGGGCTCAGCTACCTCCAGGCTATACTCCCAAACCTATTTGATACTTTATTTGGAAACAGGGTCTCACTAAGCTGCTGAGAGCCTCATTAAGTAGCTGAGGCTGGCTTTGAACCTGTGTGATCCTCCTGTCTCAGCCTCCCAAGAGCTGGAATTAGAAAGTTGCACCACCATGCCTGGCTCAAAAGCAACTATTTTGACATAGGTCTTCAACAACACAGTAGAGTTCATCTAATTTCCTACATTTTCTAACACAGTTTGGTTATCAACAGAACATTAAAGTTTGAAGAATGAGATTAGAATGTGTTTTATGTCACCACTAGCGACAGACTTAATTCTCCTCCATGTAGTGGAGCTAACTTGCCTGTTGGCTTTTGCTTCTACCATCATAAAATCATTTTTATTTCTCCACTCTTTTATTCAGGTAGTTGTATCACAGAGCAAAGAAAAATAAAGTGGGAAAATTTTTCCATTGCTTTCTGATGGACATTTCTAATCTACATGAGATTATATGGTCCTGTGTTTTAGATACTAGGCAAGAACCCTTGGAAAAGCTCTTCCATACGCCATTCCTTCTTTGGTAATTATTAAGCAGAAGACTTAGCTTTTTGTTTCTATGATTCTGCCAATTCAGTGATTGGGAGCCAGTGCCTGGGTACAGCCTTCACCTAAGATTATTCTGGGAAAAATCCTACAGAAGCTGCTTAGAACACTATCTGGAAGATCTCAGAACCTTGTCCTCTCTACTAAATGTAAAGTTGTTTTCACAGATATTCTGTGTGTCTTTTTTTCTTCTCCAACCTCTTTTTTGGTTCTTTTGCACTAGATGAATTCCAAAAAGGATCCAAATGTTGAATTAGCTTTTCTATTGTTACAGAAATATTGGTTGGAAAAAGAAAAGTAAAAGGACAAAGCTAATTTGCATATTATGTGGGCATGTCAAAGTATAAATTGTCTGATGAACTTGGTGTCCTTAGTCTAGAAAGACATGTCATTGGAGTCACCTGAAGAGCTGTAACTGAAGACATAGAAATGGACAGAATTTTCTATAGTAAGTATGTATAAGTATAGAGGTCAAGAAGAACAGAGCACATGGTACTACAAAGAATGAGTGTATAAAGATGTTTTATGAAGAAGAAAATTAAGGAGTGGTTTATGGTTTAAGAATAAACAGAAAATTAGTAAAAAATGTGGCAGATTCAAATCAAAGAAACAAATTTATTCACAAACAAAATATAAAATTTTAAGAGGAAATGTACAGAATTACATTCTATAAATGAAAAATACATCTTATTATTAGTCTATCTACACAAATATCCTCTACTTATTTCTCACCATCTATTTTCAAAAATTATTTTCAATTAATTTGGAGCTTCGAGCTCACATTAGTTCAATAAAACACAAAGGAAGAAATAAAAAGGATTGCAAAGGCAAAGCACTGCAATGTTTAAACATCATTTTGATGTTTAATATCGATCTGTGGTATTCCAATAGCAACTTATTTGGTCCATGGAACTCATGATTGGTTAAGCATTAGGACTTATGTCAACAGACCTTCTCTACTATTATAATAATTCCCTTTATATATCATCAGAAAAAGAAAGTTTATACTTATATATGAATAGAGTAGATTAATTTCATCCCAATTTTATCAGTGTGTCATATGTTTATAAATAAATAACCTTCAGATATTACTCAACCATTCATCTTTATTCCCTACATTTTTACTGCAGTGAAGTACAAAGAAATGGATGAAATTCTAATACTACAACACCTCTGTAAACATTTTTCTATAGCAATCAAAATGCATATTTAAGTAAATCAAATGTCTCTGCATTAAGTAAGAGTTTAAATGCTGGTTTTTATGAAAGGTCAGTAAGGACACACATCAGGCATGCAAGATTTGGGTATAAAATTGATTTATTTTAAAAATCCCTGCATTTTACATAAAAAGAAAACATGTCTTTTTGTATAAATGCTCTTATGATACGTCTATTGTATTATGGAAATACAAATAATAACAGACTTTATGAGTTGCCATAAAATATTTATTGTACATATTCTTTATACATCATAATAAAATGTTTATTCCAAACTCAATATGTAAAATTCACACTGTAAGATTCAGTCTATTTATATAATTCCAAAATTTAGCTTTTTAAATATATCATTGAAATCTTTTGAAGTACCTTCATAAACTCTAATGCATTTGGATACCTAAAAGTGATAATATTAACAATGTTTTTGATAATATGTACATGCTTGGATTGGTTTACTGAAGGCAGATGATATGCTTCTGTGCAAGAAAAATAAAACTTCCATATATTTAAAAGGTCACTAGAGACTTTATCCCTCTTAATATTCTGTTTTAAATCTTTGAGGAAACAAATACTATGTTCACTAAAATGTGAAATTTCTTATCGACTATGTTGTCACATGAATATAATACAGATATGTGAACTTGAAGAGATATCCTTGAAAGTCACCCATTCGGTTTCTTCTTATTCTTTCCAAAGCAGGGAGTGAGCTTTTAGTCTTATAAAGGATTTCTGTAGTCTCTATGACTGCATATAATTGTTATGTCAACTGACAGCTATGTAACTGAGATAGTAGATGTACATTTTCACAGTGACTGCAATGGGAAATTAATTGTAATATATGAATTATTTTGATTTGTGCTCACCATGCAGTATGTTCAGATTATTTTTAGTATGGTAAAATCCATAGTCAAGTTAAAATTATCATATTGACTTTTAAATGAAATCAATTAAAGTCAAATAAAGAAAGCATTTGTGGAAACACAGTCTCAATTTTGCATGGAAATAGTAAAGTAGATTGATTCAAATCACCATATCTGTTGGAAAAAGTTTCTATACTACTTTCTTGTTAAACCTAGTTTTAATCTGAAGCATAAAGCATGATATATAATATTCTATCAAACCCCTAAAGTATGGTAAACTATGTCTAAATCATGGATTATTCTTATATAACTCAGATTAAATTTTATTATATTCTCTAAAATATTTTGTGGAGCCTGAAAAAGCAAGTGAGCATTGAATTAACAGATAATAATTACTATTTATAGCATGCTTACCATATTTTAGACAATTAAAATTATTAAATGCAATGCTTCAAAAGCACTAAAATAATTTATTATTGTCTCTATATTCCACATGAGAAAATGTATGATCAGAAAAATAAGATAGTCATCTTCCATGAATCAAAAATTGTGGAGCTATAATAGGATCCTAAGTAATTAATCTATCAGTAAATGGTGAATATTTCTTTGTGTCTGACACTATACCAGGAATAAGGATATAAAGGCTCATAAGATAGATCCATGCCATAGAGGAGCTGAGTTTGTTTGACTGTAAAGCCTTTGTCCTTTACTCAAGGTCACATTGCCAACAGAAAGCATATTTGACTTGATTCTTTGATAAATAATTTGATAACCTCTAATTCCATCTAGAGAAATTAATTATTATAAATTAAAATGCAGCTGAGGTAGCTAGATCTGTGCACCAGGGATGATCATATGACTTAAATAAATACTTTTATTAATTCCTACATAAAGTGAGAGCAGCACGATAGGGTGGAAAGGTACTGTATTTATAAAATTTCCTTTATTTTGACACCAAGGTTAAATGTAAATACATATAGATATTAAAATAATTAACCTGGCTATTTGTATTTTAAAATATTTCCATGTGACAAAAACCAAAATATAACCTAGAAATATTTTTATAATAAATTTGACAAAATTTCAACATTTTTAATATATAAAGTAATGATATTTTCAGTTGTAAGTTCAATAGAATCACTCGTAAGATTTTTCTTTTTATAGGAGATATTTAAGTTAAATAATTAACACAAGTTCTGCTTATTTGAAACTGGAAAAAAGGAAGATCGTGGTAGTCGTAGTGGGAAGAAAAAAGATTTTCTACTTAAACCTAACCTTAAGAATAAACTTAAGGTAAAGAGAACATTTTGCTAAACAATTGGCAAGGAAATGAGAATTCCACACCCAGAAACAGCATGTGAAAATTCCCTAAGTAGACTAAACGGGATGCATTTGAGGAGCTAAAGAGATGCCAAAGTGTTTAGAATTTGATGAACATGTAGGAGATATGGCTGAGAGATAGGCAAGGACCAGCTCTGTAAGGTCCTGTGAATTATATTATGTTAAAGACAAAAACATTCTTACTGATAATTGTTAAAGTGTGGTAGGAAAAACTTTATTTAGTAATATCACAATAAGAAGAGAGGCCACTGCCATTATATTTTCTAGTGTCTAATAGAGATTGGTCAATTACAAACATAATATGAGTAAGTGAAAATTTATAGCCAAGGAGCAGGATTGGAGTTGATGGAGAGACAATTATGAAAAGGGAGCATCACGCCCGGCGTGGTGGTGCACGCTTGTAATCCCCACGCTTGGGAGGCAGAGACAGGAGGATCGCGCAGGTTCGAAGCCAGCCTTGCTGGCGTTAGAGACCCTGTTTCCAAGTAAAAATATGAAAAATAGGTCTGGGAGTGTAGCTCCAGAAGTTAGAAGGGCTTCCAGGAACCCCAGTACCACACACACACACACACACACACACACACACACACACACACACATACACACACACACAAAGGGAGCATCACTATAATGGAAAATATGGATAAAATGACTCAATAGAATTCTTGCTGAATCCATGCTGAAAATATTAGACATCATCTGAAGAATGGTAGAAAATGAAGAGATCAATCATATATCAAGGGTTAGAGTTTCTTTTTAAACTTATTTGTTGCGTTCTTACTAAGACAAGATTGTATAAGAAAGTTCATAGGCCTGGAAGAAAATTTAAGAGTATCATTACAGTTAAAGACTTTTTGTTAGCTAACAATTGTGAATTTTATTATAAATCCACAATACAAGTAATTCTGCTTTATCCACAATTTTACATTCTGCCATTTCAGATACTCTGCATCACACTATGGTTGGAAAGAATTAATGTTCCTCTTGACTGTCTCAGAGGAAGAAAGAGACCACATTTCTGGAATGTTTATTGTAGTGTACTGCTATAATTGTTAATTTTATATAATTAGTTGTTGTTAATATGTTTCTGTGCCTGATTTATATATATTAAACTTTATCATTGGTATATATGTATAAGAAGATATAGTATAAAGTTTAGTGCTGTCTTTAATTATTCAGTTAGATCTCTTTCAAGAACACAACTCTAGACAAATTATTGAGAGGTGCAATATAAAAGAGCTATTCTAGTTGGAGTTAGGTGAAATCTCAGGGTAGTTTTGATTTGCATCTCTCTGATTGCCAATGATGTTGAGCATTCTTTTATGCATTTATTAGCCATTTGAATTTCTTCTTTCGTGAAGTGTCTATTTAGTTCGCTTGCCCATTTTTTGATTGGACAGTTTTTTTTTTAGTGTTGTTTCTTTAGTTCTCTGTATATTCTACATATTAGTCCTCTATCTGGGGTGTAGGTGGCAAAAATATTCTCCCATTCTGTTGGCTCTCGGTTGAGGTTCTTGACAGTTTCCTTTGCTGAAGAGAAGCTCTTCAGTTTCATGCAATCCCACGTATTGATTCACCTTTTAATTTAAATGCTGGCAAGGATGCAGAGAAGTGAGAACCCCAAAACATTGTTGGTGAGATTGCAAATTAGTGCAACCACTTTGGAAAACAGTATGAAGATTCCTCAAAAGAATGGGAACAAATCTACCATTTGATCCAGCAATACCACTTCTGGATATGTACCCAAAAGGAAAGAAACCAAACTACCAAACTAATGCACGTGTATCTATGTTCATAGCTGCACAATTCACCATAGCCAAACTATGGAAACAGCCAAGATGTCCATCAACAGATGAATGGATTGCAAAACTTTGGGATATGTACACAATGGAATTTTACTCAGCCAAAAAAAAAAAAAAAAAACAATCTCACTTACATCATTTTCAGGGAAATGGATGGAACTGGAGGACATTATGCTAAGTGAGATTAGTCAGTCACAAAAAATAAGAAATCGGATGGTTTCTCTAATATGTGAAAGCTAAGGAAAAATGGGTCATAGGAGGAACTCTAGATGAAAAAGAAAATCCTATAGAGGAGCAAACAAAACAACCTAAATGAGGGGATGGAAGGGGGGAAGAAGAAAATTCTATAAAAACACACTATGTATTTATATATATAGAAATCAACCACTAAGCCAAGCATGGGAAGGAGGGATGGGGAGGGAATGGGGTGAGAATTGGGTAGGGGCTAAATGGGTGATGTGTACATGTATATACACACAAGTTTTTTACCCCAATATGATGTATGAATATAGCGCATCAATAAAATTTTTTAAAAAAGAGGTAATTTCATTCTTTCAAAATTCCAGGCTCTAGTTCTGCTGATCAGAGGAGGATTTAAGATGGAGTTCAAGCTTCAGGACCCCTTACTTACAGAGATTTTTTTAAAGAAGCCCCTAACTCCCACCTTAATTATACAAAAGTCAAGGTATTACAAGTCTTAATTAAAACCATGACACTGAGTCTGTCCTAACTCACAAAATCAACACAGGGAAAAAGGCCATTGGAGAAAAAAAATGCAACTCAAAGGAAAAAAACAACAAAAAAAAATTTTATTCTCATGAATGGTTAAAGATTTGTCACTCTGTTGCAAGATTATTAGGCTGCAGTAAGATTATACAGTGCTAGAGCCTTACGTACAAGTGAATTTACTGATGGATACCTGTATCACAGATTGTGTGATAGGGAGGGCTTTTCAGATCAAAACCTACAAAAGGGAGGGACAGAAGCAAGATTGGGCAGAAGTTTAGCTGCCATGTAAACCAGATAGACTCAAAATTCACAGTACGAGGAATTAGGGCAGGAAATCATGGGGGGCTCTTTTAGGATTCTGCCTACCACACAGACCATATGGTTTATGTCAAAATGACTCAACTCTGCAAGCTGTAATGCAAATGCAGCCAGAGAAAATATATATGGGAAATGGAATGGCTGTTTTCCAATAAAACTTTATTTATAAAAACAGGAGGTGAGCTGGATTTAACCCATAGATCAGAGTTTGCCAACCTCTGGTCTAGTCAAGTGGTAAAAGCAGAATTGTTAGAAATAGATTCACATTAAATGCATACTGAATGAGATCCAGCTGAACAAACCCCAGGCAAGAGAATTCTGGGCATAAGAACTAACATGTCAAGTATCTACAATATTGCAAATGATTCACTTGAGAGGAAATGCTAGCAAATGTGACGTTTGTGGCCAACAAGATGCTTTCAAAGCTGAAATTCTGCTTTTTAGAAAATAAGTGTTAGCTCTAACTGGATTGAAAACTTTTATAAAATATAAATACCATCTAAAAGTGATACCCCCAAGTTCTGAGTAAATATTGGTCAAGTGCTTTTGAAAACTAAAGAGGTTTTATAAGTATAAATTCTATAAATATAAAGTGCTAGAATTTAATTAAGCTGTTAGGGAATTTTAAAGAAAGTACAAATATAAAATTAAAGTCCTTTATACATCAAAAAGTATATCTTTATAAATTACTATTAGTTGATATGAAAAGTCTAGAGGCATTCTGTTATTATTGTGCTGTCATATATTAATGAGAATCATGTGTCTACTTATAATTTCTGAGAATCTCTTCCATTATCTGAATTCACATTAATTTTATTTATTTACTAAATTTTAACTTTCTTCAGGGTGAGAATTGTGCTTTCCTATCACTTATTAAATTGCATTAAAATAGGAGAGGCAATTAATTAGTTAATTATATAGAAATAAAACTTTTCTACTTATAAATTAGAAGCAAATGGTTCAGATTATTTTGCTTAAAACACAAAACCATATTTTTCATCTTTATTTTCCTCATGGTATTAAAAAATAATGCCTAGCCATACTAAATGTTCAATCAATATTTTTAAACTTTATTCTTTGTTAATTTACAACCACATCAACAGTAACAACAGAATACAGATCATTGAGTTTGACATCAGTTTTGGTTGTTAGGAATCTAGGGGTTTCTAGTTTTACAGTGGACATTTATACACATAGCTCTTAGATGAGCATCATAAAAATATCAAAGAGACTGTACTATTTGATTGAATTTAGCTCATTTTCCTGATATAGACTATTAAAATATTAATAAGAAAAATAATGGCTTTTTATATGTCTGTCCCTCATCACTCTTTCAACAATGGGTATTCTCAATAAAAAGGCAAATGCAAGCTTTTCTAATTCAAAACTACCTTTTCATTGTATCCTCTGAATTCTCTGTGGCATAATAAAAAAAAACTGTCACTAGCCTAAATTGTCTTTTTATGAAAAATGCACATTATCTGAGTAGAAAATGATTACCTATAACCAAAATAATTTGAGCATGTTATATCCACTCTATTGTAAATCAGATCTTTCAATAACTTTGGTCCAACCAATCTCAGACACTAGTATTATAAGAATTTTTATTTAGGTGTATTGTTTACTCAGGACATTTACTCATTTCTTTGTGTGTACTCACTCTAATTTCACATAAAAACATTCCAATTTTTCATAGTTTATCTGCATTCTCAAATAATATTCTATAAACAATAAACAATTTTCATTTATAACAAATTAATGCTCTTAGTGCTTAAAGTAACAAAACAACTTTAATAAATGTATATATAATAGAATAAAGTTAATTTAATCACAATCTTTAATAGAGGTTTCTGTTTAGGTTAGTTTTCTGAATTGTGTATTCATCGGAATTCACAGAAACAAAATATGTATTCTAAGGAACTGCATTAGGAAATTGTGAGGACCAGCTAAACACATCTGAAATCTAAAAATCAGAGTCAGGATGACTAGGCTGAAACCTAGGGCACGATGGGAACATTGCTCTTCATAGGCATTCGGTAAGAAGGACCCAGAATGGAAGAGAAGAAATACACTGACCAAAGTGCTCTTGAGAGTTTCATTTCAGAAGGACCTGTACTTTCTTTCAAATGTTCTACTTTGATTACTTAAAGTTACTTGATTAGAGATCTTAAGTACTTTTGCAAAACCCTTACACTCTATCCTCTAGATTAATGCTTAAATAACTGTAAGAGGTGTACATGCTTCACAATGGCCATCCAGCTCTCCACCTCCAACTTTGACAAGAGATATCTCTTATATAGTACACCATTCTAAAATCATCCTGGGAACATCTACAAGAAGATCCTGCCTCACCCCACTGTCATATAAATTTTACACCACAATAGCTATTTCCTTTTGGCCTTTAAAATCTCAAAAGTCTAGCATTTGTCTTATATGCAAATACAATTTAAGTTATATCTATTTAGTTGAATCTGAATCACCTCTTATGTCAATTTCTTCACTTTATCTAGATAACTTTCTTATGACAGGACAATAACAAAAACAGATGTGCAAATGGCAAGAATAATGAGGTTGGGGTAGCTAAATTTCAATAAAAATGGTATATATGATAATGTTTAAATTTTTACATGAAGACCTCTTAAAGGGAAATAGTTTTAATAATGACATGTTTAAAAACATATGACTTTGCATTTTAAAGGATTTTGAAAGGTAGGCAAAGCACATTTTCCTAAAATGCCATCAGTTTGGCTTTCTTTACAAGTGAAATTGAAGTACCACATGAAGCCATAAATTAGCCTACGTTGGCCAGTCATTCCATGTGAAAATCATGGTCTGGTTGAACTTGCAGCATTCATTCTTGAATGATTGTTCCAGCCAGTCAAACATAAAAAAAACAACTTTTTCCTAACATGAAATACTAGTAATCATTAAACACACATTTATTTCAACATTAATTATGTATAAAATAGTATTTTTGATGTTTAGCATATGTATATAAAAGTTAAGAATGAAATAGAAGATGGAAGAACATAATGTAGCAAGCAGGGAGGGACAGAAAATGTAAAGGAAGGAGAGAGAAAATAATGAAGTCAGGGAAAGAAGGGAAGAGGCCACAGAGGACAAAGAAGGGAAAAGCAGGTGGAAGAGAGGAAAGTTTAAAGCAGAAATATTATCTCTTAACTAATGGCCTCTGCCTATCACAAATGAATGCAGCTACAAAGATCAACCCAGAATAAGGAGAGATCCAGTGAAAGTACCAGCCTCTGAGGAAAGAGAAAAGTATCCCTCGTTGGCACTTTGGAAGGCAGTATTAGAAGGCTGAGGCAAGATAACCTCCGTGAGCATTTTGATGTGATAGTTTTGAGGGATGAATGATGTCAATAGTTAAAGAAAACATTCACTGGTGAAATGATTTTCCAGACATCATATTCAAATTCCTAGAGGAGAGCTCTCCTTAACATTAGAGCTATTGTCAAGTTTCTTGATAACCTGAAAAGGCAAGCTGTAGAATAATTTTAATCCTGGAGCTTCTTCGTGTAGACTTTCATTTGTCTGTTTTAGCTGAAAAGAGTGTGCATCAGTCAATGGAAAGCCATGGCTCTTTGCATCTGCTGGTGAGAGCCAGCTGTGCACACTGACTCCCAGCTCCACCATCCAAGCTTAGTTATGGATCTATTGTGACAAGATTGCTGACTGAAATCGCTAAAGGTTGAATTGGGGCTTTTTATTAGAGAGGGCCAACGTTTTTGCACATTTATTGTCACAACAATGGAAATTGTTGATGTTTCAGAGCCTCCTCTATCACACTGTTCCTTTTTATCCAGCATTCCATGCATTACTACTTAGTAATTAGCAAAATGGGAAACTCCCCACCTCAGACCAAAATTATTAATAAGGTTTTTATTCATGAGGGAATATTTTTTCTCATTATATTTAGATATTTTTCTAGTTTCATTTCCAAAACTCAAGCTTTCAGAGACTTTTTATGACTGATTTTCTTTGAGGATGAAGAATAAGAAATAGTAGGTTTCAAAAGAATCCCAAGACAAAGAAGATAAGAGACAAATCATTGCGTATAAACTTACAAAGATCAAACTAATGAAGTCTGTCTGTGGTAACACAGTTTCTATTCTTCAGATTGCTATCTTTATGGAAAAGACATTATTGTACGTAATTCCTCTTCTTCTATATGAGATATTTATACCTGGATGTATGAACCTGTAGTTTTCTAAATGTATGAAGGGAATATGAAAGGAATATGAATAAATGTGTACAAGGTGATATGAGGTAGGGATCAATATCTAAAAGCTTGAGATTAAAATGATGTAGACACCGTCCCCTTGAATAAAATTCTAGTGTCATTTTATATCTGAGGAGCTGCATTTAGAAAACTGAATGAGTATTCACAACTCTTGTCATTTTAATCAATAGCTACAGAACTTTTCACTAAATGACACTGTATACTCAATGTATTCCATATGTGTTCCATACATTAAATATATTAAAATTTTGTATTTCACACATCATAAAGATGGAACATTTTAGCTAGAATCGCAAAATTTTCATCATAACTTCAAAGCCTAACATCCAAAGTAAAGGAGTATGTGGAAAAACAGTTGGTTATCAATAGTTCTTGGTATACATAAATATTATCTAGAAGATTTAAAAAATGTAGATCACTGGATCTTTCCAGAGATCTTTATTTCATAGGACCATTAAAATTTAAATAAATTAATAGGAAGGTGAGCCTGTAATTCTGACAGCTGATTCTAACTTATAGTTTGAAATGCCATGATAGGAGAGTTATCAGGACCTTCTGAGTTGAATCAAAACCTAAATTTCCTGCTAATCATTAAGGCATATCACCATTTCAAGACTATGGCTATCCTTGAGTCATTTATTTCCTTCCTCCTTTTTTCCTTCCTTCTTTTCTTCCTTCCTACCATCCTCTCTTCCTTCATTCACTTTCTTTTTCCAGTAATGAGTACTAGGGATTTAACCCAGTGTAGTTCTACCTCTTGGCTACACTCCCAGCCCTGTTTTATTTAAATTTTTATTTAAATTTTTATTTTGAATCAGTGTATCCCTGAGTTGCTGAGAGCCTATTTTGTTGGCTTTGAATCTACGGTTCTCCTGTGTCAGCCTCCCAAGTTCTGGGATTTCAAGCATGTGCCACCAAGCCCAATTCTTCCTGAGTCATTTTCTGCATTTCATAGATAAGCATCATTTAGCAAAGATGACACAAACACAATAACAAAGGTTTCCTTTTCTTCTAGTTCAGGGTGGGAATAGGAAAAAATAATACTGCCTGGAAATAGATTCAGGTCAAAAGGAATCTTGGTGTCAGTTCAGATATAGAATTCTCAATACACCTGAATTTTTATTTTTTTATCACCATTCACATTCATAGAAACATAACATTTTTCTTTATTATGTCATTTTCTCACTAAAAATCCACATCATAAGAAGCATATTTATGAACAATTATCATTGCTGAATTTCAAACAACTGGCAGAAAGAATTTTATTTGGTTTCATGACAAAAAGCAAGAGATCATATACCAATAGGTATGTATCTTCTCTACAACATCCCAATAATAACCCTCATTCTCTCCAAGAACACAAGCTAATCAATAATTGGAACACTTTAAAATGGTAAGAGCCGGGCATGGTGGCACATGCTTGCAAACTCAGCATTCGGGAGGAAGCTGAAAACGGAGGATCGCAGTTCGCGGACAGCTTCAGCTACTTAGTGAGGCACTCTGCAACTCAGTGAGACCTGGTTTCAAAATAAAGAATAAAAAAAATTAGGCAGGGAGTATATCTCCAAGGTCAAATGCCCCTGGGTTCCATCCCCAAACCCGCAAAAATTAAAAATGATAATAAAAAATAAAATGGTAAGAAAGCCATTTAATCTTTAAGAATTTATTTACAATTTTTAATTTAATAAAATATGACAGCAAGAAAGATGAGATAAAATTTTAATTGAGACATACTAGTAAGAAAGAATGGTTGGATAAAGAAAGGCAGTCTTTCTATCTCTCTTTTTAATTTTCTTCTCTAAAGAATATATTGACTATTGTGTGTTATAAAACATTAAAAAATACCATTTTCTCAACAATTTTGTTGCAAATTGCATCTACAATATAATAGAGTTATCTATCAAAAATGACTTACATTATTTGGATTTTTTGTTTGCCAAATTAAATTATTCTCTATGAAAGTATACATTTATAGATCTTATAGGTACAGTATTTGGTAAGACAGCCATAGGAGAAAAAATCATAAGTACCTCCTTACTGTTTTGTACAGATGAGATATAAACTCTTGAGGGGAAATGGACAGGTTCAGAATTTTTATGGTGAAGGATGAAAATCTTCCTGGAAGCAGAAAAGAGACAAAATTCTGGTGTTTACAAGGATGTACCAACAGATCTGTATGTGTGCACGTGTAAAGGTGATACCCAAACCACAGTTTTCTCATTATTAATTACCCTTTGGCTGCTGTAAACACACCCTGTACCTGTATTTAAAGGTGGATGATTCCAGGCAGCATTCAAGGAGCATACAGAGTGAGGGGCAAGCACAGTCAGTATAATTATTTTATTTATTTTATTTATTTTTGTTGTTGTTGGTGGTGGTGGTACTGGGGTTCCTCGAAACCCTTCTGCCTCAGGATTACACTCCCAGACCTATTTTTTATACTTTTTAAAATTTGGAAACATGGTCTCCTAAGCCAGCACAGCTGGGTTTGAACCTGTGAGATCCTCTTGTCTCCACCTCCCAAGCGCGGGGATTACAAGTGTGCACCACCATGCCCGGCAGTATAATGATTTTAAAACATCAAGGCATCTCTCAGAGAAAGTAAACATGAGTTCATTTTTTTACATAGGAATAAATAGTTCATATCCTAATTTTTGGTAATACATTTAACTGTAGCTAAAAATATATTTTCGAATAAAAAGGTAATATTTACTAACTATAGAAGTTTTTATAAAAGAAAAATGAAAATGAAAGTATCTATTTTAAGTATTTTTCATGTTTCTTAAAAGATCTGTATCATGAAAATTTCTCTATATGTTAAAATTAGAATTATAAAATTGTACAAAGTTTAACTAATTAAATTAGTGTAGCTTATTGCTGGAGTTTTTTAAATGAGAAAAAATGTAAGTTAGGGATTTAGTGAAATATATGACAATAAACTTGAGTAAATATAAAAACAAATCAAATAATATGTGGAAAGTTTTAATGTGGTAAATTGTTTCCATTCTCAAAGTTAATCTATAAGTTCATGCCATAACAATGAAAGTCATAATAGTGTTTTTGAACCTTGACAAAGAAACAAAGAGTCAAGATAATTTTATAAAGAAAAAACAAAGGTGGGCACAGTGGAGCACACTTGTAATTTTAGTACTTGAGAGACTGAGACAGGAGAACCATTGTTTTAAGGCCATTCTCAGAAATTTAGCAAAGCCCTCAGCAACGTAGTGTTTTGAAATTAAAAAATGCAAAGGGCTGAGGATGTAACTCAGAAATAGAACACCCTTAGGTTCAATTCCCAGTTGAAAGAAAGGAAGTGTGTGTGTGTGTGTGTGTGTGTGTGTGTGTGTGTGTGTGTGAGAGAGAGAGAGAGAGAGAGAGAGAGAGAGAGAGAGAGTTCAGTTTGTTCTTATTACATAGGACATTAAAAATTACTAAAAATTATAATTAAAAAGGTGATATTGATGCACAGATAAACTAAATGTAGAATCAGACTCAGATCCATAGAAATATGTTAATGTACCCAGGCACACAGTCATACACCTGTAATCCCCAGTAGTTGGGTAGCTGAGACAGGATGATCACAGATCCAAGAACAGTGTTCAGTATCTTAGTGAGATCCTACTTCAAAGTAAAATAAAATAAAATAAAAGAGTTGAGGGCATAGCTTAAAGGTAGAATTCCCCTGCATTCAATCCCCAGTGCTACTACAGGAAAAGAGAGAAAAGGAGGAAAAGGAGAGGAGAGGAGAATGTAATATGATGTAACAAAAATTTGATTGAAAGTGACAAAGTTGAATTTTATTTGAATATTGTGTTATTAGAAAGGAGCAATAATGGAGAATTTCCCACTAGAGTGTTTTATTCTCTGTAATTCTTCCACACTTCTGTTTTCCAGGAACTGTTGAACCAGAAACATGCTCATGTGTATTCTTACATAAGACTTTTCTGCCTTTTTCTTGTGACTCCCTAGGACTTACAGATGAATCTTTAGTCACTGGCTCTATAAAGCTAAAATCTAATTTCTTTTGTTTGAGATTTTCATCATTAACTTATTTTTCCAATTAAAATGGATTAGATAAAAACATTTCTATTTTTCTGTACATTTTGTCTTTTACAAAACTCAAGTATAAAAAAGAAACCATTCAATATATGTGTTTTGTAAAATTGCCCATTTGTGTTAAAAATCTTTTTTCTCACAATATTATATAAATAAATTTCTATAGATGTGAAGATAAAAAGTGAAAGATAAACTTTAAATTATTCATGAGAAAATTCAGTAAAAACGTCTATGGTTTCAAGACACAAAAAGATTTCGCTATGCAAGAGACAAAAATACAAACTAAAAAGGAAAAGTAATAATGGTTAGTACATTAAATTAAAAACATGTACTTTAAGACATGCTATAAAAATAAAAACTGTGAAAACAACTGAATAAGAAACTCACAATGGAGATGGCTATAAGTTATTTTATGTCAGAATTATTTGACAAAAAATAAGTTTGAGATTTGATCTTTGGCAATTTTTTACTCTGGAGTTGAATACTAAATTCACCTAGAACTCTCAGATATTAGTCATAATCCCTAACCCACCCCCAGCATATTCATGGCTAGAATTACAATCTTCACATTTTAGTAACCTCATATTAAGTCATTTGAAATAATTATATAGAGAGAAATAGTCTGATTATCACTGTGATGGGATCAGGCTGAACCACAGGCAGTGTAGAACCCAGAACAGTTATTGGGGTCATTTTATCATAAGAATGGTCTTGACAGTAAGCCTAGCTCTCCCGAGGTGGGTAGCATCCTCTTTTTTCTAAAGTGCAGGTCCAGCTCCAATATCTAGTCCTTTTAAAATTATGCTTTTAGATACAATGAAATCATATATCTTAAGAAGGTATAAAAAGATAAGCTCTACTTTTAGAAAAAAAATGTAGTAAAAGAGGAATATAGAAGTATTCTCATTGAGAAAATGAATTGAATGATGTGGAAAAAGAATAATAAAACTTCCTTAAACTTTCATAGTGGTGTCTTTCTGAGAACATCTAAGAACTTCTCATTCAGTTACTTAATTTTATTCTTATAAATAGCCAGTAGAAATGGGATTTTAAGATTTGGGGGATTAGGAAACAGTTAAATCAGAGGTTACAAACATTTTCGGCCTCTTCCCTCTTGACTAGAAATTGGTATTTGTCTCAAGGCAGATTTTCTTTGATTATGAAAGAGAAAATTTGGGTTATTCACTCTGTTAAGTTATCTGGATATTTGTAAATAAGAAAAGTATTGTATTATACTTGAGAAGTTCTGAGTCAATAAGGTAATTCAAGTTATAACACTTACACCTCCTATGCAATTAATGTGAAGTAAGCCACTGAGTTATATGACTTGATTGCAACTGACAACAGTTTTTTTTTTTAATAAAAATATTGGGTCAAAGATTAGATTCTTCCCAAAATGCATGTTGATGCCTGAACCTCAGTACATGTAAACAGAGCCTTATTTGGAAGTAGGATCTTTCAGAAATAATAAAGTTGAGGTCATACTAAATTAGTGTGGGTCCCAATGCAATGGCTGTTGTCTTTACACAAAGAAGAAAATCTTGACAGTCAGGAGAGAATGAAATGAACAGGGAATGAAACAGAGTTTGGCATGATATGTGTCAATTTAAGTCATGGAACACCAAGTGCTGTTAAAAACCACCAGAACCAGAGAACAGATTCTCCCTCAGAGCCTCCAGAAAGAATCAACCTGTGCTCACTTTGCTTTCAGACTTCTAGTTTTCAGAATTACAAGAATAAGTTATTGTTTGTCCACCTAGTTTGTTGTACCATGTTATAGTACAAGACAGATTCAGTTCTCCGTTTTTCCTTCTGTTTTTCTTTTCCTTTTCCTTTTTTTTTTTTTTTTTTTTGGTGGTACTGGGGTTCCTGGAAACCCTTCTACCTCCAGGCTACACTTCCAGACCTATTTTGTACTTTTTTATTTGGAAACAGGTTCTTTTAAGCCAGCGCGGCTTAAAAGAACTCCTCCTGTCTCCGCCTCCCAAGCGCGGGGATTACAAGCGAAGCGTGCGCCACCACACTTGGCCTAGTTTTATTTTTCTGATTCTAGATTTAGAGGATCTGATGCATGAACTTTGTTTATTATTTTTGTTGGTATTGTGTGAGTGAGAGAGAGGGAAACAAAAAGAGGTAGGAAAAGAGATTTTTTGAAACAGTAATTGGTTTATTTTTATTAGCTCCCTAAACTATACTTAACTAAAATAATCATATTTTATTTTCTGTTAAAGTCCCTCCAGTTGAAGGGTGATTGAAAGATCGGGAATGAGGTACCCCCACACGAGGTGATATTTAATATGCAAATTAGTTTGGATGCACATTGTCAATTATTGCTGGGTGCTGTTCACTGACCCAGATGGCATTATATGGGCTTGACAGTATAAAATCATGGGTGCTGTCACTGCCAATCACCTGAAAATAAGTGAAGGGCAGGAAATTAGTTTGTACTAGAGTACAGATTCAGGAGAGATCAAAAGGAGACTTTCTTTTAGCTTTGGGGATAAAGTAAAATTGGGCCTAGACTCTCAAGCATGGACATAATGAATTATTTATTCTGCTATAACATGAACCAGAGCTTACTAAGTAAAGGCCTATATATAATGGAGCAATGACTTACTTGAGAGTTTTGGTTTGTGGTCCTAACAATAACCCCTACTAGAAATGGTTTCAAATGATCTTAGCATTGATATTTATGATGTGCAAAACTAGATAGAACAGTAAAATTTAAGATGCTATGATCAGGGAAGAAAATCAGATTTAGTAGGCAACCTGCTGTAAATGTAGGAATGTGACTGAAAAATGAGAAGATAGGATCAGGAGTAAACTTGTTCTGGATAATGGAAGTATATCAGTATATAGTTAAAATATCTAGATTTTTTTACACATAAGACATTGAGAATTCTAGCCATAATAATTCATTCAATCTATACAATTTTGTCATTGATATAATCAGCTGAGGCTACATTCTCACAGAATCCAGTTGTTTCTGACACTTCCTAGATGTTAAATATAAGGGCTTTTATTCCGTTTTTCTCATCTAATTTTAAAGGTAAAAGAACTGAGGAGCAGAAATGTTGATAAAGGAAATATTGAGACTTTGGTAATTAAGTCTGTGGTAGTTCTCAGAGGTGGCCCTCAAATTTCTACTTTTTCTAAAGCTAGAGGTTCCACTCTTCAACTCAAAGAAATAGGATTACTTTTCCTTTCTTTGGGTGACTGTGTGGCTGGTTTGACTAATAGTATGTGATTAGAGTGACAGCATATGAATTATATGATCTAAGATGGTCTGTAGCTTTTTCCTACTTCTCTTCCACAGCTCACATTTGAATCGCCCCCCTCTTGTCTCCCAGCTCTATGTTCTAAGAATCCCAAGCTACATAGAGAGGTAATGTGGATAAACATGGAAGAGCTCTCAGATCAGCACCCAGTCAAAAGTCAGCATCAAATGCTGTGCCATGGGAACAAGCAGTTTTTGACAACCTAGCCCAAGATTCCAGATGACACAATCTCATTAAACATCATATGGAGCAGAAGAACATCTCAGCTGAGTCGCAAAATATTATAAGTTGTTGTTTTAAGCCATTACATTAAGGGAGAGGGAGAGTTATATTTTCTTACAAAGCAGTGACTTACTAAAACAAATACTAATGGCATTGGTATTTTTCTGCCAAAGCCATCTGATAAAGAAAAAGTCTTTTTTTCCATATTAAATGAAAATTAGTGTATTTTTGTCATTTTTATTTTCCATTACACAGACATAAAGAAAATTGTCAAACTATTCTTTTAAATTGATAGAATGCTGATGATAAGATGAGAAAAGCTCTTCTAAATATCAAGACTACAGTGATACTCAAACTTTATTGCAAATGTTGGTCCATTCTTTATATCTATATGAGACTTGAAAATCATTTATATTTTTCTACTTTATATAGTCTTATAAGATACTATTTTTATTATTTTAATGTTCAATTATCAGTTTTAACCTAGACTTAGTTTTAAAATGTATGTGATCCATTTCGATATCAAATCCAGAGAGTGAGATTCCAGGGTTCATTATATACATGACATTAAAATGAACCCAAGAACAGTGTGTGGAACCCAATTTATTAATTTATTGTATGTGTTTCTATCTCAAACTGTGTGCTTTATCATTAGTTAGGGCTGGGAATTGTTTGGATTTTGTTACTCACAAAGTGCTTCGCAAAACAAAACTGAGATATAGAAAAAAAAGTTTTATGTGAATATGTAAGTTTGTATGCAAACTTGAATGTCATTTCTTCTCATGTGAACAGTATAGACTGACAATCAACTTAATTTTAATAACTGGATGATTTTTCAGAGTCTTCAGCTATGATTACATCGCCCTTAAAATTTTCAGTAAATGAAAATGACACCATAATGCTAGATAGTACAAGAAGTAATTGACTCAAAAAATTATAACTCTCTAGAGACTATCTATTAAAGATCTATAAACATTTGATAGAAAATGAGCCACTTTCAAATCAGCTTTTATAAAACATTTTCATAAGATCCTCTCTATCTTCTTAAGATTTTTAAACTGCCTTAGCAAAATTCAAGATTATCTTTGACTCATTTTTTGGTAAAATGAAGAAATGGAAGATCCTCTGATTTATAGTGTGATTTTTATCAAGGCCAATTAAATATAAGTGATGATCCTTTAACATCCTTTAACTATTCACCCTTCACTTCACTAAAAAAGTGAACTGAAACATAAAATTATCAACAATCAGCTATATCAGGAAAACACAATAAAAAAAACTTTGAAGTCTCATTTGATTTTCTTCTCAGCCTGAGTTGTGTGTATGAGTATATATATATATATATATATATATATATATATATATATATATGTAAAACTTTTTTTTCTGAAAATGCAACTCATCTATAAGTCTTTGAAGCCTAAAATCTATTACACAGTTCTTTTCATGACTCTAGAATAAGTAAGACATGCTGGGCATTGCTCTTTTCCTCATATTAAACTATTTTACCTATTTATTTCAATTGATGACAAAATTAACACTGAGCTAAATTAAGTTATCTAGAGCATTTGTTTTTGTGGTTAAATATAATATTTTTTTTACTTTTTATATATTTTGCTTCAATTTATGACCTATTAATATAATTGTTCATAAAATTTTAAATTAGAAATTTTATGCAAGAAAATCTAACTTTAAACAACCATTATGCTTAATATAAATGGTAAACACATGAATGTCTACTTCATTGTTATTCTTCAATTGAATTTATATATTTTTATTTTATATATTAATATGTATAATATAATTAAAGTTTAAGTTCTATGTTTTATGTAAATAAGATCATTTTATTCTCTTCTGTGTATGAAAATTTATAAAATTTTTAAATTAATAAAATTAAAATATACTTTTGTGTCGGCAACTCTTCTACACTGTTGGTGGGATTGCAAACCAGTCCAGCCACTATGGAGATCAGTGTGGAGAGTCCTTAGAAAACTAGAAATGGATCCACCATATGATCCAGCCATACCACTATTGGATATCCAGTAGTGGTAGCTTTCCAAAGGGGTTGAAACCAGAGAACTACAGTAATATATGCATACCCATGTTCATAGAAGCACCATTCACAATAGTCAAACTATGGAACCAACCTAGGTGTCCATCAACAGTGAATGGATTACAAAATTATGAGAAATAAACACAATGGAATTCTACCTAGCAATAAAGAAAAATAAAATTACATCATTTGCAAGAAAATGGAAGGACTTGGAGAACATTATGTTAAGTGAGATTCGCCAATCATAGAGAGTGAAGGGTCATATGTTTTCATTAATATGTGCAAAATAGGGAGTAATTGGAATATAAGAGAGACTCCAGATGATGAGGAGGAACCTCAGGGGATCCAGAGAGGAGATACAAGGGTAGCGGTGGAGGAATACTTAGGTTCACTAATAGAAATACTACCATAGACTATGTGCATACGTGTGAATATATACCAATGTCAATATGAATACTCCATCTTGAGAGGGAAGGAAATTTGGGGGAGGAGCACCAAAAGCATGTGCAGGTATGTCATTGTCAACATGATTTACATTATGATGTGAGACTACAGTGCACCAATAAAAGCACACAAAAAAGTTTAAAAAAGAAAATACTAAAAAGAGAGGTCATGAACTTGCATACATCTAATATTGTAGCTTCAAAATTAATTTTAAAAATTATAATTAGAAGAAAAATAAATAAAAAGTCCTTAGTAACACTAAATAATAAATATATTTTTGACTTGACATTGAAATCATTATGATGTTAATAATCTTTATTACATATTAGTTTTCATTAAAAATGAATCAATTATTTGAATTTAAAAAAAAGAAGTAACAGAACAAATGCACTCATCCACTATAGTGTGTGCAGTAGTTGGTATGCCACCAATGCACTGCATTGATAGAAGTTATATAAAACTGTGATAATCATTGAAGCACTGTACTGCATAACTTGGTAACTGTATTCATTCTTGAGTAGCTAGAGGATTCAAGATGGCTGCTCTCACATGTTTGCCATCTAAGTGTGCCCGCATAAAATGGATGGGAGCTATCTAGAACAGCAAATTATTCTTTTTCTTTTTATGGTCTGAGCTTTCTGTTCTGTCTGTAACTTGGTTCCTATATAAGATCTTTTTGTTCACTTAGTTTCCCACCACACAGGGCCTTTCTCTCCATTTGGCATCCCTCTATAGCAAGATAAACACGATTCCTTTTACATGGTGGGCATGGTGTCTCTGATTGAAGGCACAAACTATCAACCCCTTAAATTTTGGTCTCAGAAGTCCTGGGCATCATTTTCTGCATTGTTCACAAAACAAAATCACAAGCAAAGTCATAAAGAAGATGGGACAATGCACTCTACTTGTAAGTGGCAGGAGCACCAAGACATGGAAATCAGGGAGATACCAACTAAAAATACACAGAGGAGCCATCTAAGTCCAATTAGAATGCCAGTCATCAAGAAGAGAAACAATAATAAAAGTTAAAAAGGTTGTGGAGAAATAGGAACTCTCCTACACTATTGGTAAAATTGTAAATTAGTGTAGCCACTATAAGGATAATTATAAAAATTCATCAAAAATGAAAAATAAGCCACCATATTACCCAGCTATAAACATCCTGGATATATTTTTATTCTGTTGATAATTATTTTTAAAAGATTTTTATTGATGCATTGTAGTAATACATCTTAATGGAGTACAAGATGGTAGAGGCATACCTGCACACATCACGGATTTAGCCAATTCCCATCCTCTTCCCTCCCCCTTTCCTCCTTCTCATGTTTGGCTTACTGATTGACTGGATATCTTTCCAAAGGGACTAAAATTACAATATTATAGTGATACGTGAATATCCATGCTTATATCAGCACAATTCATAATAGCCAAATTATGGAACCAACCCAGGTATCCATCAACAGATGAATGGATCACAAAATTATGGGATATCCACACTATGGAATTCTACTCAGCAATAAATAAGAACAAAATTTTCAGAAAAATGGATGGACCTGGAGAAAATTATGTTCAGTGAGATTAGCCAGTCAAAGAGACTGAAGGCTCATATGTTTTCTCTCATATACGGAAGCCAGAAAGGAATTGGGATACCAGAGGCACTTTAGTAATGGAAGAGGAACTCCAGTGAAGCCAGGGAAGCAGTCGGGGGGAGGAATGGAGAAGTAATAAAGGAAACACTTTCACTGACAGTATGTACATATGCGAGAACACCCATGCAAATGTGATTATCAGAGATAAGAAACAGGGAAGTGGAAAGCAAGCTGTGGACAAACTAATCAAGTGGTGTGTGCAGGTGCATCACTATTACTGTGAACTACATTATGATGTGAGACTATAATGCACTAACAAAAGTATAAAAAATAAAAATCATGGCAAGGGGATATAGCCACCATGTCCCTGGTTCATTTGGTGCCATTATCACAGTCTTAATCTAACACAATTTAAAGAAACTTTCTTTTGTTTATGTTATAAAAGCACATGTTACTTATAGGAGAATTGTATGAGTTAGTTAATTATCTGCTATTTTGTTTTTTTTTCTGATCTGCTTTTAGACTGTGGAGATATATAAGAAATTTTTTTCCTTGTATTACCATTTTTAAGCTCCCACTTAAAGCCTTTGAAACAAAAGCTAACGTTTAAACTTTTTTAATGGGCATTTGAAATATTTTAACACACAAATTTTATTTTAAATTTAATTTTTAACATCAGAAATACTTGTCAGGTTTTATTTTTTGTTTCTATTGTTGCTGATGAGTACCAAATATAAGTTTAGAGGGTAGTTACAGAAATTTTATTATTTTCTTCTAAACTTCAGCCTAGACCTTTCTCTCTCACTCTCTCTCACTCTCTCTCCCTCCCTCTCCCTCTCCCACTCCCTCTCCCTCCTTCTCTATTTCCTACTTTCCCTCTTTCCCACCCTCTTTTTCTCTCCATTTTTAACTTGACTATAATAATTATTATGCATTATATCAAAACTCAAAGTTCAAAGAGAATATAGTAGTCATTTATGCATTTCACAAAAATTGATGACATACTTCATGTTAAGTACTGGAATTTACTTAGTTAAATGTAATCTTTCATCCAAAAAGACTCCACAGAAAAAAGTAAACATTAATTATGATACATTATAACTGCAACTGATAATGTCAAAATAATGTCCTAAGCAAAAAAAAAAAAAATGGAGGAAAGAAACAAATTTGGTGCAAAAGAATTAGGCAATGCCAGTAGTATCAATGGACACAGAATGGAGTGCACAGCTAAGGAATCAATAAATCTCTTCCCTTTGTAACATGTTTTCCTTTGTAACATGCTAGGAACATATGAAAGTCAGACATTGAGGAAACTCCATGAGCTGAGCTTCTGGTGAGAGATAATGATGACCACCTGAGTTAAAATCAAGGTAATGTAAAGAAAAACAGGTAATAGATGCTTGTTTAACAAAATTGTAATATACACATATTTAATCATTTATGAAGTTAGCATATTTTAACTAATTATTTTTATGTTGATAGTGTAAACTGACCTTTATATCTTCACCCTTATATTTGGTGTTTGTAACTATATTCTGAGACAGGTGGAGTTGGCACTTAGATAAAAGCGAATCATTTAGGGAAATGGGTTTATTAGGACCTCAATGACAAAAAGCACCTTCACCCTCTATGCCATTGTTTCCTTCTAGGCTCAGCTCTGACGTCCTCTGTGTTGTGTTGAGCTTCCAAAGACTAGTAGATGATGGGTGATAGTCTTGAGTATTCCCATATTTATCTCCACTGGAATTTATTCAGACACTTTCTATGTTCTGCAGTCACACATTCCAATCAAATAGCAGCAGAGAACATCTTGTGAAATTAAAAGCCTCTCAGGTTCTACTCTTTCAGCTAATTCAGCAATGTTTGCACAAGGGCAAAGGGAATTAAGCATGCTTACCCAAGCTATTGGAATATTTCAGACTATTTCTCTGAGCCAGTCTATAATGACTTTCCATGACCGCTTCTATTATATTGGGACCATCAAAATTATGTGAAAAATATTCAAAAGTGTGTTATACATTATTATCACAGACAATAAAATAAGAATTTCTCTGCTTTTATATTCCTAAATCTCCAGGAGTGATAACACCCTTTATGTTTGGATCCAGAATGATTACTGTGTATGTTTTTAGAGAAACAAGAATGGTGACTGCTGTCACTTTTGCCTGCCTCTCATTTCCTTGAATTGAACAATCTTTAAAGCATGTAAATAATCACCATTCTCTTGTCCTATTGCTTAGAAGGCCCTTGGGTAGGTAACTTATGCTCTAGATAACAGATGTTTCATTCTATTTAGAGATTCTTTTCTGATAATATCACTTTCTTGATTTTAAATCTTAAATCTAAACATTTGGACACTATCTTCCTAAAATTTCTGTAGTAATGGCTGCACCTTAATAGTGATAGCATTTCTTTGCTTCTTGAGACATAGAGGAGAGAGCTCTTAGCAAAGCAGAGTAGAACTGAGGCTAGAGTGGTAGAGGGATGAACAGAAATTGATTGAAAAATGTTTTACAATACTAGTTTGACCCAGATGGTTCCAGTGAAGAATACGTCTGATCAACAGTATTTCAATGTACTGGATGAGACAGTAAGAAATAAAATATGACAATAAGAAATAAAACATGACAATAAGAAATAAAGTATGAATGTGCTCTCCAATAAAATAGACAGTAGGGAGAAAAGTAAAAGCAAACTTGGAAAGAAAAGGAGCCAGGCCAGCTTTCAAATAATAATTATTTTTGTTTGCTTGTTTGTTTGTGGTACTGGGAATATTGAGCCCAAGGGCATTTCACTTCCAAGAGACACATTCCCAGATCTTTTTAATTTTTCTTTGGCTGAGCATCTTTTTAAGCTGCTGAGAGTGTCATAGAGCCTGTGATCCTCCTGTTTCAGCCTCCCAAATACCATGGATTATAGGCAAGTTCCACCATGCCTGGCTCACATCATAGTACTATAAAAATAGAAGCTGAGAGTTTGAAGTGATTTTTTTAGTATATAATTGAGTAGTTCATAGGTCCTGTGTGAGAAAAAAAATTGTCTCTATGATTAAATTTCACTTGAAATTTTTTCCCTGATAATTCTGAGGCAAAACTTGCCATTATAGGCAAATAATTCCCAGCACTGTCAGAAAATATTGTATATAGCAGTGGAGTATCCAACTTCTATTTGCATGGGGGCTATTCCTGAAAGAACTGAACTTTAAGTCAATACATTAAAAAAAAAAAGAATTAAAATAGTTGTGTCAAGCCGGTTATGGTAAAGAGCTCTTGTGATCCCAGTACTTGCAAGGCTGATACAGGAGGTACACAGGTCTGTGGCCAGTCTCAGCTACTTAGGCCCTCTGCAACTTAGAGCCTGTTTTTCAAAATAAAAATAAAAAATAGGAATGGAGATGCAACTTGGAGGTAGAATGCCACTGGGTTCAATCCCCAATACTGCAAGAAGTAATAGTTCTCATTTTCTAATAAATACTAATTCCTGTAGAAACTACTCAATTTTTTTTAACATAAATACTAATTCCAGTAGAAACTACTACATTTTTTAACATCTTCTCTTCCTTTCTTCCATAACAATACATATGAAGTTGCCTATTTTTGTCTGACTGTCTAACATAATAGCACATTTCATAACTTCCCAAGTCTGAGGCCTTGTGTCTAAGTTCTTACATTTGTGATGAAAAAGAAGGTTTCACTCTCATGTTTCTTTTTATCTTACTTCACAATTAGCTGGAAAGTTCTCTTTGTGCCATTTTTGCCATCCCTTCCTTAAGCAAGATAAGCTGGAATGGGCCAACCTTTTTGGATCATGAATTGATCTTTCGAGTGGAGGAGCTTGGCAGGGGAAAACAGAAGGATTCTGGTATGCTAGTGTTCATTCTGAAGGTAAGTTGCCCTCTCATTTCTACATAATCTACTCTGGACTCATATGAGTAAGGGTAACAACATTCTTTCTTGATTAAGCCACCCCTTTTTGGATCTCTATTTCTCAAAGTTAGAACTAACCCTCAGAAATAGACAAGTTTACTCTTTTATTTTATTTCAGGATAAATTTGACTTGATGCAGAAGCACTTATTTGAAAACTAAGAATAAATATGTTAAACATTAATAAAATATCTCACTGTTGGGTCTGCATTCCTCCGTTCCAGATACATATTCTTAGTACTCACATTGATTCAATTTCTTTGGTGAATTACTTTTTTTCATCTTTTGTCGACCTCCTTGGCATTCTATCCCCAAACATGAAATCTGTCTCCATGTTGCTGATATAATACAGATCAGAACATGGTCTCCGGATCCTTCTATGCTTCAATACTTTGCATAACACTTCAAACTAAATCATATTTAATGTATTTTGCTATCTTACTGGTTTCTTTTTATGTTCTTCTCAAGCCTTGAACTTTGATCGACCTCCGAGCTACAGCCTCTGCCCTATTTTTTTATTCTTTATTTTGAAACCGGGTCTCACTGAGTTGCAGAGGGCCTCACTAAGTAGCTGAGGCTGTCCATAAACCGCGATCCTCAGGTCTCAGCCTCCCGAATCCTAGGATTACAAGCATGCACCACCACGCCCGGCTTAAGCCTTGAACTTTGTGATATTAAAGATGTCTACTCACCCATGCAACTGGTCCTTGATCTTTGTTGTCTTCTGAAAAAAATTCTAGGCAACATACTGTGATAGCTTAAGCATCGTAGTGCCTTACTTCTACCATTTACTCACCACAATGAACGTACATGTCAACTATAACTCCACTTTATTATTTTCAAGTCTAAAATTGGGATGAATAAAAATTTAAAAATTCTTGTAAAACCATTAACTGGGCCTGATTAAATAGTTCCACTATATACACTAATAAAAAATAGTTATAAACTTTCTTTTTCATCTTGCATTCTTAAAAAGAATGACAAAATCTGCTATTTTCACTTTTTTACATCATAGCATACATGAATTCATTTATTCAGCAAATATTTCTAGATATGTTTTATGCCAAGTATTGGAAAAAACAGACAAACCTGGTCTCCTCCATCACCAGCTTCTCATTTGCTTATTTGCATATAAAATTCACTAGCCAAGTATTTCATGCACATTGCTGGCTTGATGTTCTTTCAGGTGTTTTGTGACTTTTTTATGTCTCCTTTTATATTTTTATACCATCTTATTATAGATTCTAGGTAAACACTATATCACTGTTTGCATAAGTTTTCTAGGTATGTGTATGTGAATACATGGTTCTTAAAGGTAAATGATAATTTGCATGATATCCAATAAATGAAAGAGAAGATGAGAAATTTGGAATAATGACCTGAAAGTTTTAGTTTTTATATTCCTTCTAGAAAAAATGAGATTCCAGTAAAATCTTAGATTAAATATTTAATATTTATGCTTCTATTTTTTTCTTGAAAAAACAGATATTGAAAGTTGATTTTTATAGACACACTTTTGGGTGTTGTAGGAAAGGTATTTAAAAATTCTGAGCAGTTTCTTTCCATGATTCAGCACAGGGTGGGGAATATATATTATGGGGATTGGTCCAGCACATACTGCTAAGGCATCACGACTGGGCCTGCACATGGCAGGGCTCTGTCTTCCTGCTCTCACACTTCTCATGACAACTTCTCCACCACAATCACTGCTCAACTCTTGTAGCCAAATTCCTGCTTCTGACCTAAATAAAGAAACTACATTCCCCCCAAATGATGAAAAAAAAAATTCCAGCTAAAACTTTATTTTTTTAATATATTTCCTACCTAACTCAGTGATAGAAGTTAAATATAAAATCTCTGTCATTTTCCTAAAAATGATACCAAAAGAGAACTAAAATTCCCAAAGGACATCACCAGGTTTGCACCCTAAGAATTTTCCTAGTTGAGACGATGAAGGAAGTCCATTTATTAAAAATCTGCAGCATATTACATTATGCAGTATAAATCAACATAATGTGATGTGATCTGACATCAAGTTTAAAAAGTGCCTTTTCTGCTTCTGCTCAGACCATATGTTCAAATTATTAAAAATATCCACAAATGTTTTTTTTTTCCTTTTAAAAAACCCAGTCTTGTCTTAACCATCTTGATTTAGGTATTGTTTGGGCATAAAACTCTTTTATTCTCTTGACAATTTATTATCAATTATTTTACAGATTAAATTTTGATCTTTTATCAGGGATATTTCACAAAAGAAACATTTATTCACAAGAAGTAAACTGTCAAAAAGTAAGGTTTTCCTCTATAGTAAGAAACCATGGCATATTTAGAAAATATTAGATGCTCATTAGGGTAATAACTTATTATTCTTATATTGAGCTTTTAATACCCAAATATGAGTCATTGGATATGCAAATATGAGTGCCTGTTCATTGTCATTTATTTTGACCTAAATTCTGTTTACTGAGACATCTCTAAGAACTTGCTCACCCATGGGTGAATAGAAGCTAAGTTCTCTTTTAAAAATATTATCCCATTCAATTTATGGGAAAATGGCCAATTTGGCAAGTTTAACACACACACACACACACACACACACACACACACGCTGAACATCTTGACTGGGTTGATGACATGACAGCATTGTAGTCTGCTACCAGCTGGGAGCTGGCTGGGGTTCAGAAATGGACTCAAGACAGCAGAAGCAGCCTGCACGAGAAGGAGGCTCTCCACTCGTGTGGCTGCTTTGTTAAAACCAGCAAGAAGACCATTTGCTACGCCAGCTTTCTCTCACTCTGCCCTTAGCTGATTTCTTGTCGGCACCAGAAAAATGTGACATAAGGGGATACAATCACATGTGAAGTGATACCGCACAATCTGCTCAAGCTGCCACTGCAGTCTCCAGGCCTGCTTCCCACCTTGCTCCGCATCCCCCCCTGAGCTGATGCAAGCAAGGAGGTCCTGTGGCCCTCCAAGGGGCTCTGTCCTTCTCATAGACTAAAGCGTGGAAGGGGAAGGAGGGGAGGGGTGGGCCAGGGAAGCCACCACGAGTTACTTTCTGAAAACAAAGACCATGGAATGTTAATTAAAACTCACACCAAAAAAAGACACAAAATTATAACAATTTTGAAAACTCAGTTTTGCCTTTTTAAGGTCTCTGCACTTCTGTTTATAATTTTTATCACTTTTTTTAAGCTGACCCAGAGAATGCTGAAAAAGCAGAGAAAGGCCATGCATGTAGGATTTTCAGTCCAACCAGCAACATGATGCTCTCAGAATCTTGCAAGATAGCCTTTTCCCCCCAGAATTGCAGTCCAATTTTGCAAACAACCAGAATTTCTATACTTTTGATAAAGTTCAAGTAAGCATCTCCCAAACTTCAGTGTTTATTTGGACCAGTGTGAATGTTGTGCTTTTTTTAAAAAAATTCACCAGCACTAATTATCTTAATATTTTGAGATAACAAATACTAATATGTAACCTTTCCTGGAAAAAAATATGAAGTTCCCATAAGAAATAGCTACTTATTAATATCCTGGAGGATCTTGAAACATTGGGTATTGTTATGTCAGCAAATCTGTGCATCCTGTTTGGGCAGAGAAATTATGTACCTAGCATTACTGATATGGCAAGGGAATTTCTGAAGTCCTTTGATGAAAAAAAGTATAACTGTAATGAAAATTTAAAGATTGTTTTTCTTATCCTTCCCTTCTCAATTTATATTGCAGCATCTCTGGTCATTAGGAAAGGAAAGAAACAGTGTAAATTTCTTAATAGCTAAATTAAGCCTGAAATAGATCTATAAATTTAAAAATCTATAACCTTAAGCATAAAGGAAAATTAACTACCTTCCAAAATTCTTTTAGAAATGACAACTCTTTGTCAGGCAATAATAATAAAGATTGGAAAAGTTTATGCTTTCATTTAATGGTTAAGCATTACTTTAAAATTTTACTTCTAATAATCCTTTATGATTGGTCAGCCATGAAAATTAAAATGTTGAAAAATCTCACGGGCACTTTTAATAAGTGTGTTTGGAATATAGTACACTATTATATTTGCTAAAAGTTTTATTTTGAACTTATAAATTAAAATATGTAAGGTAAAATAAATTCAATCTCCTTAGCTTTGAAATAGAGAAGTGTCCTCCACTCAAATGTTATTACTTCTCAAGATAGTAGCCCCCTGTGTCTACAAACTCTCAGCTCATCAATGCTTACTTCTTTCTCTTCTCACAATCTAGACTCTTGTTGTAGAAATTTTCCTGGTGGAAATTCGGTGTCTCATTTGTTATTTATCTATGCCCTATGCATTCATTTCTCCTTTGCTATTTCAGCTTGTGGCTAGATTTCAACAATATGCTTTAATCTCTTGTATTTCAGAATTCAGAATACTTAGAAAAATCATCATCATAGCAAGTGGTAGGTAGCTATACTCTATTGATTGTTTACTAAGTTTGACACACTGTTCTTGTATGCTCTCATTTAATCCTTGTAATAATTCCCAAGGGGAGGCATCTTTATTTAAAAACTGAGTAAACTTTGGCTCAAAATTTTAAATCAATTCAGTAACTTGATAGAGTTGATAAATAAGCAAAAACAAATTGAAACCTTGTTCTTTCTGACTCTTGTATTTATGCTGATTCGACATTAATCCATTCTTTCTCTCATTCATGAACTTTCATTTCCATTGAGTCTTATAAAGTATCTGCTAAGATCATTAACAAACTTGAAATATATTTTGTTCAGCCTGATCATGAAGCATAGCTTGAATATCTTCTACTAATTTTTTCTCCATATACCTAGGCTTTCACCCACAGACTTCATGTTTGGATCTTCTCATAGTGCTGCCAAATATATGTGACAGGTATAACCTTGACAGTAACAACAGTTTATAAACCTCAGATATTTTTAGAAATCTTATTTCTTTATTTTTATGTAATTCAACTTAATTTCTAACCCCCAATTAATTTACAGTAGCATAAAATTTTATCTACTTCATTTTGGTTTCTCATGGCCTAATTCAGTAATATCTCAATCATAAGAGGTTTGCAACATCATCCTATGTAGTGTTAACCGTCTATCCCTATTGACTGTCTTTCTCTCTGAAGAAATTCTGAGATGACACAATGTCAAGCTTTGATTGAATATAAGAGTATCATCTGTTTCACTTTTCTTTTATCTTTTTCTTTTCTTTTTATGTTATTTTTGTCTTGCAATTTTCAAAGTAATGGTAGAATATCTGGAATGTCTGAGGGACTAACATTTACTTTCACTTGGCAGCCAAAGTCATGGACAACCCACTGGTCTTTCAATTACATCCTTATCCCATCTCCAGGAGGTAGCCAATAAATTCTGAGGCTACATTCCCTCTTTTTTTCTTTTGCAGTACTGTACTTCCGAGCTACTCATCTAGCCCTATTTTTTATTTATTTATTTATTTTTTAAACAGTGTCTCACTGAGTTATGAAGGGCCTGGCTAAGTAGCTGAGAATGTCCAGGAACCGCGATCCTCCTGTCTCTGCCTCCCTAATGCCGGGATTACAAGCGTGTACCACCACACCAGGCTACAATCCCTTCTTTCACAAAGAGTCGAGGGTGCTTTCTGGAATGGTTTCTCAACGGAGTGATAAGAGTATCCTGCTTAGATACCAAAGGAACTTAGAAAAACCTTTACAAAAGCTCAAAATATCATCCTAGGCTTTCTTATGTTATTTTTGTCTATTAATTTATTATAATTTTCAAAGTAATGGTAGAATATCTGGAATGTCTGGGGACTAACATTTGCTTTCACTTGGCAGACAAAGTCAAGTGAAAGGGGTGTTTTAAAGGGTTGTATGATCCTGTCCTGGAGAACTGGACTTAAAGGCTATCTTCTAAAAATAAGGAAAATGGTAATTTGATAGTAAAGAAACACTCTGACCAGTTATCAATTAAAGTAAATGTTTAGAGATAAGTCATATTTATATTATACACCATGATATGATAGAAAGGAAAAACTCATTTCTTTGGTATTCTTCTCAAAGTCCATGAGAAACTGTCAGATAGTCTCAAATAAAAACACTACGTATCCCGGGAGTGGTAGCGCATGCTCGTAATCCCCGTGCTTGGGAGGCAGAGACAGGAGGATCTCACAGGTTCAAAGACAGCTTTGCTGGCTTAAGAGACTCTGTTTCAAAAAAAAAAAAAATACACACACACACACACACACACACACACACACACACACGTATATATAATAGGATAGGTCTGGGAGTGTAGGCTGGAGGTAGGAAGGCTTCCAGGAACCCCAGTACCAAAATAAAAAAACACCAACTACAAAATACTGATCACAACTCTTCAAAGCTGCCATATCATAACGAAAGGAAAAAACTTAACACCTGTCATAGATCAGAGGAAACTAAGTTAGATACAACTGGATGCAATGTTGTATCATGGGCTGGATCTTGGAATAAAAAAAATACTATTGAAAAAATGCATGATATCCATGTAAAATTTATGGTTTAGTTGGTAGTATTGTATCAGTGTTATTCCTTAGTTTTTTAGCAAGTGGTTATGTAAGATGTTAACATTAGGGGGAAATAGATGGAGGGTTACAGTAACACTCTTCAATTTATCTAGAACTTTTCTATAAGGGAAATTATTTAAAAATTCAAAATAATTGGATTATATACACTCAAGGATATACAGATAACTGAGGTATAGAAAGCAAATATGAATCATCCTTAAATGTAACATGTGAAAAATGGACATCTGTCACTTTCTTTTTTTATTGGTGCATTATAGTCAGACATCTTAATCTGGTACAAGTTGGTAGAGGTATATATGCCCACATTATTCATTTAGCCCTTCCCCACTTCCCACCCCTTTCTTTTTCTCATGTTTGGATTAGTGATTATATTTGAAATGTTTGTGAATAGGAATGGTAGTTCTACCTGGGTTGGCAGGGACATCCTCATGTTTTTGTTATTTATTAGTATATTCTGAGGTATTGTAGTTTCTGAAGATTAACATATACAATCCATTATCTCTATTAAATAGTCTCTAAATATTTTAAAGCCGATACTATGCAAGAAATTTGCATTCCTTATACAGTTACTTCTCATATCTTATAAGAATATACTTAAAAGAGTTGTTACATTTGAAGGGTTATATATGTTTCCTTTACAAAGTCAGTGTTTTGAAATGTCCACATTTTAATAATGAGTTAAGAAGCAGATACTTTTCAAAGGACCTCCTCCTTGGGAGAAAACATTTTTAAAAGTGATAATTGTAAATATGTCCATTTTTAGAAAAGGTTGTTTATGAAAAATCAGTATAAAACATAAAAAATCTTATATTAATATCTTTAAATCCTTAGGATTCTGATCATCTAATCTGATTGCATATCTTCCAAATGAATTTATGCAAGAGGATTTGAGCATATTTTATAAAAATATGAAAATATGGCACTTTCTAACTTGAAAGGACAACTGATAAATATCAGAGATACTCAAAACCTGGCCAAATTCAACAAAATATTTGCATTATTAGTGGGTGAGATTAAACACAAGTTTCAAGATTTTGCAAATGCAGGCAATGTGCATTCCTTCCACTTGGATCTATGAATTTTTACCACTTGACTTTTCCAATAATGACAGTCATTAAATCAATAAACAGAGTGTCTCAATAAACAGATCTTATAGCCAGACTTGCAAATCATTCTAGCATAAAGTTTTAAATCAAGACTTTCATGATCATAATGTATATTTAATTGCATTGCAAGCACAAATTTAAATATTTTAAAAAAATTTTTAGCATCACTAATAAATAGAATGGAATATCATTTCATAAAAATGCTTTTATTTCATCTTTACCACATCCATTTTAGTTTCATGTTTTTATATGTTATGTAAAATGTATATCTATATGTTATATATATGTATATGTTATGTAAAATGCAAACATATTACTACCACATGCCTGTCTACTTTGGAAACGTAGCACAAAACTATTTACTTAAGTAATTGGATTTTATTTTATCTGGAAATATTACATCTTAAAAGAATATAGAAACAATGATTTTTTTGGTCCCATCCTGTACCATGTTCTGGAAAGATTGCCTCATTTTCTCTATTTTGCTTCCCAACCTTAAAGAAATTTACAATAATGAGTGAGATATGGGTGATAGTGAGTATTGCTTAGCCGGCTTCTAATTCTTTCCTTCTTCAATGGTTTATTTTCACTCTTGATAGAAAGCAGAAAAATAAATTAATTCAGTTAGATTACATATTTCCTCAATATTTTCTCTATTTTACATCCACCTCTGATTTTACATATAATAATCAAGGATGCTTATTTTCTGTTTTTTTATTCTCTATTTTTTGTTTGTTTGCTTATTTGTTTTTGTAGCTAAAAGCACCCACATATCTCTCATTTAAATGGAGTTGCCATTGAAATTACCAGCTATTGTTAATGTTATTGTTTCTTCTCCTTTGTATTGAGAAATAAGTACTATAATATTATTTGAGGAGTAAACTTGTCATGAGGCTGGTCCACCTTGGATGAGTCAACAAATTTTTTTGTTCCTAAATTTCCAAGGTTGACTACTTAACCCCAGGCCATGGAGTCAAAGGCTGCCAGGCATCAGAACATTACAAACTGGAGTGGGAATGCTTTAATACAAAAGAAAATCATCATGAAATTACACGTGCCACTGTGGCACAGATTTTAAAGAATGAACCCTCAGGCCCTGAAAAAAAATTAATGAGTTCTGCCTTTCCTTTCTGTGACCTTTTAGTTAGGTTTTCATGGGAATTTGTTTTCTTTGCTTTAGTCAGAGCTGTTCTCAAAAGAGTCACAGTGGGATAGTGAATCTGCAAAAATACTCTTGTGGCACAGATTTTGCAATCTACCACTGAGTTGCTATCTCTTGAGTAACTAAAGGTCCTGAACTAGGCAAATTCTCATAGAAGTTAAATATCATATTAAAAACTCGTACCATAGTTCTTCCTAGGGGTTTTCTTATTTGAAGGTGAATTTTTCTACAAAAGAGCCTATTCAAATTATTATCACTAGTTTTACATCTTTCATACTTTATATTTATTAAAAAGTTACATTAATATCACTTTTCATATCACAAGAGTAGAAAATGGGATAAGAGTAGTGGACCTAAGGTAGAAAATGTAGCCTAATGAGCTGACAATGCTTACATAACAGATTTGTGCCTTTGTATTTCATTCTGTAATAGAGGGCTGGTGATGTCTGGCTGACTCTTGCAGAGGTCACATTCTTTGTGCTCTAGCATCTGCTCCATTCTGCCCTCTCCCTGCTCTTCAGCTAGTGAGATTAGAGTTGGAATGGACCCCTTCTCAGGTCCACAGTTGGTCCCTACCTAATCTGAGTTTATCTGCTAATTTCATCTCATGTGCCATAAGACTGGCTCTTAGATGTTTGTTAATTTAGAAAGTGAGCTGGGCGTGGTGGCACACACTTGTAATCCCTGCACTTAGGAGGCTGAGACAGGAGGATCACACAGGTTCTAAGCCAGCTTCAGCTTCTTAGTGAGGCTCTCAGCAACTTAGTGAGACCCTATTTCCAAATAAAATATAAAACAGGTCTGGGAGTTTATCCCGGAGGTAGAAAACTCCTGGGTTCCACTCCCAGCACCACCAAAAAAAAATAAAAATTAAAAAAAATAAAAAGGAAAAAAAGAAAAAAGAAACAAGTGTAGGTGGATTCTTACCACAGCAGTTGGACTAGGGGTGGGCTTATAATTTTAATTTTCCCAATTAGTATGAGGAAAGCTTATGTCTTCTTCAGGTACTATATTATGTGAGTTTGGGGCTTAGTTAGATCCCAAGGCTATAGCAATATATTTTCAAAACTCTTTCCTATATAACACTCTACCTTTCAACAAAACCATAAAAGATACTATGAACCTCAACATTAATTTAATCTAATAAACCCAGCACCATAGATGACTACAGACTTTATAACATTTAAAGATATAGAAAGATTATAGACATATGCATTTTGAACATTTTTATGAGATTATTCTGTTTTCACTAATTTAGTTTAATCCCAATTCTAAATTTTTGAAAAATTTAGAAAAATATACAGCTATACTACAAAGTAAAAATAGTAAAGGAATAAAAAGAGAAAAGCAAAGTTAACAATGTAAGTATAAGAGTAAGTTTAAGTAAAAATATTATACAAGCTGGGCATGGTAGCTCACACTTATAATCTCAGTACTTAGGAGGCTGAGACAGAAGGAACATAGTTTATTGCTAGCCTCAGGAACTTAGTGAGGACCTCTGCAATTATGTGAGACCCTATTTCAAAATAAGAGAATAAAATAGGAACTGGGTTATACTGGGTTATAGCTCAGTTGTAGAATGCTTTGGGGGTCCATCCACAGTATCACCAAAACAAAACAAACAAACAACAACAATATGTATGTATATCTACACATATATTGTATTTACACACATTAGCTAGATACAGCTGTGCACACCTGTGATACCAGCATTTGGGAAGTTGAGACAGGGAAATTACAAGTTTAAGGACAGAACACAGTTAACTTAGTAAGACTGTTTCAAATGAAAAAGGGCTGTAAGTATGACTCAGTGACAGAATATCCCTAGATTCAATCCTCAGTACCTATATATATATATATATATATATATATATATATATATATATATACACACACATATATATACACATATATACTTGTACATATATAAACATATGTATATGAACATATATGCATACATATATGTATTATTCCTAATCTAGAAATGTATATTTGTTTTCTGTAAAATTTGAAGTCCTATAGTTTGAAGGTGTTTATACTGTGTCAATAAACATTATTCTCTGCATCTTAATTCTTAAGAAATGTATGATTTAATAATAGTTACACCTGCTTTTGTCCAAGATGATATTTTAAGATACTGTAAGACTGTTTTCAAGTTTTTACTCATTGCTGATAGCCTTAGTACAGCAAATGGACTTGGAAGATAGAGATAGTGTTGCTCTCACAGCAAAGGGCAGAATTCTATACTATTTAATTTAATAAAGTTGATGTCACACCTGGGGTGATGTCCAGATAGGTTTACTGACTAATATAAAAAAAATTTGTGTTCTATTCTGAAAGTTCTTCTCCTATAACAGAAACTGATGTGTGCATTACCTGACTGTATCTGCCTTGCCTGTGGGAGCTGAATTCTGGGAACCAGTACAAATCTTGATACTCTGACTCTTGCTCTTGCTGTAAATGATGAGGTTGTTTATCTTTCACCAAAATGTGTCCTGTCTCTACAAGCATGCATGAACTTTACAAGTCAACTCTTAATCTGCCAGGAGGGTGCGATTTCAGACACTTTTCAATCCCTGCCATAGTCATATGGATTCTTTTACTCTTGCTATATAGCAAATTATTATCACAGTTTAGCAGTTTATAACAGCTCCCACTATTAGCTTATAGTTCTTTAGGTCACAAGTGCAGATATGGTGTGATGCTTCTATTCAGATTTTATAAGGCAAAATCAAAATGTCAGCCAGGATTTGTTAATATCTGGAGTCTTAAGCTTGTTTACTTTTTGATCAAATTTAATTTCTTGCAGATATAGGACCAACGTTTTTATTTCCTTGCAGGAGACTGCTCTTAGCCCTGAGAATCTACCCATATTTCTTGCCACGAGGCCTTAATCATCTTCAAAGGCAGAACAAAGAATATACCTCAAGTTAACTCTTTCCTAGCTTTAAATCATTGATTTTTTCCCTCTGCTTCTGACCTTTAAGTCCAGATTTAAAAGGCAACTATTATTAGATCATGTTCACTCAGATCATCTCCCTATCTTAAGATCAATTCATTTTGTGCCTTGTTTATACTTGAAAAATCTCATATCTACAGGTTCTACACATATTGAAGGGGAAATATAAAGCCTTCTTTTAAAGAACTGGCTTGCGCAATACTTTGTCCATCTGAACACAAAGGTCAAGATCAGGTATTAAAGTGTCTGTAGTATATTAATAAAGATCTATGCCAAGGACCAGAACATTAGTACAACAGTGAAGCCAATAGGGAGCCACAGCATCTGAAGCTAACTAGGAAACGTACCACCTGCCTGACATTTAATGCCCTATTTTTTAAAACACTGCCCATGACAAGCAAAACACATCTTCAGATTGCAACACAGCATCTCTGACTTGTAACCTTTGATGCATCCTCCTGTCATTTAGTGATTTCCTATAATGTCATCTGATTGAACTTCAGATTACACTTGTGTCAGTGAGTTCACGATCATATGACTTGGAAAGCTCTTGAAGGGTGGTTATCAAGTAAAAGCCAGGTGAAACTTACATGATAATGATTATTAGTAGTTTTGAATTCTTAATGTTATATTTCTATTCGAATTCTATGGCTAGATCTATTGATATTTTGATTTAAAAATATTAGAAACTGACAAAACAAACTCTTTTATGAAACTTACTTTGGAAGACTGGAGCCCTGTATTTGCTTCTAAGCAATTTGGTTAAAAAATCATTAGGCTTTCACATTTAAAATTAGTTTATAGTCATTTATCATAGTTCTAAACTTGTGCTGAGTAGAACTGACAGAACTGAAGGACCTATGGATTTAAATAAAAAGTCACTTGGAGGCTAAGGAAACACAAATATATCATATGTAGATCTGTGCTGCTCCTCTGGGTCCTAGACTCATGTATCTATCCACTTGAAATCTTCAAGTTTTATAAGCACCTCACACTTAATAGACATAGAGGATACTTTATTATATCCTTTATGTCACAAGTATTCCATAATTCAGTAAAAAGTACCTCAGCTCTCAGTAAGAAATTATTATTATTATTATTATTATTTTTTGGTACTGGGGATGGAACTCAGGGACATTTTACCTCCAAGCTACACACCCAACCCTACTTTTTATTCTTAGGCATAGCTCTCATTCTTATCTCATCATGAAGTATATTCTGTTGATTCACCTCAAAACACACCTAGGTTTAGTGCACATCCCTCCATCTCCAATGCTGTTGTCCTTGTATGGGTCATTATCATCTTTCACTTTGGATTGAGTAAATCTTTCCCAATTTTTCTCCTGTTCCTTAAGGCAGGGGGTTTTCCCTTCCATTCTTGAGCCTTCTCTTTCGTTCTGCAAATCTGGCAAGGGATCTTTCTCAGTATGAATAGATGGTCATTTAAAATCACTTAATGGCATCTGTCTCTCCCCAACCATATTTAAACCTCAGGGTCCTTTTATCATAGTTCCCTCAGCTGTGGCATCTTTCCCTGGAGAGCCTCTTGGCTCTATTTCATTATTTTTTCATTCTATACTCACTGCTTCTTCTTGGAGAGACTTTCTATTACATCCAATGTACAAGAGTGGTCCCTCTCCCATCTCTTTGTCTCTGGCTCTTCTTAGCACTTCTCTCTGTATCATCTACTGTATCCTCTACATGTTCCTCCTCCTCCTCCATGTTTCCACCTATTTTCCTTTGTTATTTGCAAGTTCGTCTTTAGTATAAACTCAATGGTGAAGATCTTATTTGTTTTTCTCCTGCTGGGATATTCTTCCCTCACTCTTAATAAATCGGTTACAGCTGAATCTTCAATACCCAGTTTAAGTATAATATATCCTCAGAGAAGTTTGCTTTGACCACTCAATCTGAAGTCAGTTCTCTTCAGTGTAGCTATCACAGCCATTGAAGCATAATAAAAAAAAGCATAGCCCGGCGTGGTGGCGCACGCTTGTAATCCCCGCACTTGGGAGGCAGAGACAGGAGGATCGCACAGGTTCGAAGCCAGCCGCGCGCGCTGGCTTAGGAGACCCTGTTTCCAAATAAAAATGTAAAAATAGGTCTGGGAGTGTAGCCCGGAGGTAGAAGGGCTTCCAGGAACCCCAGTACCACCAAAAAAAAAAAAAAAAGCATAATACCACAACTTATAATCATTACCTTTAGCTTTATGCCCCCAGCAATTAGCTCATTATTTATCAAATAACTTTGAACATATGAACAAAAATAAGTTAAGTTAGAATAATAAATCATGACTAAGTGAAGATAGATCTAGGAAAAATTTTATATATGAAGAAATTTGAGAAAATGGTATTATTTTAACAATTATCGATTTGATTTTTCTAGTAGTAGTAAATTGTTTCTTTAAACAATTGACATTTAAAGACTATCTGTTGTGATTCTTTGAATAAGTCTCAAAATTCAATTCACATTCTAATTTTTATTAGCCATGCAGCCATGGATAAGTCACTGAGCATTAATATCATTAATATATTTAGAATAATTATACTTTCTTTATAAGTTTATATGTAGTAACATTCAATTAATGATTTTGTTTTTGTTGCTAATAGTGTAAAAAGAAAAATGTTCCTAGAAGTATGTGAAAGCTCTTTTGAATAAGAAATCCAGTGCCTGCTTCAAACTGCACTCAGCACCCTGGAGGTAGATAAGTTGCAAAGATTAGGGTCTGCATAATTGGTGTAACTCATAGTTTGCATTAACCTTATGAAGGGCAGCCATTCTTCATAGGTGTTGAGAATAATGTTAAAGAATACCAAAACCTAAGCCCTCACAATCATGAAAGTTAGCAAGGATTATTAAGCTAATTAAAACACTTGGGCTCTGAAGACCTGAATTTTAATATACATTTTGCCACTAACTTATAATGTAACCCTAGGCAAGAGAGCGGGCCTCTTTATTCTTTACTTTCTTCATCTGAGAAGTGAACATTACCTTCCAGAGGTGACTGTACTGCATAGCAATGAACTGATGTGGAGTTGACTGTAAGAATGGCATCCTAATGATAATTGTAAATGCATAGAAAAGGGGGATGTAACATGATTAAGAGAAACCTCAGGAGAGGAGACTGCATTTGACCTATTCAGTCGGATTATTGTTCACAGAGGGAATAGGATCATCGTGGGTTTTATTATTTGGCTACACCTCCCCTACCCCCTCAACACCACCTCCTTTAAAATAACATTCAAATACAAGTGTTTGAACTGTTCAGAATTTATGATATCATAAATACTAGAAACAGTTTATGGCAAGCAAATGTTAATTGATATCGTGCCTTCATCAAATTTACCTTAAAATGCAAGATACACAGAGTTACCTCTAGTGGAAGATTCATATTTACTATGCCTTAATTAGAGTTCTGATGTCTATTATGTCTATTGCCACACAGCTTCTCTTGGCTGAGCCCCCCCCCCAAGAAGCATAATGAGGAGCAGGATTATGGTACTGGATGATGAACGAGTGCAGCACTGCCTGCACCAAGTGCTATACTGGAATATAAAATGGATGGGTGTCATCGTGGTGTAAAATATTGGCTTGAGTTTAAGATAAATTAGCCTACCCTTAACACATTGCAAAATGAGTTTATTTTACCTGCCAAATTACTGTACCTTTATTAACTTGTTCAAGGAATGCATTTTATTATTAAGTGGAATCCGTATGAGATGATTCTTGATTGTGTTTTGCCTGCTTGTTTGTTATATTTCACATTTTAATTATTTCTCTGATATCTTGTACATTTGCTAGCAATGGGAAAAAATAAGAACAGAAATTAAAGTTCCAGTGCTTTTGTATAAAGTACTACACAATGTCTAAAGATAATTTTTTTTTCATTTAAACAGCTTCAACATGAAATATTTTCTTCTCTTTAAAGAAACATGCCAATTATTGTGTGCATGTATATTCCTATCACTCTATACCTCAGTAAGATGTATAATTACACTGTACCAAGAAAAGCTTAAAAATACAGCTATGAGTATTGGCAAAAAATAAATAAATAAGGACTACAATTATTTTCATTAAGTAGAAGCTGAAAAATAAAATAGAAAGCTCACATTATGCAAGGAAATCTAGATTCAGTACTCATTACCCCTGAATAATGCATGTGTCCTATGGGAACTAAATTTTCTTTTACTGGTTATTCACACTTAAATGGTTCATTGCATTATGCCAATAGGTTGAACATACTCTCTACATAGTGGCCTTCCTTTAAAGCTATATGAATATAGAAGAGAAAACTTATTAAAATCACATGGGAATATCTGGTGACCACTAACTCTAAATTGCTGTGGAAAGAAAATTAAAGTTTGTTTCCTTAAAGTTAACAGACTTCCTACCATGAAAAAAAATCAGTTTATTTTACTGAAACAGATTTTATTTCTGGGCATCAAACATGACTCCAAATCCAGTAAGCAGTAAGTGATCATAAGCCAATTGTATTTTTGTTGAAGTAAATTGTGACAGTATTACCACATACCATCTAAAGTCATGATGTAAAACATTGTTCCAATATTTTCTGTGCTTCATCAGAAAAGGTAACCTCAAACACTTACATATTTCCTGTATGTTATTTGTTTTGTAGTCCTAGCCCAGCTAGTAAAACTATTAGGGGTCCTTAAGTGAGGCATGAGTACATTAAATGTGTTATTAAGACATTCCAAAAATTTCTGGTTTCATTTGATCCTCTAATAAACTAATCCATAAATTGATAAAGTCGACTTTATTTGACCTTCATGCCCATGTCACACTTTGAGTATGGAGTGTAGAATGACTGACTCTAAATGTTTTGTTGGAAAATATAGTCCAATAACATTGATTTACAGTGATGTCTAGTCACAAAGCCTTTATGAATTCAACATTCAAAATGAAGAGGACAGTGACAGTGCATCATACCAAGGAAGGGGAGCAGCTCTCCAGGATGAATCATGCACATCCCCCACTCGTGTCACTTAATTCACAATCATATTAAGAAATGTCATTTACATTTCAGAATTGTTAAGTATGTAAGTTTAGTATGCTTTTCAACTTTACAGTGTACCTCATCAACATAGGAAGCAACATAGAATTTCAAATGTAAATAAATGATCATTTCCCAGGTTTGAGACCAGACTCAGTAATAGCGAACTTCTCAGCAATCTAGGAAGATCCTGTTTCAAAATCAAAAGGGCTGGTGGTATATCTCGGAGTTAGAATGCACCTGGGTTCAACTTCCAATAACAAAATTTAAAAAGTAAAAAAAAAATATCATTAACTTTAATCTACATAACTATATGTAGCAGCAACAATTGCTGAATGAATAATAATCTGTACCTAGACTTTTAATACTAAAATATAATCGACAAGTAATTTCAAAGACCACATCAGTGTTTGAAACTAGGGATTTATTTTATGATGGAAAGATTATATTGGCAACATTCAAAAGGCATTCTAGCTGAAATATGTGAATCTTTACATATTTATCAAAGGAACGTGAAATCTATGTGTAACAATGTACTTATATTTAACTAAATAACAGAGGCTTTGCTGCTAAAATCTAGCTTACAATCTTTTGCTTCCTCTGGAGAATAAAAAAGAATCCTGATAATTGACAAATCGCTTTCTACAATATGCCCCAAGTGTGGACAGGAAAAGAAAAGTACTGCTGTTACTCAGACATTAGGAGGCAGTTTAAAGCAGCTTGTTAGTGAAATGGACCAACAGGGAAACTGAGTGTTTAACAGCTCTGCTAGCTGTTGTCCCTGTTGTCATGGTAAGGTGCTACATGTTTCCCTCAATAATGATGATAATGTATTGAGTTATCCCAAAACTGTTTGTCAAAACACAAGTAGTAAAAGCACATTATGGTTTCTTTATTACTCATATCATTGCTTTAAACTATGCTTCCCCAAAATTTGTCTGCTTTTTAAAATATCTTACTTATACCAGGGAGGGAAATGGTAATTCTTAAAATAAAATACTATATTACCTTATATGCTTTGTTAGAGCAATTATCTGTAGGTTTATTTTTTTTTCTCAACTTTTCCACAGGTCATTAGCAATGTAAAATGTCTACAAACATTTATAAGCACACAGACATACATATACACTCACACACACACACACACACACACACATATTTGCAGTGTGTATGATATGTATTATGTGTATCTAATTTATCTGTATATATATCATCTACATTTACCATAGTTAATTATAATAAAAACATATTAAAAATTTTATCAGACTTTCTCTGGTCATATACTTTAGATCTTAGAACATTTATAGGTTTAAAAGAGCTTTACCTGAGGGCAAATCAAATCAGCTCACTACATGGAAAAAAAAAAAGACCTTAGTTAGGTAAACCTGATTATTTTAGTTAGACCAAAGAACTACTTGTTTGTTTTTTGTTGTTGTCATGATGGTTGTGGTTCATATGGTATTTCTATGTAAGAATTATAATAAAAGAAAAACTTTATAAGTGCTATTATACAAAGAAAATAATTTAAAATAAGCAAAAAAAAAGTGAGGAAAAGACTATCAATAGGTATAGTTCTCTCAGTGATCTCTCCCAGAATTTTACTTTAGACCCAGGTGAATGAATAGCTTTCCAACCCATGCTTCTCCTAATTAGAAGAATTTTAGTATACCATCTCAGTGGTCAGTCGTCCATTCAACGTTTATTCATTTTCCAATGAGGCACCATGCCAAGTACTGAGGCTATAGGAATGAAGAGAAGCGCTGACCTCCGGGTGCTACGTGTCCAATGGAGAGACAGTCATAGAAACCAAAAAACTCAGACAATTGTTATGAAAGAGCTATGAACAGGTAATAGCAGGGCATAGAGGAGGGGACATAATACATTGCCTGGGGATATTGGGCAGTAGACTAAGGATTGAACTTTCATAAGATCAGTATATAATGGTCTCTTTGGAGACCAAGGGTATGCACACTAGTGTTTGAAGGGCAGGGTTTACTTAGTCATTACTCAGAATTCTACATACCTGGTGATTTTCATTTTCTATGGTAACTATGTAGTTGTGATAACTTTTTGGGGTCTCATTTTGTGAATGTGTCACCTTCCTTGAGGTCATGTGTATGAATATACGTATTGAATAAGTATGTCTCATGAGTTTTAAAAAAGAATAAAGTTAGTCATAACAATTTATTAGAAATAAGGTAATAGATAAATTTTCTGCGATTATTTACATAATCAATGCATGTTTTAATATGAATTTGTTCCAAATGGCATATTAAAATGTGGACTTCAAAATAATTCCACTCTAAATTTAGCCACTATATATTTAAATTCACTCAATTAATTTTTATTGTCTGATTTGGCCTCAAACTAGGATCAGTTCTGTCAGCAGCTGGGGAAGAATAGATGCACTTAAAGTACCCTGATAAAATATCTGTTATATAATATGTAATGATACAAATGAGGATATTTGAGGACAAAATCAATTTTCAAAAAGTTATAACATGAAAATTTAAAAACCACTATTAATCAAAGAAGTTAATATTTTAAAAGCATGAGTCACCATTTTTTTCTTATAATGAAAATATAGTGAGTAAAGAACAGTAAAATGTACTTTCAATTATCCTGTTCCTGTTAGGGTAGCTATTTAGCAAAGTACTTCAGAAATGCTCTGTGGAACCTAAGGAAGTCCATATTTGCAACCTCGTATTTCAATTTATAGAAGTTTGTACAATAAAGTAAACTAATATAAAACTAATAATCTATATACTATACGAATCTTCTTTTTTGTGGAATTATGATAGAACCCAGGAACATTCTACCTCTGAGTGATGTCCCCCAACTACTCCCAGCCCTATTTTTTATTATTCTTTATTTTGAACCAAGGCCTCACTGAGTTAAAAAGGGCTTCACTAAGTAGCTGAGGCCGTCCATGAACCCGAATCCTCCTGCCTCAGCCCCCTAAATGCTGGAATCATAAGCATGTGGCACCACACTTGGCTTGTAAGAATCTTATATACAATTTCTTATGTACATAAAAGCACAGTATATAAAAATCTACATAATAACAAATAAGTTAAAATAATTATCAGCAAGAATTACTTTATTATTGGCAAACGCAAGCAAATTTTAAAAGTCTAGATAAAAATGTCAATACCTGTTGAAGTGCTACAATTACTAATTCCTAAAATACTAATATCATCAATGTTAAAATCCATTTTGCTTCTATCATGTCAAGTACTCTAATTACTTTATATAGATTATTTCATTTGATGGGGACCAAACCCATTGTGTTTTATGTGAGTTGTTTTACTATTGTGATTAATAATGAGAAAACTGAGTCTCAGGCGAAATTACTCAAGCAATATAATAAAAAATAGTAAGCAACAGATACACAAACCCAACTATCTGTAACTTAGAGGTTGCCTTTGAAACCTCCTAGTACCATAATGCATGATAACAGCTAATAGTCATGGAGTTTTCATCTTTCCCCCTTATGTATTATAATATCAAATGTTAGGGTAATGGCTGAATTAGTCATAAAAAAAATAGTAATAAAAGCCCATACTTTATGGCTACAGGGCCAGGATTTTAAACCTTGATTTTTATTGACTTTTAAGAAAAGTTCTACTGAATTCAGTGTTCACATATACTCTAATGTAATCAACTCCAGAGCCAGATTCTCCTTGATTAAATGCAGTCAGATGTGATCAGACACATTTACAGTGAGTTGAGAAAATCATTAATTCAGCAAAGCATTAGGTAAATAGTTATGAAATCAATCTGGTCAGTTAATTATGACTGTGAACACTACAATATAGCATGGCAAACTTTGCTATAATGAGAATTGAATACAGTAAAATAAAAAGTGTATATACTATGATCATTAATATATAAAATAAGATGTAATAATAACTCAGTAGAGAAAGTTATCAAAGATATTATAATAGGGAAAGTATGGATGAATTTTACTTCTAATTTTCTCTGAGTTTAAAACATTTTATAAATTAAATCTTAAATGAAGGAGTAAATACCCAAATAAAAGTTAAAAGTACAGCAAAAGTTTAAATATCAGGTATTAAATGCTTACTATCTTCTACCTATAAGGTGCATTTATGTTGTTTCTGCAAGTATTCATATTTTGTAGAAATAAAGCTAAACTTTCAACTAGATTTCCATGATATTACATATTTTATTTTTATTTTTCTAATACTTTTAAAAAAGTGTGATTTTAATATTATTCTAAAATATTTTAATTCATATTTGAAGTATACATAATTTTAAAATATTTGTAAGTGTTAATATGTAATTAAAATATATTTAGCAATATCTTACTAGAATCTTTAGTCTATAAATAGTACTGGAACATATACATCATGATGCTCTTTAACTTACCATAAACTTGTTTTCTGATAAAGCTAACAGAAAGCCAAAAATTTTCTAAGGTTAACCATAAGTTAGGGATCTTCTGTATATACTATGTTTTTTTCTAATCGCATAAATCTATGATACAGTTTAATTTATAAATTAGGCACTGAAAGATATTAACCTCAATAACTAATAATAAAATGGAAGAGTATACATTGTACTGTAATAAATATTGTTTATGGAATTTTTTTGAATTTTCCACTTAGTATCATTTCCAGACCACAGCTGACCACCAATAAGGTGCACTTATATATGATCAAAAGTGTATATGCCAATTGTATTTATAATAAAATAATTTGGACTATCTGCTAAAGTTTCTTCAATTATTTTCTTTATTGTCATCAACTGACTGTGTGTGTTACATAAAGCTGCCTATTATCTACTCAGCTATGAAGCATGTATTTGAAGCTGAATGGGGATACCATGACAAAAACTTCATAAAATCAATAGGGGAAAGTAATTGAAAAACAATGTTCTGAATAAGGTTCTGCTGTATACACTCTTTTGCCCACAAGTATAAAATTTCTGAAAAGAAATTAAAAATTAAAAAGTGAGATTAAAGATATTTAAAAGATCCTATTATTAATTTTATTTATTTCTATCTTGCATATTCACCAACAATATATGTACGAATTCAAGTCATATTTTATTACGAGTGATCAGAGTATCATTCAAAGCCTGTTCTCAGATTCCTTATAAATCTCCACTAACAAAATTCTCTTAACAAGCATATTTATGCCAAAATGTCACTATTTCTTCCATATTTTTACCATATTTAATATCCCTTGAAAATAAGGTGGTAAGAATTATATTTTCTACAGCAATATTCAGCTTTTAAAAGTAATCCACACTACCATATATATTTTATTATGAATATATATTACATATATAAAATTTAATATTACACACTGATATATTATTCAGGTACAAATTCTAGTTATTAGTGACTTACTTTTTCTTCATTTTAAAAAAGTTTGTATTTTTTCATACTTTTGACATTAGCTGAATTTTTATTAGTAGTTTACATACATGATCAACCTTTATTAAAACTCCTGGGTGGGGGTTGTGTTTCTTGTGGGAAAGTCTACTGAATATTACTACTATCCAATATTCATTCTGTGTTTTAGCAAAGATAGACAAAATATACCATCAAACCTCTTACTTTATATATTTAAATAATCAATTAAGCCGGGCGTTGTGGCACATGCTTTTAATCCCAGCATTTGGGAAGCTGAGACCGGAGGATCTCGGTTCGCGGACAGCCTCAGCTACTTAGTGAGGCCCTCTGCAACTCAGTGAGACCCAGTTTCAAAATAAAGAATACAAAATAGGGCTAGGGGCGTAGCTCGGAGGTCAAATGCCCCTGGGTTCCATCCCCAGACCCACAAATAAATAAATAAATAAATAATCAATTAATATATACTTAATAATATATATAATTAATAATCAATTAATATATACGTATGTGCATAATTTGAAAGCCTATATGCAAGTGTGTATATGTATGTGTGTGAATGTAGAAATATACTTACATATCTGAATTATAGATGAATGATGTATCTGATTTATATCTGAATTATAGATGGGTACACAAAAATATTTATATAGTTGTACAACTATATCAAATAAAGTCCATTAGTTACATTCAACATTCTTACATGTTATATTCTGTTAGTGGACACAGCAAAAAGTTAATAGTATTGTCTCCCACAATATTATAGTCTCCCACTTTCTGTGATTTCAGTTGCCCATGATCAACTGTGGTCCAAAAATATGAATTGAGAAACTCTGAAACCAAACTGTTTTAAGCTTTAATTGCACACCATTCTGAGTAGTATTATGAAATCTTGCACCATCTACATCCCTCCCTCTTCCTGAAACAGGAGACATCTCTTTGTCCTGCACAACCATACTGTGGACACAACCTTAGTAGCCAGTTATTTACTTAGTAGCCATCTCAGTTATCAGATTGACTGTGCAGGTAGCACAGTGATTATGTTTAAGTAACTTTTATTTTAGCTGATAATGACCCCAAATGCAACAGTAGAGATACTAGCAATTTTATTTCAAGATATTGTTGTAATGGACAGGTTTTCATTGTTGTTTTGTGTTACTCTGTACCATTAGAACATTGAAATATATGTAGAGATGCTATATCTACTTACACATCTTAAAAATTGGTTTGATAGCATATAAAATATAGTCCTGCTTTCTTTCAATGTAGGTAGTAAATATTTATGAGGTTGTCCAAAGTTTTAGTTTTCATTTTTGTTTACTTGTTTCATATTTCTATTTGGGAATCTGGTCAATATGGTTTCCTCTATGGAGTACTTAGGAAATAGTTATGTTTCAGTAATAAGAAAAGGCTCTAAGGAGAGTTTAGAAGGTCAGAGCTTCTTGATTCCTGATAAACAGTGATTAGTGAAAGTGAATTTTCAAACTCTATCACCTTGGGAATCATTAAGCAAATAATTCCAGAGGCTGAGGGACAAAGGTAACATAAAAATTAATATATTTATTTATCTACCCCTTTGTTTTATTTTCCTTGTGTTTAATTTATACAATTTAGCCTCAGGTAGTTTCATATGTAGGTTTTTATCCAGATAAATGTAATTTCAAAGAGTTTATGAAACATGAACAATTATATTCTTAGAAAATCTATTTTCCAGAGTATTAGATCAACATGACAGAAGACAAGTAATGATACTGAGTGAATTAGCCATTGTGTATGTCATCTGAGGAGGGGGCTATAAGACAGAATTAAGAGAGGCCCAAAGTACTTAATTTGACTGTTACACCATTCAAATTCACCAAAGTGTAAAAATTACATTATATATTGAATGTGCTGGTACCATCAAACTAAAACTTCAATATCTTGCTTTGTAATTTGTAAAGGATATTTTACTGAATTTAACTGCTACTTATTTGTAAAAGCATGAAATCAATATTACTAGAAAATTATTTGTAATAAAAATTAAGTCTGTACATATTTTAAATAAGTGACAATATTTGAGGGAGTATTTAATATATATGCATATTTATCTGTGTTTTAATTCACCAAGACAAATAGTTTTGTTGTAAATTATCTTTCAGGCCTGCTTACACATACATATATCATACATATTAGAATAAAATAAGGCATTCTTTTTATTGGTTTTGTGGTACTGGGTATTGGACCCAAGAACATTCTACCTCTGAACTACATCCTCAATCATGTTTGTTTGTTTGTTTGTTTCTTTTAGAAACAGAGCCTGAAACTGGCTTCAAACCAGTGATTTTTCTGTTTCAGCCTACCAAATACTGGGATTATAAGCATGTGTCTCCATACTTGGCTAAGTATTCTGTTTTATGCTCTCCATTTTAAAAATTAATTTCAAACAACTTTTCTTGATTTGATTACTTTGATAGTGATTTGTAAAGGTAAAAATTTTCTGCCCTACCCATTCAAAAATATGAGATATTAAATATAAGTTACTAAACACCAAAGTTGATTATATTATAGTATCTTGATATAATTAAAGAGAATATACTAACATGTCAACTACTTTATATATTTTATAACCAATGAATATTTACTGATACAGATTATTACAAATCTACAAATTTTATCTACAGAATTTAGAAGACTGCAAATATATGCATTTTCATATAGATATGTACTTAAATATTTGTGTTTTAAATGAATACGTGAAAAATATTTTACAGCAATAAAACTGAATATTAAAAAGCACAAGTACACACAAAACACATATATAATATTATATTACACATTAGTGTTGGCCTTTGAGATATTTCTTTAATCTTCAAAATTTAAATTTAAATATTATATTACCATGCTAAACCAAAAATCATAACTGAACTCAATATACACTGTATAAATATCAGTTGAGTATGTGCCTTGATTGGTGCCAATAGACAAAAGTATGCACTATATTGCCAGATTAATTGTTGCACTAAAAATTAATTGTAGTACTGATTTACTTGATTTCAATATTTGCACTTCTCTAGGACAATTTATATCAATTGTTCTAAATCCTGGATTAAGCCCAACTATAAATTAGAAGACTGAAAATTATAGTGATGGTATTGATATTTAATAAAATATTTTTTCTAAAGAGAAGGAAATGAGAGACATCTATCAAATCTTTGGTCTTTTTAGCAGTCAGTATGCTACTAATAGGACATCGATACATTTAGTATTTTACAAATGATAAATAAAAGGTAGGAAATATCTATACTTGGCCAATTTAGCAGTTCAGAGACTATCAGGGAACTATATTCTTTCAATCTTTTGAATCTGCTCTCTTTATCATAGAAGCATGGTCCTTAGGATAGCTTCAGCCACAATGGGAAGTAGCATTTCTAATTATCATGTCCAAATAAGATATTCAGTATAATCCAAGTCCATTTCTTTCTGTATTTCTCAAGTTTTGAGAATTTTGAATATAATTGAACAAATTAGTCAGCACCAGAATCTATGGATTTAATTTAATTTTGGACTAAATTGACACCTTTTTTGGTATGCTTTTTCCTAAATCAGTTCTAATAAAAGGAAGCAAGATGTCCATGGCTAAGGAAGTATAGGAGATAATTAGTTTTATAAACTGTGTAGACTGTGTCATCCAATTTGAAAGCACTACAGGTTCACTTATAATGGCATCCAGTTTTAAAGTGCAATAGAAATCAAGAGAAATGGCTGAATAATATGGCAAATCTAACTCTATGCTGAACAATTCAAATGAAAACGAAACAATACAAAACAAAATACACATCCATGCACTTCAAGTGATGAAGAATAATAATTAAATGAATTAATTAGAAGGTCTAAATTACAGATTTGGCCGATTTTCTAGGTGTAAGTATACCCACAAGGGGCCATTTCAAGGTACCATCATGAAGTCAAGTGTCTAACAAGTTGGTCTCAGGACTCCCTGCTTCCACCGATGTGTGGTCCATCCTCCATCCAATACAGCTTGCACAGTGGTCCTTCTAGAACTTCTCTCATAACTTCAATCCTGAGCTTAAAATGACTCCAACCTGCCCCTCCACTTTCTCTCCATATCATCAGTCTAGAATCCTTACAATGGCCTCGGAAGGTGTCCCTGAGTGCCTCCCTGTTGTCTTTCTGAACACTACCCTCTGGTTTTCCCTCCCTTCTACCGACATAGACTCTTTGCTATTGCTTATCTACCCCAGGTCTTGTCTTACTCAAGGCTTCTGCCTGAATTTACCTAGTATGTCACCTTCTTTAAGCTTTTTTTCAAATAATATATTCTCTGTGAGACTCAATCTAACTTACTAGTGATCATTAATTTAAAACTGAAACTTTTCCTTTTATAACTTCATGTTTATCCAGATCTCCTCTCTGTCTTTAGGTTATTTGCTACCTTCTTACATACTGTGAAAATTACTTATTTGCTAAGTTTACATTTTATCTGCCTCCCTTGGTTGTAATTTAAGCATCAAGAAAAAATTATTTTATTTTTTCTTTTTCTGACATATTTCAAATTTATAAAAACTTTGTCCCACTCTGGTAAGCATCTAATAAACATCTTTTCATTGAAATAATGATTATTTATAATCCAAACAATGTTAAAGAATATATATCTTTCTCTTGGGAACTGCTGCTCATTTTGGTGGCTTTTTCTATATAATTGCAGTACATTTTGCTCACTGTGTATACAAGAAACCTTTTTGTTCTCTGATTCACATTTTTAAATGCTTTATCATGCTAGGTGCGGTGGCTCAAACTATGATCCTAGTACTTAGGAGGATGAGACAGAGGCATTACATGTTAGAGACCAGCCTCATTAATTTAGATGATCCATCAGCAACTTAGTAAGACCCTGTTTAAAAATAAAGACCAAAACGGGATAGAAGCATAGGTAGGTGGTATAATGTCTCAGGGCTCAATGTCCTGTATGTATGTATGTTTATATATATATATATATATATATATATATATATATATATATATATACATGTATATATACATATACATGTATATATATACATATATATGTGTGTGTATATATAGCAATTTTTAAAAGCTGCTTTACTCTGTTTTTTTATATTTAAAACAAAACAAGTAAAATGATGTTGTGATTTTCATTTTGTAGGCCAACTACAATTTTAAGTCTGAAATTACCAACCACTGTCAGGTATGAGATACAATAAATTGCTGCTCAAAGTATACATTTATACAATTAATTTGAAGAATACTTAGGTAATATTTATTGAAGGTTAGCATTATCTACCCAAATAGACAAAAATTACTTTTCTAGTTATACACATAGAAGAAAATATAACCACATGCATAAAAAGACATTTCTAAAAACATTATAGTAGTATTGTTTTTATAATAATAGTTGTTTAAATTTTAGCAAAAGGATAATTATAGATAAAATATGTGTGTATTCCTTGAAAATATATGTGTGTGTATATATGTATATATAGAGAATAATCACATGTAAATCAATAAACTTTAATTATGCATAGATTAATTTAACTAATGTAGAATTCCACAAATGTTTTGAGCAAAAAACTAAATTGAATACAGAAAACGAGTAAAGTAAGCTATTTTGATTAGATCTTGCATAAAGAAAAATCCTACTATAACGTGAATTATCTTGCTGTGGTGGTACATGCCTGCAATCCCAATACTTGGGAGACTAAAACGTCACAGATATAAGGACCTAATACTATACAGGTGTGGTAGCACACATCTGTAATCCTCCTGAGACAGGAGGATCACAGGTTCTAGTCTAGCCTCAGCAACTTATTGAGGCCCTCCACAACTTAGACCTTGTCTTAAAAGAAGTAGAATATTTCTGGGTTCAATCCCTTGTAACACACACACACACACACACACACACACACACACACACACACACACTCATGTGCACATGCACATACACAAATTATTAGAATAAAAATACACATTTAAAAATGTGAAGCCTGGCATGGTGCAGCACGCTTGTAATCCCAGCATTTGGGAGGCTGAGACCAGAGGATAGTGGTTCGAGTACAGCCTCAGCTACTTAGTGAGGCCCTTTGCAACTTAGTGAGACCCTGTTTCAAAATAAAGAATAAAAAATAGGGCAGGGGATATATCTCGGAGGTCAAATACCTCTGCCTCTGAGTTCCATCTCCAGACCCACAAAAAAGGGGTTCTATATTATATTAATATATTATATAAATACTTATAGATAATTGAGATAATTGAATTAACTTGTGGCTAGATAGAATAATTTATTTGTTCTTTTGAAACACAAGTAGTGAGGTATCAGGAATCCTGCCCGACAGATGACGGGGCTTGGCGAGATGATGAGTACCGAAGACTCGAACACAAACCCACGAGCCGGGAGTCAAGTCAAGATCTCATTTATTTCTCTCCAAGCCATCCTTTATATAGTACCAAGCCACGAGGGGAATTTCCATGAGAAATAGCCTAGCCTATCCGGGATAAAGATCACTAGCACGTAGTTTACAGCCAATCCCAGGCCAGTACATGAGCCATTCATGTGTGCAGAAAGCTCCTTTAAAGGTAGAAAGGGAAAAACCGCTCAGTCTCCCCACCCATAATGAATGGGGAAACCACGCCTTCCTAGCTTCCTCCAGGCGCCATCTTTGCCCCTTTTTTGCTGAATCACTTTACTTAAAGTTTTGCCTTAGGCCGTAGGCCGCTCAGGCCTAATCTCCTTAGGCGCTGTATAGACACACCCCATCAGTGAAGTGTGATGTGGTCAGGTTCATATTGCCCACAGGTAGACCTTTCCAGAAATAAAATTAGAAGATGCCAAAATTTGTGATTATAATATGGAAATATAATACAAGTTCTTGAGAGAGAGGGAGAGAGAGAGAGAGAGAGAGAGAGAGAGAGAGAGAGAGAGAGAGAGAGAGAGGAGAGAGAGAGAGAGAGAGAGAGAGAGAAAGAGTGAGCTCTAGTCAGGGCCGTGTGTTTCTCAGGAGATCCATAATACATATCCATATATGAGGAGACATATTATGGAATTGGCTCATATGATTCTAAGCCACTATGAGTGGCATCATACCCAAGAGGGGGACTGCTAGGAAAAGAATTTCAAGCAGCAAGCTTCTGCAGAGTATGTAGTGCAGGACACAGAAGACGAGGAGAATGAATCACAAAAGTTCACAGTTTGATGATTAAGCCACGAACTATAAAAGTTCTTTGTAAGTTTCTAAAAGTTCCACAATTGTACCTTCTGAAAGAGGCAAAATCAGAACATTTATTCCTCAAAACTCCAATCAGCAATATCTCTCCCCCTCCTCTGTTTCTTCTCATGATCTGACTTTGACCTAACAGAATCAGAAATAGCTGATGGATCTTTTCTTGTTTTTGGAAGACACCTAAGCCATGACTCAGACACTAAGTGGTAGGAAAAGGATGAAAATTTTAATTAAATTTTAATTATAATGAATTGCTAATACTGACATGGCCACCCTTTTTATTTCTTGAAAGTTAGTAGAAAATAATGGCATTTTCCTGAGATGTTGTCACAGGGCCGGGAAGAATAACTTGAGTATGTTCATGTTTGAAGGCAGAGGTGGCGGGAAAGCAAGGACGTTTACCTCTTGCTTTCTCAAAAAATGTAGACCTTTCAATAAGTTTGTTACATATATACACTGAATTCTTTCCTAGATGGCTATCTCAAAAATGAGTGTCATTGGTCAAAATGGGGAAGTGGATGAGAGAAAATGGATGGTGTTTGGTAATTCATCATTGCTGCAAAAGGAGAAAGACACACTGAAAATGCACGGGCAACAGGCACACAGTTATCTCAGCCTTTTCAAGCCCACTCAAACAATTTTGTTCACTCTTTCTTATTTTAAGATCATTTTCTTTCATAGAGAAGAAGAAAGTGAAGTTGAACAGCTCTGCTTTCTCATTCTACTGTTTTATTTAGAAATATAACTCTTTCCTTTTCTTTGTGTTTTCCTGCTGAAATAACACAATTTTTTGCTTGTTTATTCCCTTAAGTATTTTGCCCCTTTAGAGACTGTTTATTCCAAGATATATTTTCCTCCACCTTTCTTATAAAGTCTTGTTATTTTTTTCATTGGCCTTCAATATATACCAGTTTTTTTTCTTTCCTTTGCACATGGTCTGCTAAAATCTGAGGTTATCTGAAATTTATATGCATCTGAGTGCTTCTGAATATCCATAACTGTTTTTCAGTTCCCCATTATCATGATTATTTCAGGATATCTGTTTCAAAGCATTTCATCAATTTGTGCAGTTTACATTTTGGGAATTTGTTGTAGGATATTAATCACTTAAGCATATTTTTAAAATGTTTAAACTATAGAATGTATGTGATGCTTACATATAATTTTTAGCACTAATAAGCTGTAATATAATTGTGAGCTATAATTGCCTGCTTCCCACTTTTTCAAAACTATGTAGCTGAGAGGCAGACAGCAGTCACTCTATTTAAATGCTCTCCAAACTTTAGGGAGCACGTGTATATTTCTTCCCAGAATTCTCACAAGGCTTCATTCCTGCGTACCACCACACACTAACTAGTTTCTGGAGCTCAGCGAGCATCCATTGCGGAATGGATAAAATACTAATTCTCAGTTGGGCATGGTGCCACATGCTTGTGATCCCAGTTCTTGGGATGTTGAGAAAGGAGGTTCACAGGTTGAAAGCCAGTCTCAGCAACATAGCAAGCCTCTGTTTCAAAATAAAAAATGAAATGGAGAAAAGGGTATAGCTTGGTGGGAGAATGGCCTTAATTTTCTCCTTCAGAGAATACCCTCACTGTTCACAAACAGTTCTCTAAAAGCCCACTCATTTGACTCCAGGGATCAACTACTCAGCTAACGCCTCATAGAGAAGAAGCCACAGGTATTCTTTGGTAGGCCTAGGATTCAACTGTCACAATTACTCCCATTCACTTTCCAGAACTATCCTTTATGGACATGGGCATGTAGGGATCAGTGAGTCTTAGAGATGCAAGACAATGTTGGTATCTTGTGGGAGACTCAGAAGGAGAATAGGGAGTCAGACAGTTAACTTCCATTTTCTTTGAAATGAGAAAACACTTATTTGTTATCTTCATAAACAGTATCAATCCCACTCAGTATTATGTGAGACTATATATACATTTACTTCTATATCTGTATATATGTACCTTTCTTCCAATAAGATGAAAATTGAATTTTTGGTACTAATTGGATTAATACAAAATTCAGTCTACTTGAGCTACATAATTATAAATTAAAATATGGAAAATTATAGAGTAACTAATTTTTTGGTCATTAGGTGACTAAACTTGTCTTTAAAAGTGGCTGCATTTTAATTTTAGTGCGCTAATTTGCTCAAAGTTGTTAACATTAGAGTTAAGTTAACCTTTGAACATTCATAAAAATTTCTGGATTTCAATGACTCATAACTTTGAGCAAAATCCCTTTGGCTATTTTAAAGCCAGAAGCAGAGAATAAGTGCACTTTTCCAATTTTAAGTTCAATTTAAACTTAGTGTGCTTCAATAATTCAAAAACCAATGAACTTTAAAAAGTGAATTTTTTCTCATGAGTCCAATCCTTCCCAGGCTAAGATTAGTTCAAAAATTTAGGCAAAATACTTCCAATTATTTGAAAGCAATATGTTACAAAAATATTTCTTTTGGAATTGTTTAGTATAAATCTGGAAAATTATATTTCAAATATAGGGTATAATAATAAATACAAGGGTATAATAATAAATACAAGTTAGATATTATAAGGTACTGTCTAAGTAGAAATTATTACATATATATATATATTTGGGGGGAAGTGCTGAGATTTGAATCAAGGGGAATTCTAACTCTTAGCAATAGCTTTAGCTTTTTTTGTTTGTTTGTTATTTTTAATTGGTGTATTATAGTAATACATCTTTTTAATGTATGTTTTATGATTTTTATTTCTTAGTGGTGCATTGTAGTCATGCATCTTAATGGGGTTCAAGACGGCATAGGAATACATGCATACATCACTCATTTCTCACCCCATTCCATCCTCATTATCATGTTTGGATTAGTGATTTACTTGGATATATTTGCTAATGTACATCATGTGCTTTAGGGAATTTTACTCTTCCCTTTCCCATCCTCCTCAGTTAGGTCACCTTATTTGCCCATCTATGGTTTCTTCTTCATCAATAGTTCTTCCTATGACCCTTTTTCCCCCTATCTTCTGCATATTAGGAGAAGCATCCAAGTTTTTATTTTTTGTCACTGGCTAATCTCACTTAGAACAATGTCCTCCAGTTCCATCCATTTCTCTGCAAACATGTAATTTTGTTCTTTATAGCTGAGTAAAATTTCATTGCGTACATATCCCATAGTTTGTAATCCATTTATCTGTTGATGGGCATCTTGGCTGGTTCCATAATTTGGCAATTGTGAACTGTACAGCTAAAAACATAGATGCACATGCATTAGTTTGGTAGTTTGGTTTACATTCTTTTGGGTAGATACCCAGAAGTGATAATACTGGATCATTTGGTAGGTTTGTTTCCAGTCTTCTGAGGAGCCTCTCTACGATTTTCCAAAGTGATTGCACTAATTTGCAATCCCACCAACAAAGAGTTCCCACTTCTCCACATTCTTGCCAGCATTTCTTGTTGTTTTTGTTTTTAATGATTGCTATATAATTGAAGTTAGGCAAAATCTCAGGATACTTTTGGTTCGCATCTTCCTGCTGATGGTGTTGAACATTTCTTCATATATTTATTGCCCATTCAAATTTCTTTTTTGAAGTGTCTATTTAATTTACTTGCCCAATTTTTATTAGGTTATTTGTTTATTATCAATGAGTTTCTTGAGATCTCTGTATATTCTAAACATTAGTCTTCTGTCAGAGGATACATCTTAATGTGGTACAAGATGGTAGAGGCATATCTGCACACATTTTATTTTTTATTTAAAAGCATGCTTTAGCTAAGTTGCTCAGGGCTTCCATAAACTACTGAGACTCACCTTGAATCTAAAATGCTTCTTTTGTCTCAGCCTCTACTGGGATTACAGACAAGTGTTACCATGCTTGGCTAGAAGTATATATTTAAGAAATTAAAATAAGGAAAAAGAAGGCTCTTTGTATGCTTTGATCTAAACAAATTCTTCTAAAACTAAAATTAAATAATTAGAAGGTAATGAAAACATGGTTTATCATAATTTAAATACTTATATTGATTTAAGTTATATATTATATGTAAATAGTGTGTTTAAAAGGCTTTGTATTACAACCTAATGTGCATTTTACAATTTTAAGGATATAAGTCTAGAATACCAGTGTCAAATTGCACTATCTGCAATGAAAGGAATATTGAATAAATGAGCTTTTCACCATGGTAGTCACTAGCCACAAGTGGCAATTTAGTATTTAAATATGTTCAGTACAACTGAGTAACAGAATCTATTTTAATTTTAATTTAATTTAATTTAAATGTATGCCTTGTAGCTATCAAATTTTTCTTTTGTTCTAGAAAAAAACATCTTCCTTGTATGTGCTTTTATATCCTAGAGACCTCTATTTATTATAATACCTTATAATCTTCAGATACAAAAGTGTTATTCGACTCAAAGGATATTATTTTATTATTTTCAAAATGAAATTGTGTGGAAACAAATTAATGATATAGATAAGAGAGAACAGTCTATATCAGTAATATCTTGGAAATCTATTAATATATATGGCTTATTGACATCATAATCACTATGAAATACCATTTTCATACCCCATGCCATGACATATTTTCAGATTTGTGTAACTTAAATTGAATTTTGCAAGTCAGAAGGTTGTCATATAAATCTAACATTTTAAATTGCCAAAGTATAATTGGTTTTAGATATTTTTATTTCTCATCTTCACTTCCCTACTTTACATAAATTTATTTGTGTTTTTATACATCTCTAACTTATTACATTGAAAATATGAAAATATAGTGAGGTAGAAATATTTTAAGTTTTGAAAAATGTAAACAGCTTGTTTCTTCAATGACACATGTGTTCTCTGCAGGGGAACTTTGTAGTGCTGAGTTGCAAAAGATTCCATACTCAATCTGCCCTTGGGACCCTCTGTCCTGTTTCGTTTCCAAAGATGAATGTTTTCTGTGCTCTGCCAAACACCACGAAGATTGGATTCATTCAAGGCCAAATTATTTAAAAGAATATTTTGCACACCTACTTTCAGGGACTATATTTGTTTTATTTTGTTTATTTTTGTTTACATTGTATCTTATAGTGATTTCCAGAATATAAATTATAAAAACAAATACAAATCGTATCTAAAATATTTTATAGAGTTATATCACTTAGAAAAATGTGATCCAAAGTTCAATGCAGTAAGTTTTATACAGTTAATAATAATAATAACTTCTTTATAGGATCGTGAAGACTAGATAAGGCAATTTAAATTGGACTGAAAATGTACATGGTACATACAATTACTTAGTATTTTAATCAGTGAAGGTAAAATTCTTACATTGCCACTATATTTTAAGGTAGATACTAAAAATTAATTAAAATCTTCTCCACAAGGCTGTATAGATTATGCCCTTAAGGAGAGATGGTGCTTTCCAGAAATGTATATAACTGCATAAAATCTAAGTAGAAAAAATATCTCTATCATAATTTTCTCTATCATAATTTCTCTATCATCATTCTCTATCATAATTGTCTATCATAATTTTCTATCATAATCTATCATAATTTCCTATCATAAATTCTCTATCATAATTTTCAAGTGTTATCAAGTGTTAGCCATTGAAGTCAGTGCTTTATGCTATTTCTCTAGCAATGGAAGTGTATTTGCCCTGGTCCACATTTCCCTTGCCAAGTTAATGTCATGCTTTTGCAAGAATGCTGACCAGTCCTATGATAGCACATGCATTTCAATAGTAATGAGCTCAGTTATCATGGCCAGTTCACCTAAATTATTTCAGTCCCTTTCTTCTTTCAGTTCAGGTAAATCAGGAAATTATTACAAGTCTTTATAATTCTTGTTTTTTGGGGGGTCATTAAGTTAAATATCATATTCTCTCATTAAAATTATAGCAATGGAATAGGTTGGTAAAATATTTCTACTAAATAAACTGAAAATTATTGTAGAGATATAATTTTACATATATTAGTAGAACAAGTTTGTTGCAAGTAACTTAAAACTAAGTTGATATTAAAAATATACTAAAAAAACATTAAATGTCAACTGCTTAGTTCAGATATTAAGGACAAGAGAGGCGGACCTTATCTGAATTAGTAAGAGAATCTGGAAACACATAAAAAATGGCATGAACAGAATTATTTAAAAATATTCATACATGGAAGGCATATATAGGTGTATGATGCATAGAAAGATTTGATTTTTCTTCAGGAGAAACACTGTTAGATATAGAATGGCCCCTGAAAACCTCATAGATTGGTGTTTGTAGTTGATGTAATGGAGTAGTGGGAGTTGTACCCCCATTGTACGTGGGCATGGTGGAACACACTTGTAATCCCAGCATTTGGGAGGCTGAAATAGGAGGATTCTAGTTCTCAGACAGCCTAAGCTACGTAGTGAGACCCTTTACAACTCAATGAGTTATAAAAAAAAAAAAGAATAAAAAACAGGTCTGGGGCTGGGCGTTGTGGCGCACGCTTGTAATCCCCACTCTTGGGAGGCGGAGACAGGAGGATCGCGTAGGTTCGAAGCCAGCCTTGCTGGCTTAAGAGACCCTGTTTCCAAATACAAATATAAAATAGGTCTGGGAGTGTAGCCCGGAGCTATAAGGGCTTCCAGGAACCCCAGTACCACCAAAAAAACAAACAACAACAAAAAAAAAACAGGTCTGAGTGTAGCTTAGAGGTAGAATGCCCCTAGGTTCCAGACCCCAGTACTGCAAATATATAAAATAATCAAAAAAATAAAAATAAGCCTATTGTAATAAATTTATCCAGGTGGTGGCCTGGGCAGGAAGGTTGTGCCTAGAGAAGATGAGTCCCTGAGGCTGCAGCCTTGGGAATTATGCAGGGTTCCTTCTCCTTCTTCTTCTTCTTCTTCTTCTTCTTCTTCTTCTTCTTCTTCTTCTTCTTCTTCTTCTTCTTCTTTCCTCCTCCTCCTCCTCCTTCTTCTTTTCTTCTTCTTCTTCTTCTTCTTCTTCTTCTTCTTCTTCTTCTTCTTCTTCTTCTTCTTCTTCTTCTTCTTCTTCTTTCCTCCTCCTCCTCCTCCTCCTCCTTCTTCTTCTTCTTCTTCTTCTCTTCTTCTTCTTCTTCTTCTTCTTCTTCTTCTTCTTCTTCTTCTTCTTTTCTTCTTCTTCTTCTCTTCTTCTTCTTCTTCTTCTTCTTCTTCTTCTTCTTCTTCTTCTTCTTCTTCTTCCTCTCTCTCTCTCTCTCTCTCTCTCTCTCTCTCTCTCTCTCTCTCTCTCTCTCCCCCTCCCTCTCTGTACTAGGAATGAAACCCAGGGGCATTCTACCTCTGAGCTACACCTCCAGCCCTATTTTTTATTCTTTATTTTGAAACAGGGTCTTACTGAGTTGCAAAAGACCTCATTAAGTAGCTGAGGCTGTTCATGAGCCACAATGATTCTGTCTCAGCCAGCCAAATGCTGGGATTACAAACATGTGCCACATGCTTTCTTTCTATATATTTTTAAATTTTAATGTTAATTTTAATTTCTATTTATGTTTGCTCCCTTGTGGGCTCTCTTTTTAAAATTTTTTAATAGGTGCATTGTAGTCTTACATCTTAATGGATTACAAGATGGTGGAGACATATATGCACACACCACCCAATTAGTCCTTACCCAGTTCCTGCCTCATTCCCTCCTCCTCCCTCCTTCTCTTGTCTGACTTAGTGATTGACTTTGATATGCTTGTTAACGTACATCATGAACATGAGATCATTTTTCTCTCAGTTAGGTTGCTTTATTTTCTCATCTATAGTATGTTCTTCTTCATCTAGAGTTCCTATGACCCATTTTCTTCCTAGCTTTTTCATATTAGAAAAAGCATCTGATTTGTTATTTTTGGTGACTGAATAATCTCATTTAGCATAATGCTCTCCAGTTTCATTCATTTTTCTATAAAGGTCATAATTGTGTTTTTGTTTATGGATGAGTAAAATTCTATTGTATATATATTCCATAGTTTTGTAATCCATTCATCTTTTGATGGACATCTTGGCTGGTTTCATAGTTTGGCAATGGTGAATTGTGCAGCTATGAACATACATATGCATACATTAGTTTGGTAATTTGGTTTCCATTATTTTGGGTAGATACCCGGAAGTGATATGGCTGGATGATATAGTAAGTCCACTCCCATTCTTCTGAGGATCCTTCATACTATTTTCCAAAGTGGTTGCCCAAATTTGTAATCCTACCAACAATGTATTAGAGTTCCTACTTTTCCACATCCTAGCCAGCATTTTTTAAAACATTAAAAAAAGAAATCAAAGAAGACTTTAGAAGATGGAAAGATCTTCCATGTTCATGGATAGGCAGAATAAATATCAAAATGGTCATACTTCCAAAAGTGATCTACAGTCAATGCAATACCCATTAAATTACCAAGGTCATTCTTTACAGACATAGAAAAATCAATCCTTAAATTCATTTGGAACATAAAAAACAGAATAGACAAAGTAGTTCTCAGCAACAAAAACCATGTAAGAAGAATCAAAATACCTGGCTTTAAACTATACTATAAAGCCATAGTATTAAAAATAGCATGGTACTGGCACAAAAACAGATACATAGGCCCATGGGGCGGAATAGAAATCACAGAAAAAAATCTATACACTTACAGCCAATTGATTTTTGACAAAGGAGCCAAAAACACACATTGAAGAAAAAGATAGCCTCTTCAACAAATGGTGTTGGCAAAACTGGTTAACCATTGGTAAAACTGGTTAACCTTATGCATAAAAATGGAAATAAATCCAGCTTTCTCACCCTGAAGAAGTGTGAGTCAATTCAAGATGGATCAAAGACTTTGGAATTAGACCAGAGATCCTGAGGATCCCTGCAAAGGTCAAACACTGCAGCACATAGGCACAGGTAAAAACCTTTTCAACAAGACCCCAAAGGCACAAGAAGCTAAAAGGCAGATCATACATTGGAATGAATTAAATTGAAGAGCTTCTGTACAGCAAAGGAAACTAGCAAGTTCCTCAAACAAGAGCCAACATAATGAGAGAAAACTTTTTCCACCTACTCCTCTAATAGAGGACTAATATCTAGAATATACAGAGGACTCAAGAAACTCAGCACTAGCCAGGTGTGGTGGCACATGCTTGTAATCCCCACACTTGGGAGGCAGAGACAGGAGGATCGCGCAGGTTCGAAGCCAGTCACGCACGCTGGCTTAGGAGACCCTGTTTCCAAATATAAAATGTAAAAATAGGTCTGGGAGTGTAGCCTGGAGGTAGAAGGGCTTCCAGGAACCCCAGTACTACCAAAAAAAAAAAAAAAAGAAAAAAAGAAACTCAGCACTAAGCAAATAAATAACCCAATCAAAAATGAGTAAGTGAACTACTAAATAGACACTTTATGAAAGAAGAAATTCAAATGGCCAATAAATGCATGAATATGCTCCTCCTGTCTTTCTCTCTCTCTCTTGATTCTGGTCTTTATGTGAGGAATAAAGTCTGTGCTCTCCTTCTCTTCTTCTTGCTGTCATGCTCTGGATTCTATTGCCCCTGTCCTCACATGGGCTGAACTCAAACTATCCAAACCCTGAAAAAGTAAATCATATTTCCACTAAGGTATGTGCTCAAATATTTGGATTATAGAAGTAAAATGCCAAATAACTCAGCTATATAAAGAAAGTAGATTGAGCTGGGCGTGGTGGCGCACGCTTGTAATCCCTGCGCTTGGGAGGCAGAGACAGGAGGATCGCGCAGGTTCGAAGCCAGCCCCCCTGGCTTAAGAGACCCTGTTTCCAAAAATAAAAATGTATAAAATAGGTCTGGGAGTGTAGCCCGGAGGTAGAAGGGCTTCCAGGAACCCCAGTACCACAAAAAAAAAAAAAGAAGAAAAGAAAATAGATTGATGTCTTATTATGGTACCTTAAATATGAACACTAGGAAATTAAGCTAATAAGAAAGGGAAAGCCTGCTTTGAAATTAGTCTATTCTGAATATTTTAGGAAATAAATATAAAATATATTTTAACAGAAAAATATATAGCTGTGAAATACTTATAACTTTATGATAATGAGACTAAATTTATTGTAGTAGTAGTAGTAGTAGTAAAAAGACAAAACCAAAGTTTACTTATTACTTATTATTTTATTGGTGCAGTGTAATCATGCAACACAATGAAGTTCAGAGTGATATAGATATACAAGCATATGGTACTTAGAAGATCTGCCCCCCCACATTCTACTCTCTCCTGCCCTGTACAAGATATTGAGATCGGTATTGAAGTATATGTACATTATGTCAATGAAAATGTTTCCTTTATCAAATCCTCCTCCCCCTTCTGCTTTTTTTCCTTAGATTCCATTTATTGCTTCACTTACTGATGTAGAGTCATTTTTGTGTCCCAATTTCTCCCCACCTTCCACAAAGGAGGGAAAATACATGATACTTTTTTTTTTTTTTTGGTGACTGGCTCATCTCACTTAGCATCATGTTTTCTAGTTCTATCCATTTTCCTGAAGTTTACTTTAAACTCCTTATTGGACAAAGTTCCTTAACATACTTTATCTCATATCACTGAAGCCAGACTGATAAGCGGCTGATATAGAGTTGAGGCAATAGAAACATGAAAGAAGAGATAAATGGAAGTTTAAACAAAAACAGCATAAACAAAACAAAAAAAAAATGCTGTACCAGTATATGGGAATAAGAAAGATACCAAAAAATAGTTCTGCCACATAAAGAGAAATAACACAAAAGTAAACAGAAACTAGTTTAACAGGAATCTTCTCAGTTCTTTATTTTTGGGGGGACTGATGTTGATGTGATGGCAAATCATTGAAATGCAAAAGTCCAAAAAGTAATTAAGACCTTGCAACTCATGATACAGGAGAAATGTCTAGTTTTTGCCTTTCCAAAGTCTAGAGATGCAAGTCAATAATTTTCAAGAATATTTTGAATAGGGAAATATATAGAAGATGATTTTCTCTCAGGAAAGTGATAAAATTTGGAAAGCCAGGAAAATTCAGCTCATCAATACAGTGAAACTATAGACTTTTAAACAAAGTAAGCATGGCCAATATCTCGGTCAAAATTTTAAAGATTCTAAATTTTAATGATTTAGAGAAAGTTTTTGGTTGGGGAAAACATTGCTAATGATCTTCATGTGTAGATTTTCAGGTCCCAGACAGCAGGAGAGATTAAACAAGGATGGTAAAAATATTATGTCTGACGGCCTCAGAGAAACAACAGAAATAAAAAGAGAATAGTATAACAATTTTATGGAAAGCAGGAAGTTTAAAGGAAAAAAAAAAAGATGGGGTGAGATCAGATATGCTGGAAACAGGAACAAATAGATAAGCACAGAAATCCCTAAGAGGGCAGAGAACCCAAGTTCAAAACCAGAGAGAGGAAATGCCTTTTCTCTTCCCACACATTCTTGATCTGATATCCCAGTTAAAGAAAGTATAAAGTCAACCACAGTATTTTTAAGTTATCACTCCATGCAATAATTATTTAAGTAAATTTGTCCATAACATTTGAATACTATTTAAAAAGGAGAAGGCTGAACTCCCAATTCTTTAGAGGAGGCACACTTCAATCACAAACTGTTGTACAGCCATTTATATTTCCACCCAGTATTATAGATTCTAAAACTGAGCTCAAAGGGCAAGTATTCAAAATAATCCAGTTCAAAGGAGCTTTCTATTACCGAGTCACATTTTTATCCTCAGATCCTGATTTTTACAGCTTATAAAATTGTCTGTTTCAGATAACACACATGAATGGAATTTATAGTGTTTTGTTCTTAATATAAACCATGCTTTGTGCTTTTACTAGTTCTACTCAACATTTGTTGCAATGGTCAGTTCATTTCCTTCTTAGCACATAAATTGAAAAAGCCTTCTTGTGAAAAAGGGTGAAAATATATCTTTGACACTAGAAGAAAAATAAAGTCCTATATATTGCAGAAAATAGAAAAATATTGTTTTAGGTAACTTTTTCACCTGCAGTATCTTTCCATGACAGTCAGTTACAGCATAATACTCACTTTACAATGCATTCATACCTATTTTGTTTCTGAACAAAACAACAGTTGCAGAATTAATGGCTCATTAAGTTGAAAACTTATTTATTTATAAATAATTATATGGGCTTTTATTTCAAAAGAAATCTTAAATTATACTCAAGGCTAAATTTGCCACCTATACTTTCCTTATATCAAAGTTTTTAGAAATTCAATATTAGTTTCTTGGATCAAATTGTCTATAAGTTACTCTTTTTTCTTACTAAGAGATATCTCAGATAAAGTTATAGTATCCAACTGAAGTTTTTATCTGGTTTTAATTTCTCTTTAAATTTTCAGAACATTAAATATTTGCATTAAAATGATACTCATTTTTTGTCCAACAAGCTGTAAAGTACAAACTATTGACTACAAAATGCCATGTATTATTTGCTTACCTGTGAAGCATCTACTTACTCTCCCAAGATGACAAAATTCATCATGCCAGTCCATCATCATCAGAAACATACTTATTCAATGGAATTGCTATCACTGCCATTTCACTTCATTTACACACTGAATGAACCACATAATTTTTCTCAAGTTTAATTAAATTTAAGTACTGTGCTCTGAATTAGTGGCAGCATCAACAAAATATTGGCACTACAGGACAACCTACTTTTAGAATTAAAAAGAAATCTATATTCTTAACTAATAATTTACCTCCTATACTTTCCTAGTTTACATATGTAAACTATACACAAATTACATACATATCTGTGTGTGTGTGTGTGTGTGTGTGTGTGTGTGTGTGTGTCCCCTTTCTCCTCCCCTTGTCCTCTTTACTTCTTTCCACCATGCACTGAGATTCAGAGTTGTAAGCATATCTAAAATGGACTGAAACTTCTGAAACCCCCAAAACCGTGAGCAGGTAAATCTTCCTTCTTTTACATTGTGGTTATCAAGTATTTGGTGTCACAGAAGTGAGAATGCTGACTGAAACAAAGAGAGATCACTACAGTGAGGAAGCAAAGAATATAACAATGTAAACTCCTATGAAACAAACATATAGGCGGCATATATGCCTTCCATTATACATTTGACTAGTTATAACTAACTTATTTAGTTCAAAAATATCCTCTGATATATGGACTTTCTATCAACATCGTTCAAATGACACTTACTGAAAATATTAAAATGTTAATTTAATATACTTTTTCATATTATATCCCATTTTGGGTTTGCATATATATACACATATACATGTGTACATGTGTATGTATGTATGCATATATATATATATGTGTGTGTGTATATATAGAACAGGAAAATAAAAGTAAATAAATTTAATTAAGATCAAACCATGGTTCACAGGCATAGTGATATATACCACACTTCCTCTATTCTTATTTTTTATTCTTTCAATATTGTATATTGGTGACAGCTATGCATCCCCACTTTCAACTTTTCCTTATTCATAACAATTAATCCAAAGCTTCATAGCAGATATATTTTTTTCTCTCCATGGTCTTACTTTTCCTTTTATGTCTATTGTTTTCAATCTTTAAATAGTCAATTTTATTTTATTTTATTATTTTTTATTTTTTTGGTGGTACTGGGGTTCCTGGAAACCCTTCTAACTTTGGGCAACACTCCCAGACCTATTTTGTACTTTTTTTTTGGAAACAGGGTCTCTTAAGCCAGTGAGGCTGGCTTTGAACCTGCACCATCCTCCTGTCTCTGCCTCCCAAGAACATGGGGATTACAAGGGTGCACCACCATGCCTGGCCTCAATTTTATTCTTGTAGAGATTACATATCCTTAACTCTCTTTCTTTACCCTACCCTCTTTTACTTCTTCATTCTTTTTTTCTTCTTTTGCTCTCACTTCCTTATATTCTTTTTCCCTCCCTTTTATTCTCTTATCATGAATCAGTTATCTGTATTAGCCTCCTGTTGGAACTGGAAATAGAAAAATTTTAAAGGATGAAGAGATATTTTTCTTGAAAGGTAATCATGGTAATGCAAGTGAAATGTGTGGGTATTAAATGTATTTATTCTTGTGACAAATGTATTTTTAAAGAACCCATATAAAAAGACCTGAATCTGACCTTAAATGTCAATTCTAAACTTAGTCTAGATAAGAAGCAATTTTGACTTCAACATCTTGCTTTATAACGAATAAGATTCCCAATTCAAGATAAATAAAGTCCATTAGACATACCACCCATATCTCTTTTTCATAGAATTTTATTTACGGAATAAAATGGAACCATTTAAATCATAAAGATGATTCCCCGTTTATAGTTCTGACCACCTACGGAAAATGTATTTCATGGATAAACTTTATTTTGACTAATTAAAAGGAGGCAAATAAAAATAATCCTACTTTTATTTGTATGGTATGCAAGACAAGGGAAACTACAGTCCATAATACTTTGTACTACACCGTTTCCAAAATCTCCTCACTTACAGTATTACATTTGACCCGCAGCACCCTGTGAGTTAGCTATTATTATTTCAATTTCATAGATGTGGTAACTGGAGCTCAGAGAGGTTAAATGACTTGCCCAAGTTCAGATAGTAAGTGACAACAAGGCCTGGACCCTATGACTTCTAAAATTGGCTCCAAAGATAGCTATTCATTTTCACAGACAAAGATAGAGACTAAAATTTATTATGTGAATAATGGGTTATTCATTGCCTTTTGTGTTTTCTCACGAGGGAGAGACACAGGACAGAGACACTTGACATATGGGAAGTGATGACAGGTAGAGAGATCAAGGAAGCTGGTTGGACTTCTGGGCCTCTATATTTCCCAATATGGTGCCTTATGAATACTGTATGACATCTGCCACAATAGCCCTTGTACCTTGACTCTTTTAACAAATCATGAAAGATACAATGATTGGGTCTCTATAACCATAGCAAATTGAATGCAAAAGAAAACCTTTTTTTTTTTTTTTTCGCATCCAATTTGCCTGGAGTCATCCTATGATCACACATACGATGGGGACTGCAGTTGTAACTCTTACTGAGAATATGGTCACATGAATGAGTGGCAGCAGGACCAGAATTGCATGGTCACATTAATGGCCATTCTCTATAGCTGTGTTCTAAACACAGCGGCTGTCGACGGTGGCTGCCTCAATAAAGCATGAAATGAGCACAAGAAAGTAGCCTTGTGGCCTATTGAAGTGAGTTCCTGGAGATACAGTACTTAACTCCCTCCCCAGCACATGAGTACTTGCAAGTCCAGGCTCATCCTTACTAACCATGGCACAGCTCTGCATGCAAAAGCTTTTCAAGGTCTCTTTTACAGACCATACCACCATTGTCATTAAAAGAGTTCAGATGATCTTAGCTTCCAAGCCTGAGGGCAGCATAGATTCCCACCCACCCCTACTCAGTGTCGCTTCCTGCTCTTTCCTTTGTAATTGTACATTGGAAACCATTTCTTTCTTTTTCTCCAATATTTTTTCTTCTTTTCTTTGATTGCAGTAGTGCTTTATTTCATGAGTCCCTGACACAAACAAATAAAGCATTCAGTTCTAGTGATATGGTAATACACTTGGTAAAAACAAGGGAGGGGGGTGTTTTAAAGCTTGGAATTTTCTTGTTTATCAGTTTCTTTATTCTCTCTAGGAATCTTTAGAGAAAGACTTATCTTTGAGACCTATTGAGCCAACTGAATAGAATGGATTCCACAGATCATAGGACTTCTGCTACTTACAAAACAATGTGATGGGCCAATGTACCACCCAGAAACTCTGTATGTAAGCAAAAATAATTAGGAACATCATTTTACATGGATTTTTATTCTTTTCACTGATGAGTTGAAAATTTGCAATTCTGGATAAAAGTTTAAAATCAAACTAATGAATAAATTATTTGAGAAGCAAACCTACACAGATTCACTTATGTACAGAATCCAAAAACACATAGTTTTTGTAAACATAATAACTCAGAATGCTTTAATTATTGTGTTTGTATGAGGAAAAATAAAAACTTTTTTTTGCTATGATTAGAGTAGTTATGTTGCCAAGAATAAAGATGTTTGCCATTTTGCTTAAACAGATGTTCTTGTGTTCTGTTGGCCCTAATTAATTGAAGGAAAGTAGTATTTCTTTGGTGCTTACCAGAATTTCCATAGGGCTTTATAATTTTTTTGTGTGTGTGTGGTACTGGGGTTCCTGGAAGCCCTTCTACCTCCAGGCTACACTCCCAGACCTATTTTATATTTTTTACTTAGAAACAGGGTCTCTTAAGCGAGCACACGCGGCTGGCTTCGAACCTGCGCTATCCTCCTGTCTCCGCCTCCCAAGCCTGGGGATTATAAGAGTGTGCCACCATGCCCAGCAGGGCTTTATAATTTTTAAGTAATATATATAAATTTGGAATTTAGTGATTTTAGAAGAAAATCTGGCCTTTTATAAGGATATAATTTTTATTTAATGTAAATTTCCTTGATTTACAATGCATAGTAATTTGTATTATAGGTATAATTTTTATCATTCATAGTTGGGAAAACAAAACTTCATAGATTCTGGTTTCTTCCATAAATACATATACATACCATAATATTATATATATATATATATATATATATATATATATATATATATATTACACATGCAAAAATATATTGAGAAATATATTTCTTATTGTAATAAATATATTCCTTAATGATTCTTACGTAGTAGCTGATTTTCTATTTATCTAATTATGTGCTGTGACTCATTCATGCTTTTTTAAATTTATATCTTAAAAGACAAATTACTTATATCTTATAATAAAATATCTATAAAGAAAAAAGCATCCAGATCCTCATCTTTGTGATTGAAAATTTAAAAAATATATATAATTATGTAAGATAAAATTTTATATGATTTTGTGAATCAAGGCCCTAAATATGTATACTTCAAACTTCAATTAGATATTGAAGATATTCAGCAATATATGATCTGGCTTTTATCCTAAGACAAAATTTCAAATCTTCGCTACTTTTTTCTATATTGTTTCCAGCATTTCTTTTTCTCACCCTTTATTGCCTCTCCTTTCTATCTTTTCTTCCTTTCTCCTTTATTCTCTTTTTCTTTCCCTTTTCTCTTTTCCTTTCTCTCTCTGGATGACCTTGTGTCATGCTTCTGAAGCAAACTGCATATTGCACACTTATTTTCTCTGTTTTAGTCTTATTTTCTCTTTGTTTATATACATCTTCATTCATCCTTGCCTCATTACCTTTACGAAGACAGCCGACTTACTCGTCTTCCTGTCTTGTGTTACTGTCTACAGCTTCTTCTGAGTTTCATGTAGTTCCACTCTTTTATATCTCTTTGGAAAAATTCTTGTTACCAATCATAACAGTCTACTTTTCATCACTATAATGAAACACCCAAGACAGGTTAACTAAAAAGAATAAACAGTTTACTTAGCTCAAAGTTCTGGAGGTTGAATTGTTTGACACTAGAAGAGTCTGGAGAAAGTGCTACTGGCTGTGTCACATCATGGCACATTAGCAGTCATGAGAGTGATATATCACACCTGAAACAGGAAAACTGAAAAAAATTAGGTCCAGGATCAGGCTTATATAACAATCCTAATGAAAACTAACCAGGGTCCTGGGGAAAATGTCTTAATTATTTTATTAACCTAACAATCTCTCACTAGGTCCCACCTTTTATAGAATCCACCTCCTATCATTATCTTACTGAAGATCAAGCTCCCAAGACATGAACCTTTAGAAAATAAACCACCCTCAAATTATGTTATGGACAGATGTAGAATGTCCCTTGAAGAACTCATGTATTAAGGTTCCGACTTGATATAAGTAATTCAGAAGGGGTTTAACCTCATCTGTGAATAAAACCACTGTGATGTATTTACTGAGTAGTAACCTAGGCAGGTGGGATGTGTCTGGAGATGGTGGGTTTCTGAAGGTGTGGTCTTAAAGACTGTGCTTTTATCTTTGAACCTCTTTGCTCACTTATCTTCTCTACTTCTGGCCTCCACAATGGGAGAACAGAGCCCATGCTCTATTCCTCTTTCTACTTCACACTTTCATGCCTTGACTTTCTCAGATGTAATCCAGCCTGTTATGGACTGATATTTTGAGATCTCAAGCTGTGAGAAAATAAATCTTTATTCCTCTCAGTTTTGTGGTCAGTTGTCTTTTATTATATCAGTAAGAATGTTGCCTAAAAAATTATAACATCAATTAACTTTTTTACCCTTGATGTTTAATGATACATCTCCACTAATTGCTCTCTGCACCATAGAAAGCTGATTAGCCATTATCTTTTATTCTAAAATGGTAAACTGTAGCCATGCAGCATACTATTGCACTTTATCTCTTGTCTATTTGCTTTTGCTCTATATATTTCTGCTATCAGACAGATCCATATTTTTTCATATCAAGTAGGGTCTTATTGAAGTCACTCTCCTAATTGCTAACAAAAGTGGCTACTTCTTAGTTACCTGAATTCTATACACAGTGTTATATTGTTACTGTATCAGTTATTTTAACAACATCTTTCAAGTTCATTTCTATGGTTCTTTTAGTTCTTGGACAATAAAGCATCAGTTTAATTTATTAGTTATTCTTTCTTATCCTGTTTTGTAAGTGTTATATTGTTTTAGGGATCATGTGTTTTTGTTTTTATTTAATTCCACAATCAATCTTCTTCATCTTGAAAAACTTGTATTAAACACTATAGTTGTACCTTTAAGTCAAATATCTCTTCCTATCTCCAGATATACATACTCAACAAGCATATCTAGTTGTACATTCAATAAGAACTTATCCAGCTATTCAAAAGATGGTATCATTTGTCCACTTTTTAAATAATATTATTTATATTTAAAAATTAATTTCAAATGTTTTAATCATCCTGCTATAATATTGAATGACTACTACTTGTAATCAGTTTTCATCTTGATATTACATACTTGTGAATATATTTTTCTGGTGCATTATATATATTTTGGGATGATATTTCATTGGTATTAATGTTTATAAAAATTCATAAATTATGAAAAAGAATAAATAAAATAAACTGTAAATTTATGAGAAAGAATAAATGAAATATATTGTAAAATCTGCCTTCCTTCTCTCTCTATTTCTGTTTCTTGATAAAATACAATTATAGTTAAAGATGCACAAATGTATTATTATATGTATGTAATTATGTATGTGTTTAAATACTGATTAGATTGCTAATTTGGAAAGAAGCAGTTTATCACACCCTTTCAATATTTAAAGTTGCACCAGGCTCCACCAAGGACACATAAAAAGGCAACATGGCAATAAACCTATGAATATCACTGTCCTAACTAAAATCTACTACTTTCTTTGACAAATTTACATTATATCTTACCAAAATGGCAAGCATCATAAATTGCATTACAAAATAAGTAGGCAAAACCAGCACAAACAAAACAAAATTAAAAACCCCAAACTCCAATCCTCAAAATCATAAAACAATATCAAGGACATTTTGCTTATGTGTGGGTAGTTATTCAGTTGAATAAGTGGCTCTGCTAATTGTGGTTCAGTTTACTCACGTGTCTGAGTATCTGCCCACTTAAAATGATATTAACTGAAGCAAAAGGGCAATTTGGTATTGCTCTTTGTGTTTCTTTTCCTTCCAAGTACAACCACATAGTGAAGGTAGATCATAAGGAAAAATGAGTCCAGCTGCAGTGGTGCCTCTATTTCATCACACTTGCCAGCAAGAATAGCCAATACCTGTCAAGTGGCCAGAGCCAGAATAAAAAGGTATTGTAAAGTTACATTGTAAGGACAAGTTCAGGAATAAAGAATATTCACAACTATTTTTTTTTTTAGTCAACCATATGATTGCTTACTTTTCTCTGAGGGTTCTCAGGTCTTTATTTTCTTTTGCCAAAATTAAGTGCCAGGTTATTTGATAAATGCTTTAGTACATGAGTTAATTTAAACTTTCAGCAAATTAGTGAGATCTGTGTTATTCCTATTAGTGATTCCTAACATATATCTTATTTTACAAATAAGAAATTAAGGTTTAGAGAAGACAATTAGCTCAAAGGCGCAGAGACTGCAAATGGAAAACCTGAAATGTGAACCCATAAGGTATGACTCCAAAGATTCATTTTAAATCTATATAGTAATGTCCATGAATGAGCAAGTTAAGTATAACAATACTTTTTATACTTGTTATGCATAATACTTGATGCATCTCCTATTAATTGCTGGTTTTATTATATATAAAGAGAAAATAAAAACATTAATATACTTGTACACTCATATGTTACTGATAAGTTGGGTCCCTCCCCTACGTGATCTCACAGCGAGAACAGAAGGCAGAACCCCAGAAGCCAGAAGCAGAGATATCATGAGAATCCAGGTGCCTCCAAACATCGCGAGACAAACTTCAGAGGTCTCAAGACTAGAGATGTAGCGAATGGGCATGCCTATAAAACATCGGTGCCTCAGATTCGCCACATGACTCAGCCAGCTGATCAGGACCATGCGCAACTCTCCAGACTCATGGCCAGTCGTTCCCTTTCCCCACGGCTGGCCGGTAGACTCCCCGAAGGATAATGGTGTTGGGGCCTCATAAAGCAGCAGTCTCTGATAACCCTGATAACCCGGTTGGTGTTTTTTACCTCCCTCCTAAACTCCTTAACTCTATTTTCAACCTCAGTTACATTTCATTATTTTTTTCAGGTCTAGAGATGAAACCCAAGGGCACTCTACCTCTGAGTTAAACGCCCTGTGCTATTTTTGATTCTTTATTTTGAAACAGGGTCTCACTAAGTTACATTTCTTATTTTTTATTACTAAAATACTTATAATAACATTCTCACTTGCAACAGTGATATACTGTTTGGGTGTTTTTTTCTGTCTCTTGTTTAGTTTTATTTCTAAATTTCTTTTTTGTCAATAAGAAACTCCACAGTAATTTTGGGAATAATAAATAAATCTCAGAAATCTTATGTCATAATCTCAGTTCTAGTGTAATATTCACCTGACAAACAGGAAAACCACAGGCTTCAATCTCTAGCACAAAATAAAAAGAAAAAAATTCATTAAGTCCTTACTACAGGCTATCCATGCTTTAACATTGAAAACTAGTTTAAGCTTGAATGCTTCTGGCATTTTATAATTTGGCTTGTAATCAGCGAGGAGAAAGGAAAAGTAATCACCAAGATGGAGTAGTTTACCATCCCACAATTGGAACAGCAGAGAAATAGGATTTCATGATAACATCAAAACAAAAGAATGCCTAACAAATAACATTCTTTGTAACCAAAGGCTCATGCTACACGAAATTGTAATTTTAAAATTTAAACTCACGAACTCATATGCATTGTATAATCACGTTTACATACTGAAAATTAGATTTGTTTCTCAAAACTGAAACCCAAAAAAGAAAACAACAAAAACTCTTTCAATTACATTACATCTTCTTTTTCCCTTAAAAAGGTAATAAACATAATTTACCAATCCAAGAATTTCTTTGACACTAAAAAACTGACAAATACAATTAACAAAGCAGTTTGAAGAACAGTACTAGAGTATCCATACAGTCACGAGTCCATTGTATTCACTGCACCATGTTTGGGCTTGTGGAAGGTTGGAAATTCATCGTCTTTTATAGCATTTTCAGTGTTCAACAACTCCTTTTGAAGCTATCTGTTGTGTAGAGGCATTTTATAAATGAGTTCAGATAATGATGACTTTTTATTCCTTAGATCAACTAGACTTCTTTGACTTGAGGAACAGAGAAGTTGTCTACCTTATTTAGGGTGTCGGACTCTTCAAAGATCAAAAGCTCTTAGATTGGTGGCTGTTAAGTCCTATATAATAGGATTATTTCCATACCTTGAAATTATGTGGATTAGCAGTGTGATCTCCTATCTGTATGTTCAAGAAAATTCCTACTTTGTTTTTTCTCCATTCTTATTCTCTTTCTAACTAAGAGTTGGTGCCTAGTATAAAGAAGAATAAAGCTTAGCAGTTACTTGCCATGTCTTTCAAATGGGTAGCAATGGGCAGTAGTATTTTTCTAATCACTAGAAAGTTCTCCTGATCAGAGACATTTCCATAGATTAGATTTTCAATTTTTACATGTACTTTTTCGAAGCATAAGTGGCCAGTAATATAACATGCATTTCCATTTTCAATTTGTTGTAACATCATTTTAAAAAATACATTTTCTTTAGTAGTCACATCATGTAAATTTTTACGTAGAAGCCCATTTATGTGAGCAATCATTTTCAAAACTATAGCTTTCTTTCTTTATTCAGTTTTCTTTTCTTTTTTTTTTTTTCTCAGAATTAAGGATGGAAGCCAGGGGAAATCTACCTCTAAGCTATACCCCTAGCCCTATGTCTTATTCTTTATTTAAAACAGGGACTCACTAAGTTGTGGAGGATCTCACTAAATAGCTGACGTTAGCCATGAACCTGTGATCCTCTTTTCTCAGCCTCCTGAGTACTGATATTATAAGCATGAACCACTAAGCCCAGCTAGAACAATAGCTTTTAGAAATAATATTAGTATTATAAGCTTAAATGCTAAGGTAAATATCATCATGATTTATAATGTTTGTTTATTAATCTTTATAACTTCTTGATTTTAGGATAGACTGTGTTTTCTCTTTTTATTATAGCCAGATTTAATCATAGTGCTAAGATAGATTCTACTAAATTAGTAATATTTCATATTGGCATTAGCCATGTTAATATTTGTAAAATCCATAAATAGTCATAAGGAATAAATTAAAAATAATATTTTGAAGCTGGATCACTATTGGCCATCGGTGAGGACCTGATAATTGGTGGTAGAGGATGGCAGATAAAATACTCAGTCCATGTCAAACCATGTTGTAGTAAAGTTAAAGTTTTCACTGGCTATAAACTAGAATAAGATATTGGTGTAAAAGAACACACTTACTGGTACATTAACTTAGGTACTTGAAAAGTGCACAGGAAATAGTAATAATAAAGACTATGAAATTGGATGGCTGTTGATGGGTGCTTTTAATATGTTGGAAAATGCAACACGAGGCTGTGGATGATCAAGAATCCATTTAAGCAGTGTGTGAAAGCCAAAAGCCTTCCTTAGCAGCAAAGAAAGACTTTTACCACCAAAAGCTGGCAGGAAGCAAAGAGGGAGAATCAGATTCAAGACTTAATAACAAAATTGTAGTAGAAGTCTACTGAGTTGAATTCTCAACATTTTCAGGTTTCTCTATTCCAAGAAAAGGGCACTGATTGGAAGATGTGCTAATTGTGGTTAGAAAAAATATACCATTGAGATAATGTGAGAGATTAGTGACCTTTTAAATTCTGGAGGATAGTGTCCATCCCTTTTTGCCCACCCATCCATTTTAATATATGAGAATAAAAAAAGTTTGTTTTATCTATGGATTAGATGCAGAAGCAGAGAGCAATCTTAGAAGTAGAAAAGTTCTTACCAAGCACTAAAGATGTTGGTGTCTTGATCCTGAACTTTTCAGCATTCAAACTTGTGAAAAGTAAATTTCTATTATTTATAAACTACTCAGTTTTGGGTGTTTTGTGAAAGCAGCACAGAACAAAATACTCCCTTGACAGATTTTTAAGGGTAATTTGACAAAGGTAGCAAATCTCTGAAGGACAAATGACATGATAATTAACGAACTCGAGATGAAGGATCACCTGAAGAGAGGAGGGTCTGAGCAACTAGCTGAGCTGAGCCTCATGCACTAGCAGGGCTGCTGGTAGAAAGCAAGCTGGTATAGACAGCGCAGGAGGCAGATGACAGACATCAGTTCTGGTTTCAAGACCCGCGACACCAATAGATCCTAGGCTATTCAAGTTGCCTTTTTGAAAAATATGTTTCCCTAGAAAAAAAGGCCAGAAAAAAGGCCAAATCAGGATTTTGGAGAATCTCTTCTACAAGAGTTAAAACTTTAGGAAACAGGTAGACCCATGTAGATTAGGGCATGCTATGTGGATATCCCTCCTCAACACTGAAGCAGTCATTCAGTTAGGTGCTGTTAGTGAATGTTCCCTCCGAACACCCTAGACCACAGTAGAAGTTGTTGTTTTACCTCTATTTCACTCCTTTCCTAGGACAGCCTCCATGCACACGCATAAAATACTGTGCCTTCTGTCTCAGTTTGGAAAGCTTTGAAGGCCATTTGAGCTGAAGAACTCCCTGGGGAGCACTGTATTATAGTTCACCTTCTTCCTTTGATTGGCTTCATATCTTCAAGTTATTCAAGATGTCATTATTAGTGCAATCTCTAAAGCCTTCTAAAAGCAAATTTTCTCCTCAAAGTTTGCTTTTAAGCCGGTCGTGGTGGCGCACGTTTGTAATCCCCGCGCTTGGGAAACAGAGACAGGAGGATCACTCAGGTTCGAAGCCAGCCGCACGCGCTGGCTTAGGAGACCCTGTTTCCAAATAAAAATGTAAAAATAGGTCTGGGAGTGTAGCCCGGAAGTAGAAGGGCTTCCAGGAAACCCAGTACCACCAAAAAAAAAAAAAAAGTTTGCTTTTAGGTATATAATCTAAAATCTGCAACTAATACTAATTTAAAAAAATATTGGTATATTGTAATCATACATCTTAATGGTACAAAATGGTACAGGCATACTTGCACACAAATGCTGGTGAGAATGTGTAGAAGTGAAAACTCTAATATATTGTTGGTGGGATTGCAAATTCCTTCAACCACTTTGAAAAACAGTATGGAGGATCCTCAGAAAAATGGGAACAAATTTACCAGATGATCCAGCAATACCACTTCTGGGTATCTACCCAAAATAATGGAAACAAAACTACCAAATGAATGCATGTATATCTATGTTTATAACCACAAAATTCACAATTGCCAAACTATGGAACCAGCCAAGATGTCCATCAACAGATGAATGGATTACAAACTATGGGTATGCAACTAATTTTTATACTTACCAGTTAGTGAAAACTTAATCAGTCTTCCCTTATTATTTAGTCTTCTATAATCCACATTATATATGTTTCATAATTCATTGAATCATTTAATTTGTTTTATTTTTTAATCTTACAGAGCCTGGTGCTCTGAGCATTTCTAGGCAAGAGATTTGGTATTGTACTTTAATCTAAATTCTAGATCTTTTTTATAAACAATGTATAAAGTCTTGGTGGTCTCATTGGCTTCCTTTTAAAAATGTGAATACCTTCCTAAGTCACAGTTTTCATGAATGTTAACTAAAAAAAATAAAGAATTTATTTTAATATTATTAAAAGTTACTGTACATAACCTCTAAGTCTCTCATTCTAGTTTTATTCACCTTTCCTGAATTATGTCTACAAACTTAATTAACAACTCATATCATCAAGAAGACCTCTGTACAATGTCTTTCATAGCATCATCATTTAATGGTCGACTTCTCATCTCATTCATTTATTTTTTAAATTTGAAACAGAGCTTGCAACTGATGCTGGAGAAAACTGACAAACCTTTTAAACTGAGTCTATCAAAGATTTGACTTTTAACTGAAACTTTAGTCTGCTCAGGAATATTTTATTAAAATATAATATAGAAAAGTATGCAAAATGCACAAATTCTAAAATTAAAACTCATTGAATTTTACATATAAAAACATCAGAACAATCACTACAAATATTTATATAAGACATTTCCAGCAGAATTTATTCATGTGCCCTTACCATTCATCTTCCTTTCCAGAGGGGATTATTATTCTGACTTCTATCACCACAGATTAGCTTTGACCATTTTTGAATTTCATAAAAGTGAAATTATAAAGTACATATTCTTTTTCTCTCTAGTTTTTCTCTCATTATGTATCTGTGAGTCTCATTCATTCAGAAGTGGTTTATTCTATCATATTGCTGTGAAGTTGTAGAGTGTGGAAAAAATATGTTTTTGTTTCTACAGAATGGGAGATGTTTAAATAAATTTCACTAGAAACTTGAGATTCTGGGCTTGGAGCAAGTGATGGGAAGTTAATTTGCAGTTGTATAGATGGAGAGAGAACTTCAGAAAAATTTACCTTACACCAGAGGTATGGGTTTATGTTTCAAGAGAAAAAGAAGCCAAAGATGTTGGCATTGTCTCTTGGTTGTAAAATATGGAAGCATCTGGGACTATTCGGCTCTTGGAGAGATTTCAATTACATTCCAAAAGAACTTAGGATCCTTCCCATGCATTTACTAAGAAGAAACGCTTTTCTTCCTCTTTTTTTTTTATTATTAGTGCATTGTAATCACATATCTTAATGGAGTACAAGATGGTAGAGGCATACATACATACATCTCTCAATTATCCTTACCCAATTCCTACCCCATTCTTTCCCTCCTCCCTCCTGTTAATGTTTGGGCTAGTGATTGACTTTGATATATTTGTGAATGTACATGATGTACTTTAGGAAGTTTTTCTATTTCTCCCCTCATCTCCCTCAGTCGTGTCACTTATTTGCTTATCGATAGTTTTTTCTTCTTCATCTAGAGTTCCCCTTATGACCTATTTTCTTAGCACCCACTTATTAGAGAGAAAATCCAATTTCTTACATTTTATGAGTTACTAATCTTACTTAGCATAATGCTCCCCAGTTCCATCCATTTTTCTGTAAATGACATGATTTTGTTTTTCTTTATGGCTGAGTACAATTTCACTGTGTATATATCCCATAATTTTGTAATCCTTTAATCTGTTGATGGAGAATTTCTCCTCCTTTTGAGAGAAAAAATCTCCCTTTCTCATATACATAAATACAGAAAATCTAGAGTCTTCATTTTTTGCCTATAATATATAGTTCAAAATGGTTTTATCCAAGGACACTTGACCTGAAGTAAATAAGGAAGGACACTGACCCCAGAAGTAAGAATTGTGATAGGAAGGACAAGAGAGCATTATTTGCTAAGAGGTCAATGATAATCACTGAGTGAACCAGAACTAAATGATTTTTGTATGCATTTAGGATAAAATTGGTAAATATTAAAATCACAACATTGTATCCCATTCAATAAAAAATAACAATGTATTTTTTATACTACATTTGGTGCATACTTAGATTGTTTGCAATTCATGACTATGATGAAGAAAGCTAATAAGAACATTCTTTTACATTTATTTTGGTGGTCATGAGCTATCATTTATGGAAGGATAAATAATTAATAGCAAAATGGCTGGATCACAGGCCATTTTTAGCTTTTATACATATTGCTAAATAGCTTTCCAAAGTGATTTTTACCAAAAGGTACTCCCACCAAATAGGCAACTCTTAAACTTTCTTCACATTCTTAGCAACATTTATTCATTCTACTTCTGGTATAAATAAATAAATGAATAAATAAATAAATAAATAAATAAATAAAAGAAATGTGTTCTGTTTGTATTTTTCTGGTCTTTTTAAACCTATGGTTTGATGTTTTTAAATAATTCGGAAAAATTCTCAGCAGTGTGTTCATTAAATATTATACTTTATCTAATCTTGCTCTTCTTCCCTTCTGAGATGTCAGTTTTAGATCACAGCTAATTGAAAAAATGGGCCATATTTCATTTTTTTGTCACCCATGCAGGTGTTCTTTTTGACAATGGTTTTCTTACTCTTCCCATAAACAGTAAAGTCCATTTTGACTTGGTTAATTGAATAGCTTTGAACATCAGGTGGTTATGGTGCCAGCAAGAGTTTGAAAACAATGTAAGCATTGGAGATTAATATTTCGTGTGCTTAGAATCATGAAAATATCATGTGAGCAAATATTTATTAACCTCTTGGAAAATAAAACATTAGAAAGAGGAGGAGCAAAGTGCCCACCTACCATCCTAGGGTCTGCCAAATAGCAGGCATAAGATGCTTTATTAGTTGAGATAGCCACTAACTGATCTACCATGTAACTGCAGATATATGAAATCTAGCTCAATGAAGACCACACAAGTCTGCACAGAATCAAATAACCATTCAATAAATCAACACAATTTCAGGAAAACAATAAATGGCCGTTGTTTCACACCCTAAGCTTGAATGAAGAGGTTGCTTAAAAAGTCTAGTTTTCTCTGTTCCTCACATGTTTCTATATTCTCAGTTCTCCTTCCCATTCTTAATTTTGTTATGTAATTCAGAGTATCTTTCAATTTATTCCTTTTTATATCAGTTATTAAATCTATCCAATGAGTTTAAAATTTTAAATATTAAGTATTTCAATTTTAGAAAGTCCTTTTATTTCATTTTATTATAAATGTCAATATATGTTAAAATTCTTCATTCACTTCATTCATTTTCTCATCTTTATTTACCTTTAATATGTTCATGATAACATTTTAGTTATCTCTATTAAAACTAATCTCTGGACCATGTTAGGGTCTGCTTCTATTGTTTATTCTTTCCTTTAATTTTTTTAGAAATATTATGCCATACTTTTTTTTTAAAAAAAGGCTATATATGTCTAGGTAATATAAGCCATGTTTCGGGATAGGTTGGGGGGGGAAAGGTGTGTGGTGTGTGTGAAGTAACCCCCCACCCCCACCAGACACACAGACAAACAGAAAAACCCGTGGATTCTTGTCCTAAGCTAAGAATAAGTATTCATCGCTTGGACAGCTGTTGAAGATTAAAGTTTATTTGAAAGATAGAAATACAGAAAATAGAAATACAGCCCCATGCCAAGATGGCATGAGGGGATGACTCGAATGAGTACACCAAAGGGCTTACACGTGGACTTGGCCTTTTTTATACCCATGATCTCCATCTTGTTCGCGTGACTCTGACGTGAACGTCCCTGTAAGGTATCTCCCCTAGCAAGGTGGGGTGAGGTGTCTCCTTTCATAGAGGGCGAGGAAAGGTCAAACCCTGCCCCATCCCCCTTAGATCATGTAGATCTGTCTTTCGAAAGAGGAAGCCCTAGCTCTCCTCTATTGACTTGTTAAGTACTTTGAGCTAGGTTGATTTACACTGGAATAGCTGCCTGTTGTTAGGCCCAAACCAACCAAGTCCTTTCTTTATCCATGTCTGCCTCCATTGACACAACTATTTTGAAATATACCAATTATTTTCTTTTGAAATATATTAATAATCAGAGCTTTCCTAAATCTTTCTAGGTCATTCCCCATACTGGCACAAGCCATCCTGGGAGATTCTCAACTTTCCTCTCATAATAAGATAGAATGGTCACCAGGTGTGGTGGCTCATGCTTATAATCCCAGCATTCAGGAGGCTGAATGCTCAGTGAGCATTAAATTAAAGAATAAAAAATAGTGGACGGGGGTGTAGCTTGGAGGTCGAATGCCCCTGGGTTCCATCCCCAGACCTGAAAAAAAAAAAAAAAAAAAAAAAAAAAGAATGGTCTTCTATTTAAAGAATAGGCCGAGAACAGGAATGAGTTCTACTTTCAGTAAATGTTTAATATAAATATTTCCCTTAACTTTAAGCTCCTTTAGCCTTTCAGATAATCAAGGTCCACAAATGGGCAGATGTAAGAAGAGGAGACTGATTGGATGTTTAATGCAGACTATTTCTTACTCATGCTGTCCATATGGCTTTGACTTCTAGACTAGCCCTTAGTTCTCCAATGACTCAATTATAAAAACCCAGCTTTATTTTTGGGGGGTTGCCTTTAATTTTCAATTTATGTACCAAAAATGTAAGACATCAAACATAATAATTGTTTTAATGAAAATTTATGTCCTCGGGAATGAAATTTTTACACTGTCATCAGACTTAAGTATTCTATTTAAACAAAAGTTAGTTTGTCTTTTTTATTGGTATATCAAGCATTTTCCTATAGGTGTGTGTGTGTGTGTGTGTGTGTGTGTGTGTGTGTGTGTGTGAGTAAATGCTTGAGAATTTCCAGGAAGAATAAACTTAAAGACTGAAATCTGCTTTTTAAGTTCTTGGGAAACAGAAGTAAGCAAATCATTTCAAAGCTCAATGTTTATGTCAAGCACCTCATTCATTCACTCAAAAATATTTATTAGCACTCATTATGTTACAAACATCACTCTAAGAAGTGGCAATACATCAGTGAACAAAACAAACATAAATCCTTTTCTTGTGAGGTTTACAATGAAACAGGGGAAGTAGATAATAAACCATAAAGAGAATAAATAATGAATAAATATGTCACATAAACATGTTATATAATGTTAGATCATGATGAGTGCTATAAAAATAAGCAAGTAAGCTAAGGAGGAGTAGAAGTATATAAATATTCTATAAGATAAATATGAGAGAGGGAGTGAGAGAGAATGAGAATGAGAATGAGGCAGTGGAAAAGAAACAGACAAAGATATGGAGATATATGAATTCAGCTGGATGGATGGGTGGCTGTATTTGGTCCTCATTATTTGTAGATACCATATTTGCAAATTTATTTACTTTTTAAAATTTATCCATAACCCTTAAAAAATTACAAACAATTAATATGGCACTTTCATAATCATTCATAGAAATGCACGGAGTAGCAGAAAAATGGAATCAACCAACACAATATTAGTTCCTAGATCAGGTCAAAGAAGCCAACACTATGTCTTATTGTTTTAACTCTTTATACTTGACATATCTCCAATTTAGAGTCCATTTCATTTCCCTTTTCCCACCCTTTTGTAATTTTTTGGCTATATATTTTACTGTTTAAATATGCTCTGAAACATAGTATAAGGTGCTGTCTAGTGTTACTAAGTGAAAAATGTTAGTGATGTGCTCTATGAAAAAATACATGTATTATTCAAATTTTGCTAAAACATGAGTCATGGTATTGTTGGCTCTGAATACAAAGCTAATGAATCAATAATAAAAAGTTAAAAAGCTATCTTTAAACAGAAGCACACATAAGTATACTGACTAATACATGGGAGTGTTGTGACTAATTTTTAACCCTGTTTCCCATAGGAGCAATGGTTCAGTATTTGCTAATTCAGTGTGCATGGTGAATTTATAGAGCATTACTACCATATATAACAAAAATCAAATACATATGTGTATATACAGAAAAGAAAAAATGAGAGATTTATTACAAGAAATCAACTTTCCTACAATATCGAGGGAGGTGGTTAGGCTAGGGAAGTCCAAGATCTGTAGGGATGTCATAAAGGATAGTCAAGAAAATGTCAAGACAGAAGCTGAAGCTGCAATCTATAGCCAGACTTTCCTCTTCTTTAGAAAAAGCTCAATTCTGTTAAGTACTTTTAAGTGACTGAATCACACTCTCCCAGATTATCCAGGATAATCTCCTTTACTCAAAATCAACTGACCCCAGATGTTAATCACATCTACAAAATATCATCACAGCAACACTTAGATTACTATTTGATTGAATAACTGGGTACTAGAGCCTAGTTGAATTGACACATAAAACTCAGTATTATGAGAAATAAATCTGAAGATATCTGAGAGAGGAGGATTCCGGGTAGAGAAACAGCCAGTGAATCATTATAAGAAATATTTTTCTTCTTACTCTGAAAGAAATAGAGATTTGTGGCATGATTTTGAGTAGAAAAAGATTATGATCTGATTTATATTTCAACATGGTCAATTTGGCTATGGCATTTACAGCAGACTGAAGGAAAACAAAGGTAGAAACTAGTAACAGAGTTAGGTAATTAAAGTCTTTGATCAGAATGATAACAGTAATGGTGATGAGAAATGATCACATTCTGGATATACTTTGTAGTTAGAAAAATATCTAGATAAAGGAGGAGTGGTTGAAAGATAGTAGTCAAAAATGGCTTGATGAGTGAGTAACTGGAAAAATAAAGTTGCTTATAACTAAGATGGAAAATGCTCTAAAGAAAGATGACTTGGATTGAGGGAGAAATCAGAGATGCAGATTTGATATATCTTTTGATGACTACAATGAGAAATATTGAGAGGTTGTCTGTATAAATGTCTGTAATTAAATAGCCATAGTTTGATATTAATTTTGGAGTCCATCTTACATTAATTATTTAATTTTTTAATTGAATGCTATTTCAAGAGAAATAGGCAAAAAAGGAAACCACTTAAGGACTAAGTCCTAGAATATTTCAGTGTTAAAGAAACACTAAAATTAATACATTTAGTAATATATTAACAATAAATGTAATTATAAATAAAATGTTGAAAATTTTGGGAAAAGACCCAAGAAATGGGATCACATGGAAGTCAAATAGAGAGTTTCTAAGCGAAGAGGACAATCAAGTGCTCACATTCTGCTGATATTGAATGGCAATCACTTACTAAATTTAACAATGTAGATGCCATTCCTGTCTTGATTAATCTAAATCTTTATTATATTGGTTTTGAGGAAGTAGAAGGAAATAGACAGATAGGGAAGAGGCCTCGTAGAAAAAAGTTAATTTCCTGAGGGGCGAGGAATACTAATTAATTCCAAGGCTCCCAAAAGAGATCAGCTCTTCCAAGGTTCAGAGATAAGAACGACCAAAGCTTCACAAAACCATCTGTTTACTAATCAACAAACCCAGGAGACATCACTGGAGCAAGTCTGACACTCCTACTGAAAGGAGACCCTTCAAAGGACATGCAAATGACACTCCCACTGAAAGGAGACCCCTCAAAGGACATATTGCAAATACCCTATGCAAATTCTGAGAGCTGCTTCCCAGAATCCCAAACTCCAAGCAATAGTGGACATACAGACATATATAAACCCTAGCACTGTCACCAATACAGTTACCCACTCTGGGAACCCCTCCCCGTTGGGGAGCTTTTCTCTCTCTCTCGCAGGTCACATTAGCTTTGAGAGAAAGAGGGGTGCAATTGAAGGCACTTGGCCCGGGCTACACTCAGGTAGTGACCTGAAGGCCTCTGCTGGACATCAAGGCCGACCAGGGCCCCTAGGGGTGACCTGCACTTTCTTTCTGGCAGATCGCGTGGAACTGGGAGAAAGCAGCTTGCAACTGAAGGCATTTGACTTGGGTTACCCTCAAGTATTGTCGTGAAGGCAGCTGCTAGACACCAGAGTCCTTACAGCCCTAGAGGTGTTCTGCCACATTCCCTATTCGTTTCTGGTAGATCGCGTGGACTTTGGGAGAAAGTAGCTTGCACCTGAAGGCATTTGTATTGGGCTACCCTCAGGTATTGTCCTGAAGGCAGCTGCTGGACTTCAGAGTTCCAATAGCCCTTCGGGGTGGTCAGCCACTTTTCCCTATTCCCTGCTGCTTCCAATAAACCTTTTACTCCCCTTCCTGTGGTCTGCGGGTGTCATTCTTAGCTCACCGTAGACAAGAACCCAGTAAGGAAATGCAAAGTTTCTTCTCAAGAAACTCCGTTTCATCTTAAAGAAATGCAGGGTTTCTTCTCAAGAAACCCCCATTTCAGTTTTAGGAAATAATGGTAAGAAAGGATATATACACAAGGAATGAAAATGACTCTCATAGTTTTGCTATAACATATAGATAATACATCTGTTTGGAAACATGGAAGTTTTTATTATTACTTCCAGGAGATAACCTCCTTCAGGGCCAGAATCAGCTTATCATTGCTACATACTGGTCTTTGGATATGTTCCATATTTTAGCAACAATGTGTTTGTACATATAGTTGCTGGTAACTAACATTATCTCCATCTTTTAAATATCCTCTCTTGCCCATTCCATCTGTGTGTGTGTGTGTGTGTGTGTGTGTGTGTGTGTGTGTGTGTGTGTGTTACTGGGAATGGAACCTAGGGGCATTCTACATTTGAGCTACACTCCAGCCCTATTTTTTTTTCTTTATTTTGAAACAGGGTCCCACTGAGTTGCAAAGAACCTAAGTAGCTGAGGCTGTCCTCCAACCGCAAACCTCCTGTCTCAGCCTCCCAAATGCTGGGATTACAAAGCATGTGCCACCATGCCTGGCTTCCATTTCATCTTGTTAAAGTAAACATATTAATAAATCATCTCATAATTGTCTTTGTTTCATGGAATTCTCCCTTTTTCTTTAATTACACACTATTTAAAATATAAGTTTATGCTTTCTTTTCTATTTAGTCAAATTCTCATCTGTAAACTGTTTCTATTCTTCTCTTATGTAACTGAGAGAAGAACAGTTTTCTTCTTTATCTTTGTATTTCTCATAGCACTAGGATGAAACCTTGTGAAAAGCAGGTTTTGAATACTTGTTTACAAGATGAATGCATAAACTAATATTAGAGTTCCTATTTTTTAGATAAATTTGTATTTGTGAAAAAAATGGGCAAAATACTAACACATAATATATTTAGTATGTGCTTTAACTAACCTCCATATCAAAAAAGTTTAAAAATCATCCCAACCAGCTTTCATTCACATTGCTTAAGAAATTTTTCCATATTTTATTTTGAAAAATATCTTCAACCTTTAAATCAGACTCCCCATTTAATCTCTCATTTTAAGCAATAGCTTGATGGCAAGGTTAACAACCTCATTTTCTGCCTTTTTAAAATTAAGACCAAATTCATTGGTATGATTTATTAATGACAATACTTCTTTTAATTTTTATTATAATATCTTTGTAGATAGTATAAATGAGTGTCCAAGAATTACATTTTCTTTTTTATGTGATATAAATGCATATAGTAGGCATAGAAAAGAAGCCATGAAAGAGATAAAAACTTTAGATGTGCATATCATTTTGTTTACTTAAAAACATAAAATTAGTACTACACTGTTTCAATTATTGTAGCTTTATAAGGTTTGAAATCAGAAAATGTGCATCTTCTAGCTTTGTTTTTTTTTTTTTTTTGATATTGCTTTGGGTATTTAGAGTTCATATTTAATGTTAGGATAGATTTTTTCTTAAAAAATATGTGATAGTTTCACCATAAAAAAAAAAGAAAACGTATCCTCTGGTAAGAAAGAAAGCAAAAAGAAATATTGAAATGTTATCTCTAAGTGATCAAAAGTTTGATATCAGACAAATGAATCTATTATGTGAGATTATCATTGTTAATTTTGGATAAATTGCTATAATATTAGATGTCAACCACTAAGCCAAGCATGGGAAGGAGGGATAGGCAGGGAATGGGGTGGGTTGTTGGGTAGGGGCTAACTGGGCGATGTGTGCATGCATGCCTACACAAGTTTTTTTATGCCATTATGATGTATTAATACAGTGCACCAATAAGAAATTTTAAAAAATCCATAAAATTAAGACTGCTTTAACAGTATGCAATGTTAATGCATCCTCTATTGTATACAGTCATGTGAATCAAATTTATTTGTTTTCTCTGATTAGAAATAGAATATGGCCAACTTAAACTGATGTTTAGTAGAAAGAAACAGAGAAGCAGGAACTCATGATGCTAAGGAAACATGACCTCAACAAAATAGTGAGACTTCCCTTTAGAATACCATCAAATGTAATTAATCTAATTAATCAACAATTTCAAATTAAGAGACCCATTAACTATAGATAGATAGCAAATTTGAGGCTATTAAAGTTTACCTTTGTGTGTCAGGAGTAGCTTCCAGAAAATAAGAAATTATATAGAGCTAGGGAAAATACTTTTAGAAATAGAAGTCAAAAGCATATTTTGGAAATACTTTGTATTGTAAAGTAGATTATTTACTATATATTTACTATTTAATTTCATATTGATGATTTTTAGTGAGAATTCCTTTTGTTTTTTATTAATTTGTTTATACACCAGATAACTTATTCCTGGGATGTTTGCATCATGTACTTGACTAAGCACTAGGGATAGTGATCAATGACAGAAGTACTCACGTTCATGGACCTTTTAATTCAACAAGTATGAAAACATACACAAATAATTACAGCATAATGTATTTGTAATTCATAAATATTTTGGGACAAACACAGGAAATATATTTTATTGAGAAGTACTTTTAACTATTAAAAATTATAAATTGCAAATTTGATCCATGCCAGTCACCAAATCATTTTAACTTACTAATCATTTTTAATCATTTTTAATATTTTATAAGATTTGAAACACTGATCTGAAATAAAAAATTTGAAATCCAGTTACCATTTTTTAAGATTCTTAGTGTCTGGGAAAAAAAGCAAATTTTTTTTTGTTAGCACTTCTTCAGTTCTACAAAATGATAAATAGTAGAATATTACTGGAGTTTAAATATTTCTGAGAGAACAATTCTTCACTCCCTGCTGTTTACAAGTAAAACACTGTCTACAAATAATACATTACATTAGCTGTCCTCTTTATCATAAAGCCATGTTGAATACTTGTAACATTTATAAAAAGACACCAACTGATTGCAAGATGAGCATTACCCTTGAGCAAATTATGAACACATTTATTTCAGTCTTATGCGTTTGAAACTAATTTTCTGGTAATATCAAAAGTGTTCATAGAATTAATTTCCTGTCAGTTCAGCAGTATTCAAGTGAATATTTTATGATTTTGCATTAGCTGTATTTGTCTAGAGTTGTGACATGATCGAGTCATTCTCTGAGGGAAATACATTAATAATTAAACTCTGTCCGATGTAGAGTGCTAAAGATGACAGCATAATTGTACATTTCCAGAGACCATTTCACAAGGCAAAGGAGGAGAATTGCCCTGCCACCATTTAAATGTCAATTTAGAATTTCTTTCTAAACTAAAACAGTGCTTTCGAAAAAAGAAAAAAAAAAAAAAAAAAAAAAACAAGGTGTGGGAGGGGGAGAATTGATGTCAAATATGGAAACAGTTTCCTTTACTTTCTTTTTACTTTAAAATGTGAGCTAAATGCAAATAGCCTACTTCACTATTTCCTTCTCAGGCTGAATAAACTGTCAGAAGTTCTTTCTTTTGGCAATATAGCATCATCAACGGTCTTTGAACCAGGATTGTTTAAATGATAAATACTACTTACATAGATTATCTCCAAAGAAAATAGTGAAGCTGACATAAGAAACTTTGATTGGTTTCAGCTCCTACATTTGAGATTTGTTAAACTTAGATAACTTTCGGAATAATTTAAGATTTTCATCTACTTTCCAGTCAAATAGTTGGGGATGGATCACTATATGTGTTTTTATTTATGTTTCCTCTTCTGATTCTTAAAATTTCTGAGATATATTACATTTCTGAAAACTCACATCTGTATTTTCTACCTAGACAAATTGGTTAAGAATTATAACTGGAGAAAACTTAATAAAATTGAACTCTATGGAAGCTAAGACTAGAAGCATGGAAATATTTCCAAGATAATTTTAATTGAGGCTTGCTGTTGAATAGACTCAACGTTTAACGTGTGATGAACTTCTGTTTATTTCAGACACTTTTTCAGAAGCAATAGGTCTCCATTCTTAGCTAATATTGATAGAATAATTACATAGCTTTCAGAAAATCCTACTTTATGAAATTTATCCTAAAGAAAAATCACTGATTTGACCACAGTGCACTCTATGTTATCTGTGTTTATAAAGGAAAAAATGAAAGTTAGTTTAGGTTAATGACTAAAAATAAAAAAAAAAGTTTGCTAAATCAATAGAATGTATCTGTGTTGTTAAATATCCTAAAGCTATAAATACAAACTTTCAGTGACCAAGAAACTGTTTATTCTTCTACTTTTTTTCATTTGTTGGTTTATTCATTCCACAAATACTCATTTAAGGCATAATAAGTGCCAGCCATTGTTCTTGATAATGGAGATAGGACAGTGGAGATGATAATTGCTGTAGTTTAATAGAACTAGCCTCCTAAAAGAGAAAGTATGAGAATAAAGATGAGAAGATATGGTGTTCCAGAATGTATTGAAAGTTGTGAACAATCAACTGAAGCGTGTATTGGGCATATGCTTACTCAGATCACTTGTCAATGAAGACGTCTGAGAATTGAAAATGAGTTTGGCTCTAACACATCTGGAGGTAAGGGATTGTGAAACAAAAGTCTGAAGTGGAGACTGGCCCGTAATTTGGTGTGACTGAGATGCCACAAGAAGGCAGGACTGATGACAACAGTAGAAAAGAGTCCAATCAAAGAAAAGGTCATAGAGGAGCAGCCAGTAGTATTTGGTGTATAGGGCTCTGGGAAGAACTTAGGACCTTCCCTTAATCAGATGGGCAGTCACTGGAAAGTTCTCAGCAGAGGGTTAAAATGGTCTGACTTTTGATATAATGCTTTCATGGTTAGTGGATTGTATACAAGCAGTTTAAAAATTAGTCTATAACATTTATAATAATGAGCAATGAGGCATGTATTCCAGCTCTGGGTACTGTAAAACCACAATTAACAAAATCTCAATCTCAGGATACTCAGTGGTTGGGAATTGTGATTCCTATTTTTATTTTGCTTTTTCAGCATCAACTTCTAGAAGAAACAAGCAAATGACAAAAATATCCCTGGGCAATTTTTGGAATTGATTCAGAAAAAATATCTTCCAGACCATATTATGCTGTCAAAACACATCCTTACCTTTCTCCTCTTTCTACATCTACATTTGCTCAACCATGCAGGAGTTGTCAATGCTTTAAACAACCAAGAGAGCCTAGGTTGCACTGTGATTGTTGTCCTAAACAAATTTAAAAAGAAATGCCAAACAGAGAAATTTAGAATTATTTCTCAACATTTGGGAGTTAAGCTAAATTTTACAAAAACATATAATTGATTAACATCACTTAATTTGAAAGATGGTAATTGAAATTACTCTATAGCTCCTAATTTTCTTTCCAAAGTATAATAAATGCACAGTAGTCACAAAGTCTACCATGAAATGTGGAAGACAAATTTCTAATTATTTCATATAATAGTTTGTTTTAAAAGCAACATAATCAACAAGCAAATGCATTAACAATCCTCAAAACATTCATTTATGATTAAAATCTGTAGTAATAAAACAATATTAAATATCTTTTTCATGCTAAAGACCCTTTGGAGCCATTTTGAAATTTCATCATAACAAAGCTATATTTAAAGAGACCCTAACATGTGCAAGCAGAATATAGACACATGTCTTTACTATAATTTCTAATGAGAAACATTTATTTTATTAACCTATTCTTATTGTATGTACTTCACATTATTGTAAAATTAGAATATTTCTGAATGGGATATTGTACCCATCACCCTACATACCAATTAATGAAGTTTTGCTCTGTATGAACCATATATTAGGTTTTGAGTAATCTATATAAATTCATAGTTCTAAAAAGAGATTTTTATTTTCGAGTTATAACAAAGAATGGATATATTTCACAAAATTTTTAAATCCTCAGAAGGAATTTTTACATTAAAATTATCTTTGTCTTAAAAGTATAATATTTTTCTACTGTGATACTAATGGTACATACTAAGTATTATCATTTTATTTTAGAAATAGCATAAGGGCAATAGAATTATTGTAGCCAGAGTAAGGGATCAAATGACAGTTCAGGAAACTCACATCAGCATCTTTCACACCTGCTGTTTCCTAGGTTTTACTTGAAAACCCTTCATTTTTAAAGCCTTCCTGATACATCTGTGCTGCTTCTTTGCACCTCTGACAGAGCTTCACCCCTGATCTTTCATCTGGCCAGATCACTTAAACACATATATTTTTTTTTAATGAAGAAAATAAAATAGCACATTTTTTTTTAAGTTTTAAAGATAGACAGGTGCAGTGGAACATGCATATAATCCTAAACCTTGGGAAATTGAGACATAGGATCATAGGTTCAACACCAACGTGCAGTAACAGAGCAAGACCCTCTTTTAAATAAATAAATAAATAAATAAATAAATAAATAAATAAATAAATAAATAATAAAGGCAGTAGTTGCAGTATAGCTCAGTGGTAGAATACCCCTGACTTCTGTCCCCATTACAAAAAAAATCAAAGATATAAATATGCTCAAAATTTAAATAACTTTCTCCTTTCTCCATGACACTTCAAGCCCAAGGTGAACTCCTCCCTAAGTATAAACAGTGCTTGTCTTTTATGTGACCTGACAGAATTTTCTTTTGTATGCATATGTATATAAGTTTTAAGTATTCTTTGTCTAGACTATAGAGACTATTATGTGTATTGCTCTGTATTCTTTGTCAAGATTATAGAGTATTATTTGTATTGCTCTGATCTTTCTTTTTTCATTTAGCAAGATACAGTTTGGCTGCCTTTTCACATCATGTATCTATCAACTTTCTTAAAAAGAATGACTATTCTATTGTATGGATATGCCAAATTTATTAAGGATATTTCTCATTACTTTTGAAAATATTCTTTACAGCCGGGCGTGGTGGCACACGCTTGTAATCCCTGCGCTTGGGAGGCGAAAACAGGAGGATCTCGCAGGTTCGAAGCCAGCCTCGCTGGCTTAAGAGACCCTGTTTCCAAATAAAAACATATAGGTCTGGGAGTGTAGTCTGGAGGTAGAAGGGTTTCCAGGAACCCCAGTACCACCAAAAAAAATAAAAAATAAAAAAAATTCTTTACAGCATCTATTAGATATATACTTTTTCTTCTTCCTGAAGAATGTATAGATATTTATAATTATATTTGTTCACAATTTTTTATTTATTTTTAATATTTCTCAGGTTTTCATGTTAATGTCACTCTTTCTATAAAAAACTATGTAGTGCCTTTCCTTTGCTCTGTGTTTTGAAAAACATTTAAACACTTAGAAGTTTCTGTCTATGAACATGCACTAATATTCCATATGAATGCTTTTAATGTATTATTTTGAGGCTGTCATCTCTACAATAATTTTCCCAATTTTTTTATGTAACTTGGGTCATGTTCAGTGAACAACTGTGGTGTTTTATATTTTCTTAGATCAACATTTTTTCCTTATAATTAGTGGGTTAAATGTTATTTACCTTTGATTGAATTACATTGTTAAAGTTTTTAACTCATTTTTTTATTTTCTTACTGATTTTGTGCTTATTCTTCTTTTCTTTTTGCTTTAGAGCACTCTCTCAACAAAAGTGCTAAATTCCTTGCATTTAGTATTGTGCTCTCTGGAAAAAGTAAGGGGCTGCATGGTTCTTAGTGAACTATCCATACCCTGACAGCCCTTGCAACTAGAAAACAGTCCTATACTGATTTACAATTTTGTGACTCATTTCTGACCTACCAAGGACAGTGCTGTCGCAAATAAGAAATTTAGTAATCCTCCTTATGTCTCTATTCCAGGAAAATATAGTACTTCAGACCTCTAGAGGTCTCTGTATGCTCCCTGTGCCTGTCCTTGGTTTGGTCTATTACGGGATTTGACAGCTACTCATTAAAGGTTAAAGTTTTGGGTTATGAACTCCTCCTTCTTTTATTGGTAAGGTTTATTTTTATTTTTTTTAGTTTTCTTACTGATATTTATATTTGGCTTTAAGAAGGAAGCAGAATGATGCTTTTATTGAGTCATATTCAACACTGTCTTACTTTCTTTTGTCTTTAGACATTAAACATGATTCCATCATTTCATTCAGGTCTTTCAAAAGCCTTTCTCAACCTTGCTAGGTTAAGAAAGATGTTCTTTAAATATTTACCAAAGTTTCTTGCACCTTTCTTTTTTATCTCTCATTCTCATCCTATATACTTTATTGTTTGCTTATATTTCCCCAAAAGTTGCCAAAGTTAAAGATCAAGGTTAATGACAAAGCCAATTTTTACCATTCTATTTCTAAGACAATGCCTAGCATATAGTAGCTTCTAATAAATAACACTTGATGGATGAATAATTTTACTCTGTTGTTTTTTAAATTTATTTATCAAATTATTTATAGCACACCAGACAAACTTGTTTTTACTCTTTGAAAATGAAACAATTTTACACTTTGGTGAGGGAAGTCTTTGGGTATTAAAGTGATCTATTTCAGATATTAGAGAATGTTGCTGATTTTGGACCACCAAAAGAGCCACTTCACCCCACTCCCAAACACCATCACCTACCATGCTAGAAACAGAACAGACATTTTTCCTCTGGATCACAACACCTTCATTTTCAGTGATATCTCACACACACACACACACACACACACACACACACACACATCTCTTAAATGAATACATATTTTAAATTACCAGCTACCCTAAGAGTAGCCTTGGAAGATGGATGACTAGTCTTTCAATACAACACCACCACTGACTAACTCTATGACATTAAGCAATTTGCTTAACCTCTCTGAATTGATTAGTTTCTTCATGTATAACACAACCATAGTAGCTTATTTACCCCATATAATTGTGTGAATTATGTGTGATATGCTGAATGCAATGCCCAATGTCATGGAAGATTGAAAATCAAAAATAAATGTTTATTCTTATCAGCAAATTGCATATTTAAAGAATGTAAAATAGGTAAATTTTTCCTGGAAAGGGATTAGATCACAGATAAGCATCATTGGTTGGGGATAAAAGAAGATTTGATCAGAAAAGTCATGGGCCTTGTATACCTCTTCTCAATTTTGCCAAGGGCTGACCTTGATAGAACAAAGTAAATAGCCACAAAAGTAATGGCCTCCAGCAATCCCATGTCCCTGGCATTCCCTTCTCCACTTCAAAAGTCCTAGTGTTTTTTAAACAATCATAACCTTAACCTTCCTTAATATTACATTAAAACCATTTGCTATGCCATGATTTTTTAATGTTAACTTCAAAATGTGCAAAAGAGAAATATATGGCCATAGAAAGTTAAATCACAAGAAAACATGTTGCAGGGTATCGGAAGGTGTCTGCAGCAGCCAGGCGAATTTCTTTGCCACAAGCTTCTTAGAGCTAACCCTTAGGCTAGTTTCCACTTTACTCCTATGAATTCCATATGTTTCATTCAACCAAGTATCGCTGAATCATGCAGTGACTGATTATCCAGGTATCTTCTTCTGCAGTTTGTAATCTGTCTGAAACACTATAGGTTACAGTTAGGTGGTCTTCTGTCATAACATGGGAAAACAAAACAATTACAACTTAAACTAGACCATATCATTTAATCTGTGTGCTGTAGGTTTTTTAAATGATAGAAGTATTGTTTGATACTGTATGTTAGACTGAATATTATAATTTATTTATCCATCTATTCCTTCACTACCCAGAAAATCAGATGTCAGTGCCTTGGCAGTTTATCATAGTGCTAAAGGAACAGATCCCATAAACCTATAATTGGGAGAAATTCTAACAATGAAGTATCTTTCTTTGACCCAGATGAAGAAGAAAAATTTTAATGTCAAAGCCTTGGCAATGGATTGATGACAATGACTCTGATTTTGTTAGCATCTTACAGAGCTCACACTGAGATGGGAAAGATTTAACAATGTGATAGCAGGACTACTAAACAAGAATAAAGACAAGAGTCTATGATTAGTTAGAAGAGGAAATAGAGGAGAATGAGGGACGAGACAGAGATGCAGAGAGACAGACGTTAACACACATGAGAGTCTGAAGCTAGAAGATGAGACTGTCCAGACAGAATAGCTGAAGAGCAGTCTGAGAAGAAGGGTCCAATGTTCACTTCTAAGTTAGCTGTGCAGGCTTGTCTTTGACCAGCCATACTAAGGAATGTGCTTGGCTGAGCGGTAGAGATGGAGAAGGAAAATGAGGGTCTGAATTTCTTCTGTTGGGTCAGTGATAAGCAAAAAGAGATAATAATGATTGAAGATGAGATGCTGGAGAAATCTAGAGTTCACGGGACCCACAACTTGAAATAAGAAAAAGGAAAGAGAAAAAAATAAGTGGAAGCAAAGATCACAGGATATCCCACAGAATACTGGGGAGAAGGATTTTTTCAAACTTAAAAAGTAGGGAATTAATCAGACATCTGGTACATAGTAGTTGAGTGTTTCTGTCCTTTTAAAATAAGCAATTATGTATATACTAAATTAAAAGAAACTACTATTAATACAAAAGAAAATTTTTCTTTGGCCCTACTCTCATTTCATCCCCACCTATCTAATACCTAACAAGATCAACATGTATAGCAATTCCAGTTACAAAGTACTTTATAAGTACATAAACGCATAAAAAAAACAAGCCCTTTTTATGTGACTTTTGGCTATTTGAAAATATATGTTTTTAACAATTATTTGCTCAAGTGTTCTTCTAATTTTAATTTGATTATCTTTATTTTTCCTACTGATTCCAAGTTCTTTATATATTGTGACTTATTTTAAGTTATAAGTATACAGTTGCAGCCAGGTGTAGTGGTGCATGCTTGTAATCCCAGCATTCCAGAGACTGAGACAGGAAGCATCGTGGTTCGTGAACAGCCTCAGCTACTACTTAGTGAGGTCCTTTGCAACTCAGTGAGACCCTGTTTTAAAATAAAGAATAAAAAAAATAGGGCTGAGGGTGTCACTAAGTAGAATGCCTCTGGGTTCCATCCCAAGTATAACACACACACACACACAAAAAAAAGTATAGAGTTGCAAACATCTTTCTCAGACTGTGACTTGTGTATTTCCTTATTGATGTGTTTTTGGTAACAAAGGATATTTTAAATTTATTTTTGTTTGTTTGTTTTGGAGTACTAGGTATGAAACCCAGAGGCATTCTACCTTCAAGCTACAGCCTCAGCCCTATTTATTTATTCTTTATTTTAATAAAAAAAAAGGTCTCACTAAGTAGCTGAGACTGTCCTTGAACCTATGATCCTCCTGTCTCAGCCTACCACGTACTGGGATTACAAGCATGTGCCACTACACCTGGTTCAAAGGATCTGAACTTTAACTACATCCAAGTAAAATTTTAAATGATCATGGCATTGGCAGTACAGGTTCCCCTGAAGCTGCTCTCTTTGTCCTGTGGATGGTTTCCTGCATGCTCTATCTTTATGTGATGCCTCTCCCCTCATTTTGTGTGTTCTCTGCATTGTAGTCTCTTTATTTTGATAAGAACACCAGTAATAGTAATTATTATATCTATTTAAAGAAATATTTGCTTGCCCTAAAACTTGGAAACTAGTCTTCCTTTATTTCTTAAATATTTTTTCACATTTAGTTCTATAATAAACATGCAAGTGAATAAGCATACTTTTGCCTGTTTATATTGTGGAAAACTATACAGTAGTAGAAATTTCTTATGTATAATGACTTGGATAAATCTCATACAGACTATAGTACGCAAAGGAGCCCAGAATCAAATTCTGTATACTATATGGTTTTATTCATATAAAACTGAAGAATGAGTAAACTTAATCTATGTTTCTATATTTCTAAGTGAAATATGGAATATCGAATGGAAATAGACATAACATTCCCTTAAAAATAAGTGATATAAATGAGACTAAACTTATATATGTAAATACCATGCACTTAAGATATATACAATTTCCTGGGCGTGGTGGCGCACGGTTGTAATCCTTGCTCTTGGGAGGCAGAGACAGGAGGATCGCGCTGGTTTGAAGCCAGCCTCTCTGGCTTAAGAGACCCTGTTTCCAAATAAAATAATATAAAAATAGGTCTGGGAGTGTAGTCCGTAGGTCGAAGGGTTTCCAGGAACCCCAGTACCACCAAAAAAAAAAAAAATATATATATATATATATATATATATATATACTTTTTTTCTACCTTCATAAGCTATGACTCAATTTTAAAAAAGAGTTCTTCAATTAAGAATGCAGGTGTAATCTTAGATCCACTGACTGATTTCTCAGAACCTAAGGATTTTTATACCTTTTTTTCTATTTTGAATGAGCTTTTCACCATGTTGACAAGCTGACCTTAAACATGTGATCCTTTTGCCTTGGCCTCCTAAATATCTGGAAGTACAAGTGTGCACCACTATACTTGCCTTCTATACCCATTGTTAAACCTTAGGCTGAAGGTCTCATTGATGGTTTCCTAACCTCATGACCCTAGTAAAACCACAGCTAATCATTGTTCATCAACTTTATGAAGTATGATTTTTCAAAGAATATTATTGGTATAAACCATAAAGAGGAAACTGAGGCCCCTTTTATGCAAATATAACTTTAAGCATAGCTTTTAATAATTTGTAATTGATTCTAGAATTTTTTAAAAACATCTTCAATATTACTGACTTAATATGTTTTGTCACAAGAGCCAGAATTTTAATTGGGGTCTATTTTCAAAGCTGAATATTCATTAGGAAATATTCAAGTTTCAGTGTTGTGACACACTTGCAAGAGCTTCTCATAATGGTAAAGAAATTTGGCAAAGGTCTATGATTAGTGAATCTCTTCACAGTTTTACTTCCTTCAATTAAAAATCAAAACCAAAAACATAAGTTTGGAGACCTGGTATTTGAATTTCTTAGGGGTACTGAGAAAAGTACCACAAACCAGGTGACATTATACAATAGAATCGTACTGTCTTACTGTTCTGGAGGCTAGAAATATGAAATAAGGTATTGAAAGAGTTTCTTTTTTTCTGGGCTTATGAGAAAAGAATCTGTTCCAAGCCCCTTTACTGGGACTTGTGATGATAATCTTCATGCTAACATAACATTATCATTGTAGACATACCACAATCCAGAGTTCCCCTTTTGAAAGTGACACCCAACATACTGGATTAGGAACACACTTTACTCAAGCATACTTTCATCTTTGACTAACTTATTACATCTTCAGTGTTCCTATTTCCAAAAGAGGTAAAAAATTGAGCAGCTAAGGGCTAAAGTTTGAACATACAAATGTTTGAAGGTAGGCAAAATCAATCCATAAAAATGGCTACACTATAATAATGTTCAATTCATAGAAATTGTGGTGCATTTTGAGATGTTAAATTAACCTTAATTTTTCATAAAAATAAATTGCTAAAAACATCTTCTAAAACTTTCCCAAAGATGCATCTTAAAATATGCAAAAGAACAATTTATCAAAATTCTAATTATGAATCATTATGTAGTTCAAATGTTCTTGTCTTGTATTTTGAAAATAGATACACTAAATTGAGTTTATTCTGACCTTTGATTAAAATGATATATAGAAAATATTAAAAATGCAAATAGCTCAGATATGAAAATAAGCAGATGTATTTGATTTTCCCAGGCAACTAAAGAGCCCTTATATCACTAATGATTTATTCCCCTGAATAACTTCATAATAATATTCAAAATTTTTTTATTTTTGCATGAGAGTACATAGAACTCATGCTCCCTTTTATTTCCTCTTTTATACTTTTTATAATGGAAGTTATTGCTCAATTTTTATATCTTCTAAATTATATTTCAAAGAATTGAAATATATCCATAATCACAGATTAACCTGACTCACTATAATGATGAGCACAGTAAAGAACATTTCCTTCACCCTAATAAATTGGCAATCTTACTTACCATATTGTCCTGCAGTGCCATCCATTTCCCTGTAAATGATGTGTGTTTTTCTTTATGACTAAGTAAAATTCCATTGTGTACATATCCCACAGTTTTGTAATCCATTCATTTGTTGATGGACATATTGGCTGGTTCCATAGTTTGGCAATGGTGAATTGTGCAGCTCTGAATATAAATATGCATGCATGCATTACTTTGTTAGTTTGGTTTCCATTCTTTTGGCTAGATACCCAGAGATGGTATTGCTGGATCATATGGTATGTTCGTTGCCATTCTTCTGAGGATCCTACACTGTTTTAAAAAGTGGTTATACTAATTTGCAACCCCACCAACAATGTTTTAGAGTTCCCACTTCTCCACATCCTTGCAAACATTTGTTGTTATTTGTGTTTTGAATGATTACCATTCTAGTTGGTGTTAGATGAAATCTCAGGGTAGTTTTGATTTGCATCTCTCTGATTGCTAATAATGTTGAGCATTTTCATGCATTTATTGGCTATTTGAATTTCTCCCTTTGTTAAGTGTCTATTTAGTTCACTTGCCCATTTTCTTAATTGGGTTATTTGTTTTCTTAGTGCTGAGTTTCTTGAGTTCTCTATATATTCTAGATATTAGTCCTTTATCTGAGGAATAGTTGGCAAAAATCTTCTACCATTATGTTGGCTCTCAAGTAAGGTTTTTGATAGTTTCCTTTGCTGTTCAGAGCTCTTGTTTCATGCAATCTCAACTATTGATTCACCTTTTAGTTTCTTGTGCCTTTGGGGTCTTGTCGAGAAAGTTTTTTTCTGTGCCTACGTGTTTCAGTGTTGGACATTATGTTAAGTGAGATTAGTCAGTCACAAAAAATAAGAAATCAGGTGCTCTTCCTAATATGTGAATGCTAGGGAGAAATGGGGCATAAGAGGAACTCTAGAAGAAGATGGAGATTCTATAAATGAGCAAATAAGGCGATCTGAGTGGATAAGTAGGGCAGAGAGGGAAATTCTCTAATGCACATGATATACTTTAACAAACATATCAGTGTTAATCACTAAGCCAAACATAAGAAGGAGGGAGGGGAGAGAAAGGAGCAGGAATTGGGTAAGGGCTATTTGGGTATGTGTGCATGTATGTCTCTACCATCTTTTATCTCAGTAATATGTATGACTACAATATGCCAATAGAAATATTAAAAAATAAATAAATTGGCTATCTTACTTCCTTACAATTAGTCTTTCTATAAAAGAACACAATACTATCATGTATAGTACTATAGAATTCTTCTTCTTTTTCTTATTATTATTATTATTATTATTATTATTATTATTACTATTATTATTGTATGTAAACCTGAGAACATCCTGTCTCAGCCTCCCAATTACTAGGATTACTAGCATGCACCACCATACCCAACATCTTATTAATCTTTTATGTTAAATTATAGTTTAATGCCTCCAAATAATAATACATTTTACATACAAATACAGACAAGAAAAGCTGCATTTGGCCAAATCAATGCTAGCAAAAATAAAACAAATATATGTTTTAAAGATTTAGTTCTTGCTTTTGTTTTTAAAATCTATGACTACACGAAGCATATCCAATTTCATTATTTCCTCATGTTTCCTTCATGTACATGCATTGTAACAACTAAGATGTATCCATGACATTTATTTATAATATTTACTAAAAATTAATACTTTTATGCTTACAAACTTAAATGAGTCTTCCAGAATTTTGAACACCATTTTCTATCTGTATACATTGATATATCACTTTTATTTCCTTTAAAAGATATGTCAAATATTATACTTAATCAATAATCTTTGACCATAAAGGATTAACAAAATAATCCTGTGTTGGGCAAATATAAATATGAGCTATTACTAAACTTAAGTTCTAAATATAAAGTAATGTCCTACAAAAGGTGCTGACTCTGATCAAACCAAGTTCCTTTCTTGTGCACACTATTCCTGCAGCACCCCCCATCCCACCTTTCAAACACATTCACTCACACTCTGTCCTAGTTTGCTTAGGAGTTCACCCTCAACATCACTGCCATTAAGATGATGTGAAACAAAATTTTTATGGGATAAATTGTGTCTTTCTCCAATTCATATGTTCAAGGGCTAATGTTGAGTGCCTTAGAGTGTGACTGTATTTGGAGATAGAGACTTAAAAGAGTTAGGTAAGGTAAAATTAGGCCACATCCACAAGCCCTAAATTACTATTACTGGTGTTTTTATCAAAATAAGGAGACTACAATGCAGAAAACACACAAAATGAGGGGAGAGGCATCACATAAAGATAGAGCATGCAGGAAGCCATCCACAGGACAAAGAGAGCAGCTTCAGGGGAACCCGTCCTGCCGATGCCATGATTGATCCTGGACATCTCAGCCTCCAGAACTGTAAGAAAATAAATTTCTTGCTGGGCATGGTGGTGCACGATTGTAATCCCCGCGCTTCGGAGGGAGACAGGAGGATCGCGCTGGTTCTGAGCCAGCCTCGCTGGTTTAGGAGACCCTGTTTCCAAATTAAAAAAAAATATATCTAAAATAGGTCTGGGAGTGTAGCCCGGAGGTAGAAGGGCTTCCAGGAACCCCAGTACTACCAAAAAAGTAATTAATTAATTAATTAAAAAATAAATAAATGTATGTTCTTTAAGCCACTAAGTTTGTAATATGTATTTTGTTATAGTAGCCCTAGTAAGCAAATAACATTATCCCTTGGTATCCATGGAGGACTAATTCCAAGATCCCTCATGGGTCAAAAACCCACAGATCTTCAGTTCCCTTATATAAAATTCACCTCTACTTGCCTCCAACCTACACATATCCTCCTGAACTTTAAATCACCTCTAGATTACATAAGATACCTAATATGAGATGTGTCATGTAAATGGTTGTTAACATTGTATTATTTAGAAAATAATAACATGGAGAAAAACAGTTTGTAAGTGTTCTATGAAGACAATTTTGTCTTTTCAATAGTGTAGGTATTTGAATCCACAGATGCAGAACCTGTAAATACAGAGGGTCGGTTATACAGTATTCATCAGTGTCTGCTCTTAGATCTTTATTAATTTGCAAAGTTAGAAAGGACATTAATAAAACCATCTTCTGTTTCTCTGCAAGCTCACGTTTACTATTAAATTATAACCGAACTTTGACATCACTGCCCCTTACAATTCTCTACACAATAATTGGATTTATGGAGCATATTCTTTCCTGCAGGGTTATAGTTTCTACTAGGAAACCCACAGAATTTTATCGATAGGGATTTAGAGAGTTGATTTTTTTTTTTAATGTGAGAAGTCAGAATGTGTGACGAACATGCTATTCACAATTGCTCACTATTAACACTTTTTTTATTTGTTCTGTGGAAATTGAAGTTTAGAGAGGTTACATAATATTACAAGGGCGAGATATCTAGTCAGTGCAGTGAGGATGCTAAACCAGGTTCACAGATTCCAGAGCTAGCTTTCTTTAGGTCACCCTTTAATTCACACTGACTAAAGCCCAGACATGATCATTTGTGCTTTCAGATCAGTGCTGCCTCCTCATCAGGAGCCACCATACTCCCCACTCCATAAGTCCTCAGAAGAAATCCACAGTAAAATTTATGAATGCATTTGAGACTCTCTTCGCTGTCCTGTTTGCTCATTTCTCAGTCCTAACCATATAACAGAAACCAACATAGGTAAACGTATATAAAAATAATTCTCTAAAAACAGTCCATAGCAAGCCTTCCTCAGATAGTAGTAGGACTAGCAGCACATATAGAAGATGAGCAAACTGTTGAAAGAGTTCTGAGATTCCAATTTACATGAAACAAATAAAAGATTGGCACGCAAAAACAAAAAATAGGAGCAAAATGTGGTTCTTTTATTTTAGAGACATTGTTGATATCAAAAGAAATATCAAAATCAAATGGATATTATTTATTTGAGTCTAATACAGGTCAATGCTAGAACATTTTAAATTATATACATCACTCAGAATTGGGAGGAACATAATTACTTGGGTTAATTGAGGTTTCTCTAATTACTGGTTACAAAGTACCTTAGAACACATTATTGTGTTATACAAAGGCCAAACAAAAATTATAACATCTGGTTTGAAAGAGTTCACTCTCTTCTAATGTAAGACTCCTTTATAGATCTGATTGCTTCCTCCCTTAATAACATGTCTGGATTAGAATGCTATTTTTATTGGTTCTCTACTATTTAATGGTATTTTAGTTAAGCTTGTATTTTATCAAAGTAGTACAATATTTATCCAAGCATTCAATCTATGTTTAAATCTGTGAAATAAAAAGACTTCTTGTAAATCCTCAATTTGATTTATAGGACACTTCATCAAGTAAAACTCTTGCTATAAAGAGGGGTGATAGTGAGGATAACTTTGGTGGGTGGCAAGTATGGAATGAGAAGGTAATTCTTGATATTTGTTTTTCAGTTCATCTAATTGAGTACAGGCTTTTGCAGTTGAATTCCCCACTCAATAAAATAAAGTGGAGGGAGTAAAGTTGTCTAGCTTATAAACTAGATAGGAAAGGAAGGTAGTTTCCCATGGTCCATTAGGAGTGAAGCCTTTAGGGTAGTGGGGTAATAATGGCTACTGACAATTATATAGGACTTTGTTATTTAAAAATAATTTCAAATGCTAATAATTTTGCTTCAACCAATATATTACAGTAAACATATAAAATATATAATCACACTCATTTTGCAAATGTGAAGATGGAATTTGTTGTAATTATGCTACTTCTCCAAGGTTAGGTTCCTAGTAGCAGAGTTCAGAGTGGAAATGATTTCTCTAAGCTGGTCATATTCAGTATGAGTGGCTAGAATAAAGTCTTCTTTACAATGAAATAGCAAATCCACTTTTCCTGCTTGCTACATTGATTACTGGTACCTGAGGAATTACTAAGAAGATGGCTTTTCTCAGTTAAAAAGTTTAATGAAATGGAAATGAGAGACAATGAGAGAGAGAGAGAGAGAGAGAGAGAGAGAGAGAGGGAGAGAGAGAGAGAGAGAGAGAGAGAGAGAGAGAGAGAGAGAGAGAGAGAGGGCGCCAAATCATGCACTCTTAGCTAGGTGTGCTGTCACACACTTGTATTCTCAGTACTTGGGAGGCTGAGACAGGAGGATGGCAAATTTGAGGATAGCCTCAACAAGTAGTGAGACTCTTAGCATCACTGTTTCCATATAAAAATAAAAATAAAATATATATTGGGACATAGCTCAGAGGTAGAATGCCCCACTGGGCTCACACATACACACCTCAAAAAAGTACTCATTTATAAAAAGAAAACTGAATTTTAAAATTTACATATTAATCATGATTTTCATTTTTTGTACTTAAACAACATCATGATTAGGTTAGACTAAAAATAGGAGCTGAAGCTAGTATCATTCAAAAATCCCATTCTTACATAAAATAAAAATCTCTTACGAGCAAATTAACATGTGAAAATATGTTGTGACCTTTTACGTAACTGAAAGATGAGATAATCTTATTGGTAAAAAAATGAAGTTGAATATGATTATAAAATAAATGTCGGCATAGGGATGATAAGTTTCTGTTTTCCTTTCCAGCTTTTTTTAGTTATGCTGAATTAGTAATTAATTACCTGGATTCTCCTTCCTTTAGAGTTTGTCTTTATGGAGCATGCAGAATGCTCATATACATGAGACAAATGGGTTATAGATCAAGTGTGATGGTTTCACATTTGGAACCACCATGATTCTCAACATGACTGTCATGAGCTGAGTTGACTTTGCCATAGGCAAAAACTTACACTTGGCACAGACTTAAACTCTGTGAGTATATAACTGCACTATAAAATTTAAACAATTTTCACTTTAAATCTTCAACTTTAATGAATCCTTTATGCATTGAGAAGTGGAATGTTATTTCAGTGAGAAGTTGGCTTCTTTGGAATTTCTCAACATTCGTATGCCATATGCTTTCAAAGAATAGAATACTCAATATTTAATAAAATTTCCCAAATTACAATTCATCCATTGCAGCTGGGGTTGTTTCTTTATTTAGAGTGTTTTATTAAATTTCAGTTGAGAAGAAGATGATTCAGGAAGAAGCTAAGCTTCTCCCAGTAAGATCACTTTTTTCATGCATGCTGAAGGTAATTTTATAACACTCTATTAAGGGAAAGATCTAAGAAAGATTAAGAGCCCTCTCTAGGTCCCTCCCACAGCCCAGCATGCACTGAAGTACTTTAAAGGAACTGTTTGCATTGGAATTCTCCCATGCATTAGCACTTAAATCTTTAAAATATCTTTGAAGCCCATCTGCTTCAGAGCTCCATTTTTAATGAAAATAGAAAGGGGCGGTCATAACTGTCTCTGATACAGTAGGTCTTTTTCTAGAGCTCCAATTTGTTGTACCACAGAAGAGATCTTTGAAACAGAAGTCTTTTTAATTTATAAGATAATGAATCCCCTGTAAACTACTTGTAATAATAATCATAAAAAATGAAAATGTATCATTGATATGTAGTCCATTTTCCTATTACTTTAAAATTATATTCACATTACAGAATATATTAGTTTGTTGCTCACTCACAGTGTTTAATATTTCTAACCCAAACGTCCTAAATATACTTTTTTTACAAATAGTTTTTCCTGAAATTAATAGTATAAAACAAAGAAGAGAATAAAACATTAAGAAATCCTCTCCAAATATATAATTTCTAATATATTTTTAGATATAATAACTGCATTATTTCAGCAAAATGTATCTCTTTTATTCTAAGTTGGGATATTTTACTTTCACAAGGAAGAAAAAGAGAATGGCTTCTTGCTTCTGAAGCAGTATATAAAATGTTTAATGTTTGGGATTTGAAGCTAAACTATTTACCACCTACTGTTTTATAAGACCCTGGTTAAGTTACCATTTTCTTTGAGTCTTAGTTTTAGCTTCAGTGAAATGGTAAGAACAAAGTGAAGAGGCCATAGTGCTTCTGAGAGCTTTAAATATGTTAATACGTGTAAAGAGTTTGACACTTAACTAATTCTTAATCTGTTAGGCAATACAACTGTCCTTACATATTTTATCCGCTCATTTAAACGTATTTTTATCTCTAGAGTTTATCATACCTCTGGCAATATACATCTTGGAAAAAAAGCTTTTAAGTGACATTCTTTCTAACTCTCTCACAACACTTTCATATTATCTGGTATTTCAATTTTATTTTGTTTCAGCTACTTAATATTATGTTTCAACAAGTGTTAGGATTTAACTTTTAGTTTTACTGGGCTCTTTTTGCACCCATATTTATCTTTATCTTATTAATTTTTTTCCAGATTTACATTTTAACTTCCCCTGGGGTACATTTTGTAGCATTGTTTTACTGATTCATGCTCCTAAGCACCCTTTCTGTATTTGAAAATATATTTAGTATGTCTAAAATGCTGACTCTGCTTATAGGAAGTTATTCATAGTGGTTTAAAGTAAATCTATGAAGTATTACTGGATTAGGGGCAATGATATCTTTATTTTGTAGA